>NC_134380.1:12173281-12483750 GCF_035582795.1 Mycteria americana | reverse complement strand
GATGACTGGAAGTCTGTAACCTGTACCTGAACCTTTCTGGTTGCTCAGTCTGTGGGAATTATCTTGGCGGAAGGCAAGACAAAACAAGTCCCTGCTGACTGCAGCAGAAAAGCTGACAGCCAAACGTAATTCAGGAAAACCCACAAGCTTACTCAGGCACCGTAGCCTGCGGATATTAGGGTCGGATCCTGTGAAGTGCTGAGGACTTCCTACTGGTTCTCTCCACCCAGGTAGCAAAGCTGTGGAGAAGAACAGAAACCCCCCTGAGTCCCAGCTCAATATTCTACTGACTGCCTCCTTCCTTCTGGCTAATCCTGTAACAGATTTGCATGTTCTAACTTTTAATTAAGAAAGGTCCCAGCATTTCAAGGTTGCAAAAGAAAGACATTGAGAGGAAATGCTTTGGAGGAGCATAGACAGTTATAACAAGAATGAAGGTAAACGCCAGACTTCCTCTTCAGTCATTCATTATTTGCATATTAAAAATTCTAAAGTCCTTCTATGAAGGTCCAAGTTATGGTTGGGACATGGTATTTTTCCTCTTTGTCTTGTTATAACTTGTGCTTGATAATTAATTGCAGAAAACCATAAGACTATTCCTCCTGGAAATTATGCATTTACACTTGTCAAAAATGTCATCTGTTAATTACTCATGGTGAGGATCTGCATAATTTTGCTTTGATGCTGTGTTTCATTCTGGCCCTGAGTAAGTTGCCTACTCGTGCCCCAGGGTCACAGGAAAGGAAGGCATACATATGTAGACACTAGCGATGTCTGCAACAGAAAACTCAAAGAAACATTTGGAAACAGTGAAAGTGAGAAATCATTGTATAAAGATGCTTCTTCACTCATGGTGTCCAGAAGCAAAATGAATCATGAAACAAAACCTTGTTGAATATTCTGTCATTCCTCATTAGCTCACTTCATTTCAAGCACAATATTTCCACTCTCCCAGTTCTCCCTTACAGGTAGAAGACAGCTCTCTAGCCAGCTCTGCTGGTTCTCCCTAGGAGAGTGATAATTCAGTTTGTAAGTTTGGAATCCTTTACATGCTTAATGAGTCTAGATGTGCGTATATATACACGGCAAGAGCTCCTATGCATTCTTGTCTGCCATGGGGACAGGGAGCTCCTGCAATCATCCTGTCTGGGGAGCAGAGCACATCTGAATTCTGTCCTAAGACGCAGGTTTCATTAGGATTCGTTCCCCATTCAGAACCTTTATTAGGCATCAGGCACCTCTTTGCTCACCTTATCCTTGCTTTCCATTTCCAACTTACCCAAATTTGCAGCATTACAGGAGTTTCCCTGCTTTTCCTACCCCTGTTGTTCTCAGGTTCCCCAGCAAAGACAGTGCATCATCTCTTCCAGCTACTCTCTGCTCCTCAGTACAGACCCCTCTGTAGCACTTCAAAGAGGCTTCCCAGTCCTTTTCCCCGCCTACCCTCATGGTGCTTCTGGCAACCATCTTTTCATTAAGAAAAAAGGAATAACTAAAATAATTTGGGTTTGTCTGGAGCTGTGCAACACACAATACATTATACCATAAAATAGAAATATTAAGGGTCTCCTATCACCTATACATAGCATTCATGAACAATCGATTTCCATTTAACACCACTGTCACCCTTTGAAAAATATTTAAAATCTCTAAATCTTCTAGAAGCCGAAATTAGAGCAGTTTAGCCATTGAGCAGAAGAGAATAAGCCTCTCTTCAGACCAAAACAGTAAATCCTTTAAGAAGTTAGAATACATTTATTAGAGAAAAAAAAAGTTATGGATGTTTCAGAGGTCAGGCAAAAATGCCTGGGAGACCCATTTCATTTGATCCATGGAGGTCAATGTTTATATTTTTTGCTATTTATGTGTGAAATGTTATATGAATGAAGGGTATTATCTGATAATTTACTGCTGCATTTTGCCTGATTTTCTCTAAAAGGTGGGAAAATGTATATTCCAAATGTCTGGATCTACAGACAAGAAAATGGCACTGAAATCAATTGAAAGAGCTTTTGCTTTGTGGCCAGGTTTCCTCCTGGGAGTTGCTGAAGATTTTCATGGGTGAAAACAAAGAAAAAAAGAAGTGAGCCAGCAATAAAGGAAGCATGCCAGAGACATGTTTTTCTGACTGAAGAGGTATGTGGGGATGACGCTGTCCCTGTTTCAAAACACTTTCTGTGATGGCCAAACCTTGCCACTAGTTGGACCAAGTGATGTATTTGATACCAGCTCTGTGTTTAATAAGCTGTGATCTACTGACTGCCCTCCTTGTTTACCCTAGCGATGGGACTGTTTGGGGAGCAGGAATGGCAAAGATCACAACAATGCTCTGAAAGATCACGACATTTGTGGAAGGGCGAACAGCAAAAGAAATTACATAGAAATGAAGCTTGGTTTTTATTTTTAAAAAAGGCAAAACCCTCTCTGGATTAATGTTCATTGCAGAACAAGGTAAAATAACCTTAAAAAAGTAGCGCCCTGTCTCCAAATGCCAGTCAACAATCACTCTGCTACACTAACTTTACCAGGTTTCAACTGCAATGTCAGTCAATTTAATCATCTTGGGTAGATGGGAGGACCAAGACTGGGTGCTTTGGGAAGTCTCCCCTTGGGATGTGGCCTTTTGTGCCGTAGAGTGCCCAAGGAAACCATGTCTCTCTGAAATACTTAAGAACATGTTTTGTGCTCCTAGCATATCCTCAAGGAAGAGTGCAGGGAGGTTTAGGAAAACACTGACCTGATGGTACAGAAAGAAAACTATTGATTTGCCTTCTATACCCTGCCAGTTTTCTTCTGAGGATAGTTCTGCCCAAGCATGAAGGTGTTGCAGAGATGGTAGTTAGGGTGCATTATACAATGGGGACATGGAAAATCTCTGGTGAGAGATTTTTTTCCCTCTAGCATAGCTGTTCTGGGAAAATGATGTAGATTTGTAGATGTGGCCTTATGTTTCAATCGTAACAAACCCTACAAGGTCCAGAATGCGACAGAATTCAGACCAAACTAAAAGAAAATAAGTGGCAAGAAAGGAGCTCTTTCAGAAGTGAACAACAGAGTTTTCTGTTATTATTTGGTCTGATCCTTTTTATATGAGGATGTTCTTTATAAGTTTTTGGAAAAGTATTTTTTTTGTAATTTATAAAGCAAGGGTTGGACACCTAGATTTCTCCTTTAAAGCATTTCAAATCTGTACTTTTATGTTGCTAAACCAGAATAAAAATAATTATCACATAAAACAATTTGCAAACCTTTTAATTAACAAAACTACCAAAAAAAGTGAGGGAGAAAAAAAGCAAAATATTAAGAAAACTTGCAACAGGTTTTCTCTAAGCATGGGTGGAGTGGAAAAAGTGAGCCAAGATAATTACCCACACTTAGTCATAAGGAGCAGGAAACACAGTAAAAGAAAAAAAAATCTAATTGGAGCTGTTTTTCATATATATATGTTAAGGTGTTAATTTCCATCACATCATACAATGCAAGAACATATGACTTGAAGCACAGGATCCTTTGCCTGCATATGAACCGATTAAAAAAAGAAAGTATATATGCAGATGTTGATACATGCATGCATGCACTTACATATACATACACCAACTTATGCAATATTTTGTGTTCATGGAAAGTTTTGTTTCTTTGCTTTCAGCCATAGGCTGCTAACACTTCTACACAGGAGTACAGGAAAGACAAAAAACAGAACTGCAAAACCATCAGGCTGAAAGCCAGTTGCATGAGCTGACAGAAAAGAGGTCTCTATCTTATTGTAGACCAGGTCCGACAAGGTGTCAGATAACCACAAATCCTCAAGGTAATTAAGAATGACCACAACAAATCCTAATTCTTTCAGAAAGGAATGGAAAATTCATCTTTTTGCCACAGGCTTCCTTTCTTCCAAAGAGCATGGGATCAAAAGCTGGACATACTACTCCATTTGAGGGCTGGTGGTATGTATTCTCAGTATGCTCTGAAACAATTTCATTTCAAGGGAAATTTGACCAATCAATCTAGCTGGTTTTTCTGCAGTTTGAAATGGTCTGTATGACGGAAGAGTGTGAGAATTTGAGGCTTCCCAAGGGCCAAATCTATCTGCTGGTATAAAGTGATGTAGCTTATCCAGCTAAGAGACCGGACCTATAGATCTTCAGGAACCTCAGTGTTACAGCCTGCCTTCGCTAACTTTGGGTGTTGCCCTTGTTCATCTTTATGTCATGCCATGTCAGGGTTTTTAGAATTACACGTACTGATGGGTTTGTTGTTCTAAAGGGTGGTGGTGTTACAGGCACAAGTTCTGCTGGAGCAATCTCCTTTCAGAGCTGCACAAGATGTCAAATGGAAAGTCACCTAAGAATTAGCATGGAAAAAAACAGAAGTAAGCAAATAAAAAACCTCATATATTTGTATTTGCAGTAAGAGTGCCTCTCTCCTCCCATTTCTGCTGTCATTGTTGTAGAATGGCATTCAACAACACTAACTTATTAACCTGTAAAGAGGGAGAATGTTAATTTGGGTGGCAACATGGAAAGATGCTGGCAAAACTAGTACAGGTTAAGAAATAGATTTGACTAGGCAACATAGTGTCAGAGACAATTCATAAACTGTTCCATGAGTTCATGTCTCTTACCTTCTCCTCTTCCTCTGTGTTCCATCTAAAAATAGCAAGTGCCTATCCACATCCCTGGGAAGTGGCAACACAGATACCTGTCAGTAATACCAGAAGTCTAGCTGTCTCCAAAAAGTCTAAGAAACACCCGTTGACTCACAGGGCTCCCAGATGCCAATCAGCCTCAGCAATTAGGTATCCTAATTTTCCTCCTATCTACTCTAGTGAGTTAATGTATAAAGAGAGGACATTTCCACTGGAACTGTCTCATTCTTTATCTTTGACTCCAACGAAAAAGGAAGATCAGACCAATTCATAATTTGCTGAAAAGTCTGAGAGATCCCCGAACCAATAAGCTACTCAGATACCCTTCAGGCTTAAGACAATCACTTATATATAACAGCCACAAGAACTTCAATAGTGACATATATCAAAAAATCAAAAGCATAAACATGCTAGGCCTGAGAAGGTAAGAATCTCACCCAAATTAGTCTTTAACCTGTCTTTCCATTACTGTCCAAGACTTAGCTCTGGTACCTAGTCTGATATATTCACTAGCAGATAAATAGATGACGAATCATACTAGATGCCATATGAGGTCTGTAGTATCAATGAAAAGAGATAAATCCTCCCTGGAGCCACCTACCTAATCCAAGGAGAAGGGCTGTTAACAAGAAGTTTGGAGGGGAGATGTTGAGATTTAGTCAGCCCTGCGGCCAAGGTTGTAGTTTGAGAAGTTTATGTGATGCATTTTGATGTGTTACAGTTTTACAATGTCATCTTAGTCATCTCCTTTCCTCATAAGAGTAAAGTTATTTACAACTTATCTGCCTTCTGCAACCACAAGGAGTGATCACTGGGCAGCTGATGCATTGTCCAAAAAATACAGTGAGAACAGACCCCAAAATGGAAACACAGCCAGTGTATATTCTATCCCATAGTCTCTTGGCAATGTGCTGAGGATTTAGCAGTTTCTACAGATCTTAATAACATTTATGAGATTTACAGGTGAATGAGTTTTGATTAAAAATTATCTAATGCACGACTAATACATCTCTGCTTCAGAATTAAGTTCCCTTAGACCACAGCAGTACTTGGCTTTCTCACTGTTCAAGTAAGAACCTGGAATCTCACCTGATATTTGAAAAAATTCCCTTGCTATTATGGTCAACAGTTTTCATTACTTAGATCAGCCATATAAAGTGATAAAAAGTCTTAATGATTTTGGCAGCAACTGAGACTGTGGTTTAGTGGTAACAGAGACTTTAGAGGTAAAGCAGAAATCCCAAGGCTTGCTAAGTACAAGCTCTCCAATGATGGCAAGAATTAGATGCTTCAAAAGAAAGGTGCAAAAACCTTCCACACACTTTTCCGCACCAACAGCAGAGACATATTCTGATCCACTATTAGGTTTCATACTGATCTCTAAACCTTTGTGATTCTTTTAAGGCCAGAAGCTTCATTTCCTTTCCAATGAAATTTACAGGAATTTATAGCTTGATGTTTTACATAGAAATATCCAGTCCATTTAGGGATATCTGCATTCCCCGAATCAAGGTAACTAAACATTTAGCTAACAGTAAACATAGGCCTGTGTTTTGTTTATTTGACGGCACTTTTTATGCCACCATAGCCAAATCATCAGCATAATGATTGATGTGTTTTTGTTTGTTGCTCACAAGTCAAAAATTGCAAACAGAAATGGTAGAGTACCTTAGTGTGCCCCCTTCTCCTGCCATCCCCAGCACATGGGCCCTTTGAGCTTTGCGGTGCCATTTCCTCTTGCTGCTCCGCTGTTCTTCCCAGGACTTCTGACAGTCTGGCTGGGGCAGGGCGTGAGTCTGTCATTCATCCTCCTTACGAATCAGCTACGCCACTGTGGAATTTTTATTGGCCATAAATACTTTATTGGCTAGATTAATATGATTTAAAGTGTTGCACCTAGTAAATACTGTCTGCTATTTGCTTTAGCAATACCTGTGGAAAAGGGCAACCTGGGGACCCAGGCAATGTCGAGACTAGTGGAAGTAGGGGATCTGAATGACTAGAGGGGGGCCCGGATGAAGAACGATCTAAGACTGGTCTTGGAGGGAGGTCCATGTAGTGAAGGGACTCTCCATTGGTGCGTGCTGCTACCATGTGTTGTAATGTTCCACTTCACTGACTGTCAAAGCTTTCGACAACCTCGCCTGCTGACTTGTGACCAGGGGATCCCTTTCAACACAGGGAAAGTCTGCTGAGGGAAAGAAAGAAAGAAACACTTTTAAAAAGAAATAAATGGTAGTTGGTTTTCTGGTCGTCTCATTTTTATTGCCTGTGGATTTGCTGCTGGAGTCCTGCCTTCATTGTAGAGGTCAAAGCTGATGTGTATTGTTATAGGATGCAAGACATGGCTTATACCTGCTTCAACTTTTGTCATAATAATTGGGAGGGGAAGAGGCATATTCATTAAAACATTTTTATAGCTTTGTAAAGACATGTGGATTCCTGGCCCAAAGAGAAAGAAGAAAAGACCAATTTACTTCAGAAAGTGAACTGAGAAAAAGTAAACAGGACAATATGCTAAGGGCCATCTGTTTTCCTTTCCCTGCCAAATGTTTGCTCACAACAACTAGGAAAAAGTGACCAACAGGGACTGAGGAGGTTCATTTCAGACAAAACTGGCATGCGCAACTGAAAACCTATCTGAAATAGCAGCCCTCCTGTCCTGTGTCTCATGGGACTGTTTGCTGTCACTAACATTTCTGAGCCATGGGGGCTGAAGGGGCACTGGTGCGTTCTACGCTACTTGACGTTGCACGAAGACATTTTGCTTCTTACTTCCTGGATAATGTGCCCAGAAAAAAAAAAAAAAAAAGAAACCTGAAAATACAAATAGAAAAACTGGCTGAAACATTACAAAAGATGGCAGCAAAAGACCTGGCTGTTAAAATACACAAACACAAATGGAAGAGGGTGCAGAAATTATATTGCCATGTCCATTAGCTCGTCTTCTTTAATGGAGAAAGGCTGTCAAGAAGAAAGTCAAACATGCTGTGATGCATCTGAGTTGGATAACTGTTTTACTACAAAAGTTTTCTTGTGATTCCTTGAGTGGGTTTTCTGGCCACTTCCTCACCGCATGCTAGTGCCCCAAGAGGTCAGGAAATCCTGAGCATGGGGACTTTGCAAACTCTGTTTCTTATTCACTGCCAACATCTCCCTCCACAGTTTGTCTGACACAAGACAGGAAGATGTGGAGACAGGAGACAACCCTTTTTCTTCCTTACCAATCAAATTTAAAGATCACCCAGGTGTGCCATGAAAAGGTATGTTTTCATCAAAAAACCTCAGAGGCTAAAGAAGTGAAAACAGCCTTCCCAAAAACAGTGAACGTTTAGAGTCAGCTCAGGCAGAAAACTCTTCCATCAGCAGTATCCCGACTGTACAACATATGAAGCCCAGAAAGAGAATTCTGAAAAGGAGAAAGAAAATCTTTGCTGAACAGAAAAGAATGGTGCTTTCAGTTGCACAGTTAACTGCAGTTGGCACTGCTGCAGTGCCGCATGGTACTTTGCCTGGCACTCTGGGGGAGCAACAGCCCATGTTGCATGTGGGTACACGTATAATCTAAAAGGAGAGGAGATAACCGTGAAAAGGTAAGGCCTGAGGATGGAATAATCAGAGCTGCCCGGGAGTACATCTGCATTAGGCAGAGAGCCTCTACTCTACGAAGGGGAGGTATTAGTGTTATTTAGACATCATCTTCAGAACCACATCACGTGCAAGTGCTTTTGTAAGAGATTTCTGTAAAATTCTCAAATGTGACATATACTAGACTGTACAGTTGCAATATCCATTAAAAATAAAAACATCACAGTAGAGAGGTATTTCTAGGACTAGACAAGCACAAGCTTCATCAACTCCTTATGCCACAATAAAGAAGTAAACACAAACTTTCTGCAATGCACAGGAGTAAAGGACTGCGTTGTGTAATGACGATAAAATATTGCCATCTGTTGGCATTCTGTGCAAGAAGATCCATATAGACTTGATATTTATTTTGCTTGTGTACACTGAGAGGAGAGACAGTATACCAGAATGCCAAAAAAGAAGAGTAATTTCAAAAGACAACTCTCTTTTTTTGCAACTTTCTTTTTTTGCTTTGTGTATTCAGGGTTTTAATCTCCCTCCACTCCTTCCCAACCATGGTATGCAGCCACACAGGTTTGGCCAAGTCCAGAATCTGGATTTCCAGGGTTCAGGGTCTACACTTTGGAAGTTGTCTATCCAGAAAACAACCCCTCAGAGAGCAGCACTTTAATATTATTATTAAAGACAAAATCAGATTGCTGTAACCAGCTGAAACACTGACGGGAGTTTTGGGAAGGTAGAGTATTATCACCTCAAGTGAAATGGAAGGCAGCACAAAGGACCTTCTTCCCCTGATACTGTATAGGCCCCTTGAAGGCAGAGCAGAAGGTAATTGGTTTTATTGAAAGAGGGGGGGAAATCTGGAGTGCTGGCACACTCACCCATGCAGTGAGGCAGGTTTCAGGAAAAACAATAAAACTGCCTGCTGTTTCTTCCAGTTTGAGATAGAGAAAACCCTTTTAGTCAGACATTCCACATGACCTCAGTGCCTGGCATGCCAGGAAAGTGCATTTCATGCGACCATGGGGATTTCCAGTGTTGCTAAGGGGCCCCTTGCTGGAGCTTGCAGAGGGATACCATGAGACACATGGTATCCTAAGGCCTTGACACCCACGTTATAATTCTCAAAATATCAACAGCCCAAGCCCTGTGTCAGATTCACAAAGTTCAGGGCTTGGTTACCAACCCAAATGACTCTTTATTCTGTTAAAGTACTGAACCTACTCTGGAAGATACGCAGCTCGGAAGTTAGATAGGAGAACCAACCTGCAAAATACCATAAAAACTTCCCACATTGCCTCACAGGAAAAACACTTGAATGCCTTTGTGCTATTGCAGAAACCTTGAGCTGAATGGGTAACTTTGGTTCTGAAGCCTGCTTCCATGTTCATCCCAAGCACACGTCCGTCCTCAGCCTCTTCCATTTGACATCGTTAGCTAAGAGCTCCAAAATGTTGGTAACTATCACTTGCATTCACTTCTCCAGTATCGGGATGAACGCTGTCTGCCTCGCTTTTACAGCATCACCTTGCAAGAGAAAATCAACTTTGAACTAAAAGGTTCTTGTTTGAATAGGGAAGACAAAGGGTGGGCAAGCAAAGTATCATTATCTTCCTGGCTATACAAAGTGAAATTTTGTTTTCACCTGGCAGAAAGCCAAATTCTTCAACCTCAGAATCTGGCACTATTAGGAACAGACATCTTAGTTTGAGCGAAGTCACAGAAAAGGTTGATGGTGTCTTGTTCCTGGCTGGAAGCTATGAAAATAATGGGCATGCAAAAAAAAAAAGATACGGTGAAACAGTGAAAATGTCTAAGATTCATGAGAATTTTTTGGAAAACATTTAAGATTTTAAAGTAAGTGTTCCAAAATTTTAACTGAATATTTTTTCTTCTATTTTTTTTTCAAATACTTTGAGTTAGACAATCTGCTTCAGATAATCAGTTTTTTGCACTGCGAGTGGTAAAAGAAAAATGCCTCGCAATTATTTTTCAGTCATAAAAGGTTTTATTCAAGAAAAAGTTGAGAAGTCTAAGTAAAATTTTAAACAAAATATTGATGGTGCAGACACTGATTTTATTATAGGAAACTGAAAACACGCAAAGTTATCGTACTGCAATTTTGCAAAAAAATGTTTGTTCTTATCAATTCTTGCAGTCATTTCCATAAATCTCATTCTAAGCAAAATTTGATGATTTCACTATTTCCCTCAGAAAAATACAAAACCTAATCTCTTCCATCTGCTTTTAGTTTTAGCTAAAAATATGTCTAAAACAAGAAGAGTGATGCTTCAGAAAAATATTCCTGCAAAAAAAGAAAAAAAAGAGTTCTGGAAAAAATCCAAAGATGCCTGACAGTTTTCCCATCCCACAAAAGCTTGAGATTGCAAAAACATCTTTGCTCTGCATTAGGAATAAATTTTTTAGAGAAAGAGAAAAGACCCACCCAAGAACATATAATAGCCCAGTGGTGAAAGCTCTCACTTGGGACCTCGGGTATTCCAATTCAAATATTCTCACTGTCTGTTAGAGATGTCTCTTACTGTCAAAAGCCAGGAGCTGGATCTGGCAAGCTTTGGTCAAAATGGATACATTCCTGCAAAAAGTTGTGGTTTGATGAATCATGATGAAAAAGTTTCCTCCAGAAATTCTCAACTCATTGTAGAACTAGCTACTTTGACTAAAAAGCCTCATGTATTATAAGGACCACAAGCTGCCAGTATGACTGTGCCATCTAAAATGATTAGGATCTTTGTTGTCTACCATCAACAGAGATTTACAGAGTGGGATATTAAGAGCTCTGGTCCATTTCTGGAGGTTTTGTAGCCCTGGCAGAGACAGCACCAGCTGACTGCAGTCCTCTGTTAGGGTGTATTCCAACTGCGAAAATACATTGTCTCCTAGCAAGGGTCTTAGCAGGCGAGATGGCTGATGTAGGTAGGAACTGGTACCACTTTATAGGAGTTGAGGGCTTACTTAAATACAGGTTCTTCTCAGTGTTTCAGCTCAGGGCAGATCCTGCCACTGGGCACTCAGGGTGGCCAGTGTGGTTCAAGGTAACAGAAGCGATAACCTGTCCCTAAAGTAATCTCTACAGGTAGAATTAGAACCTTAAAAATTAGTATGCTTCTTTGAGTCAAACTCCTTCCAAGGGAAACGATCCAACTCCTATCACTGCTCCATTGTCAGCGGTTGAAACATTAATGGCAGTGAGCAAGAATTGGAGGTGAAATTACCATTTTTGACTGACACTTTGGCTTTTGGAAATCTGGAGTTTGGCTCTGTCACAAAAAGATCTCATCAGGCAAAGAATGCACCGGGGTGCGGCTGAACTTGCAGGTAACAGGCACTTTCTCCACCGCTTCCCTTTTATTTTTAGACACATTAGCTGAAATGTCACATTTACTACAAGACACAGGAGTCTGGTCTCTCCTGTTAGCATTGAAACTGTCAACAGGGTTTTGGTTGTTTTTTTTTTTTCTTTTTTCTACTTGCTTTGAAGTAAAACTGATAATTAAGAAGGAGGGCTGGCTACATAAGCTGAGGAATCCATATCTTGACTATTACTGTGTTACTACTGTGTTACTGTATTACTACTAATAATAGTATATCTAAATTGTCTACAGAGATTTTTGGTGGAATTAAAACAGTGATCTAAAGAAGACTGAATTCTTCTCATATCCATTAGAGATTAAGTCATCTCTCTTCTTGTTGTCGAAAAACAACACACAAAGAAGTTAAGTGCCTTGTCCAGCCTCATTGCATAAGCTAGTAGCAGAGCTAGAAATGCAACTTGGAAGTTTTTGAGGCTAGATTCAGAAGGACTTCCCATGCTACAGTGCTGAAGGCTATGATGCTTAATAACTTTCAAATGTCTGGCTGCTGGCATGGGATCTAGAAGCTTTCATTATACTCCTTAAATAATGTCCAAGGGCAGAAAAGCCCCTTAGGACAGGATCCAACCCAAGCAGCCAGTTCTTGGGTCCTGAAGGAAAGCTGTGGCTCTTGCAGTATTTGACACGGAGCATTGCTACCCTGCGCCCTAGGCACCCTCCCAGAACAAGCTGACAGGGGCAGGGCAATGCTTGCATCCTGAATAGCAACGAGGCATGTGTATGAACGCTGTGCCAAGCTGCTGAGCACAGACCAGGCAGTGTCTGGGCAGCAGCAAAAATTTGGTGCCTGGGGAGCTCTAGTACCTGTGGAGTTCAAGCATCCTGAGCATTCATGGGCAGAGGAGCACTGGTTTTTAGGATGCCAGTTTGGGATGCAGGTGGAATATAAACGCCTAAGCCCCATGGCGTATCTGATTCATTCTATTTTGTTCTTAATCTGATATTTAGTTTCCACTACCACCTCCTCCAACTGGACACATTTTTAACCTTTAAAGTGAGAAAAGTCTAATCTTACAGGTGTTGGAGTGTCCCTTGTGTACGAAGGGATAGTTTCTAGGTAACTGAGCACAGTTGGCACGGCTACAGGGATAAAGCATAGGTCAGTACTTCCATGCAGCATGAGTGGGCACACAGCACTGGAGTGCTCTGTACACAGAAGGAGCAGGTATACTGATGCTTCCAGAGCAGAGCAGTGCGCCGGGGACGGGAATGCTGAGCTACCTGAAACCACATCAGTGGAACAGGTGTCAGCAGCTCAAGGTATGTACAAACTGTATTTTTTGTTTATTTTGACATTTGCTTTATGACTCTCCCCAACTCCTTAACCCCTGATTGATCTCAACAAGCCCAAGGCCGATCTCAGAGTTGCATGTTCATAAAGCTTCAGTGGAGATGACACCCATGATTGAAATTAAAAATATAAATGGGGTTATTTCATTTTGCAAACCTCTCTCTCTGAGCAGACTGGCTACTTGATGTTCTTAAAAAAAGGGGGGGGGGGGAGGGCGGAATTAACTTGGTAAATTTTATGGTCAATTCAGTTTACCGAAATCATTCCTTTGTACAAAAACCTGAGAAAACACAGCAGAAAGTCAACTTCAGAGGATGTGGTTATCATGAGATAATCAGGCCCTGGGGAAATCAGACGCACCTGGCTCTGCTGTGCCTTGTTGTGCCCTTGAAGAATGATTAACTCCAGAAGCCACACACCCCTTCCACCCCCAGCCCTCAGTGCAAAAACGAACCACTGTCCTCTGATTCCCTGTCATATTGCCCTTCACTGCACAAGCGACAGTCATCCACAAAAAACAATGTCTGGGGAGATGCATGGGAAGTCACAAGCTCATTTACATTTGCTTGACCAGCAAGATACCTCTTCACAAACACCTTATTTAAACCAGAGCTTAGTGTAATGAGAAGCAGACGCAGCTCTTCTGGTTTCCAATATGATTCAAACTTCCACTGTCTTGGGTGGACCCACCTGTATGTCAGACATCTATAGTTTGCAACCTATGCTGGAAATACAAGTGTTGCCCTGAAGCAGGAGATGGGAGTGACAGCCTCTCCCTGGCTGAAATTTTGCATTGTGATCCTTCCACCTTCAAATTTAGGGTTGTGTAATGTGAATGTATTACCTGGCTATTATTGGCCAAAACCGAAAACCAGACCAATGCAATTATAGTTCCCAGCTGAGCCATGACTTTGGCTGAAACAAAACTGAACTGACTAGACTTCCTGATAAGGACAGTGGGGAAAGGAATAAGCAGGGTTTTCTAGCAAACAAGGTCTGCAGACTATAAGGCTCCTGAAGCAACAACTGTTACACCAGGGTGGGTGGTGAAAAACAACAGACAGAATTAGATCTATATGGAGCAAAGGAAAGAGAGGGGAGCAGGGAGAGGGAAGTGGAGCATTTTGGGTATTTTGACACTTGACCCACGTCTGTTTCTCCCAAGGAAAAATCTTGGCTACCTGTAATACTGGTGTTGTGGGCACAATGCACACCGCTCTTGCCTCTGGAAATCTGGAAAGTGGTCTAAAGGGAAAATATTTTCATTGGAAGTCATCAGTTGATACCTAAGCAAGGTGGAAGTAGATCTGACACCTTTTGCTTTGAGCCTCTTGGCAATTGCATCTCCTTCCTGTTTTTGTGCTCAGCCCAACATGCCCTAACCAGTGACAGCGATGATGGCTCACCACAATCCCTTCAGCTCCCCTGACCTGGTCTCAGGAGTTTTGTCCCCTTCCCTTTCAGTCAGGCAGCACAAAGAGATTAATTTGACTCTTGAACTTAGCATCTAGTGGAATTCGTTTCAAATGCTGCTACATTTGGAAGAGAACGACATACAGTACGTTGCACGTAAACAGAAGGTAAAGCTGCTCAGCGGCAGAGACCAGACACCTGATGTTGTTTGCTGAAGCGTGACTGGCATTTTCTTGCAAGACTCATCATGAGAGATGTTTTTCACATGCCAGCCACCCTGAGTTTCCCCACCTCACATACTTCAACTGACATAGTGTACTTTGGAAGGGCGCCAGATTCTATTAATTAAGCTATTATCTTCTCTCATTCTTTTTTTTTTTTTTTAAACTTTGGTTTATTGAAGATCTCATAGCTCTGAGGAATCCATTGTTTATTTTAATTAGAAACAAGGATTTGTCTGGAAATATGTACGCGACGCTAGCTTCGATAACCATGCTGTGGCTGGATTTTTGTAATATTCCCAGGTGAAAATGAAAATGTTGCTAGCTTGAAATTGAGGTCACAAAAGTATCTTTCATTTCAGCACAAACCCTAAAAAAAATTCAGAAAATCTCCAGTTAAGACAAAAATGAAGATCAGCCTCATTACACATACATCTATTAACTCAAATTCATTAATGGCTAGTTACCTCCAGGACACAAGTGTACAATCATCGCTATAAATTTAACAGGATTTCTTTACTAATTTGACAGATATAATGAAAAGAAAAAGAAGGTAGTACTCTACCCTGACTTTACAGTCAAGTGTTTGCACATGCTCGTGCTTCTGACGTTTAGGAACTTGCTAAACGCATTACTAGCCATGAGACAAAAGCTATTGCTACTCTCTGGTCTTAGTTACTGTAGTTATTCTATAATGAGATAGGTTAGTTACTCTAAAGTCTTCGAGAATCTGCAGAAGCCCTGCTCTTCCTCAGATGCCTGGGTTAGGTGTGCTGCTTCTTACACATGGCTTCTCTCCATCCCGCTTCGCACTTCAGGATTTCATTACCCCACTTTCCAGGCACAAAAGAGATGCACACATCCTGGAACGGCCAGTCCTAAAGGCACAGCTTTTGAGCTGTTAAAATGTTGGAGACGGACGCAGGGAATTCAGGACTTGAGCTCATGGCAAAGGCAGCCCCTAGCAGCACACTCAGAGCTTAACCTGCTTGTCAGACAGGCAAGCCCCGTACCATACTGGCCTCTTGCTAGATGTTTGCATTTGCCTGATGAGCTGTCTTGTTTTTGGAACTGGCTTTAGAGTAGAATAGACAATTTCTTCATACTGGTTATCAATCACTTTATACAGTTTTTAATTCATCCTCTTGGGGAAGTTCATCTGGGGGTGAAACTACTACCTCCAAGGGAACATCTTACTACTAACTTATTTTTTTTTCTCCCTTAAAAACATTGAACGTTGATGTAGGGAATTCTCTGAAAACCACAAATATACATTTGAAGAGTTTCATCTAGTCTTGGCTCAGCCTTAGCATTTCAATTACCAGAGAGAAGAAAGGAAGGAGCATGAATGAAAGATTGCCACTTAGGATCTTGCTACTTAGTAGAATGACTGATCTGTACCGAAAAGGCTTAGATCAGTTTCTCTGGGAAGAGACAAAGAAGTTATAATTACTAGCCATAACGTCAGCTAAAAAAGGCAAGCTGCTTTTGTTTTGCATTTATTCTGTAATATTCACAAGCACAATAAACTCCATGTATTGTAAATTAGCAGAGCCTGTCTCTCCCTCTTCTTTTCCTTAGCGTGTGATCTAGCGTTCTGCCTGGGAAAGTGACTCTGCGATGCTGAGAGTTTTGAATTCTGCTGAAGGTTGGAGGAGAGGCAGTTTTGCAAGGCAGGAGTTATTGTAAGAAAGACCAACAAGCTTGCTCTCCACTTTTAGCTCCGTTTGCAGTCAGTTCTTAGGTAAAACTCCTTCTCTTGAAACATGACTGTGACATTCATGGGAAGATTTCTGAGAAGACATTGCCTGTATTCCTTTGGACTACTGTGGTGCACAGATACAAGTTACACTTAGAAATATATTTGGACTCCCCACCAGAAACTTGCCTCTGTATGTGAAGCCAATCTGCTCAAGGAAAAAAAAAATGCTGACTGTGCCTCTCCTACAGCTCTGCAAGGGAATAACCTTGTTATCAGTGGAGCAGAAAGATGGAGAGGGATGAATGCCCTGACTGCAGAATGAAGCATCAGCAAGGCTTAGGCAACACTGGCTTGGCTTATCCTCAGCCTAGAACAGGCTCTGAAACCCACCAAAGAGGTGTTAAAACTAGCCTTGAAGAACTCCTGCCAGCAGCAGCAATTTCATTTGGCATGATAAGAAGAGAAAGAAATTATAACCTGTATTTCCATTGCAGCTCAGACCACCATGTGATATGATCAGCAAAGATATGCCTTGATCCTAGGATCTTCTCACAGAGGTAAGTTTTGCATGGGAGGTGAAGCGTGAAAGATTACACAAAACTGCCCACTCAAATTGTTGCAACCACAAATGCAATTGATATTTGAAACATTATATTTCTGGACAAATACTCTAATAAAAACCCAGGGAAAAATACTGAAATGCAGTTACTACCACAGCACTGCAGCAAATGCAATTTTAAGCCTCCGTGACGTAAATCCTGGCTTCCTGTCTTCATTGGGTTTGAGTCTCTGTTAGACATGACTTTCAAGGGCTCTTTCTAAATATGCTGGACTCTTCTGCTGACTCATCTCCAAACCAGACCAGGTGGGTCCCATTAACTTCAATTCAGGAAGTTAAAATATGGAGAATGTCTCCACAGTCAGCCAAATATTTTGGCAAGGAAAAACCCTGGAAAGGAGCCAGTTCAGGAAGCAGCTCAGGATAATAAGGTTTATATTTGTTGGTGAAGTAAAGGAAAACCCCAAGGTGCAGAGTGATTTGGGTGACTCAACTTGCTTACAATCTCCCATAACTGCAATGGGCCCAAGCCATTGTGTTTCAATTCATATCTAGTCTTCGATATCTGGTCGAAAACAGATGTTCAGGGTATAGAATTTAGAGCAACCATTAGAGGGCCATAACTTTAAAAAGAAGATGGGAGAAAATTGTTCCTTTCCAACCACATTGCTGTGAATTTGATTCCAGCTGACTTTTGGGTTTTCCTATCATTTTTGAGAAAGATCCAATCACTTTACTTTCAGTTGAAAAACTGAGTACTAAAAATGAGCTGAGTGTTTTTTCTCAAGTCAGTTGGCCAGATGGTACAGAAGTACAGTGAATTTCCCAGACAAAGAAGAAGAATTTGGAATGGTCTAGAAATCAGGTTTGATTTTTTTTATTGAGGGGGTAAACGATAAGGTATGTTTCTGTTTCTTTGGAGAAAAATTAGAAGATAGAATAGTTGGAGATGAAAGAATTGAGTGTAGGAGCCCAGATCTCTGATTTAGTAACTATTTTGTAGTCTTATTCTTATACCACAAGAATTTTGCAAAGCATTCCTCAAGAGCAAGCTATATTAGATTAGAGGTTGATGAAGAAGAATTGAGGACAAAGTTCCACTGCATCCTGGCTGGCCAGGGGTCTGACATCCTTAAGTAACGTCAGCTTCCCTAGCTAATGATATAAACGAGAGGGAAACAACTAGAACAGCTAAGTGCCTTTGACTCGACAACCCAAAAGGCAAAGCTTTTGGCTTTAGTCCAGAGTGATCCTGGAAACCTCATTTTTTAATCCAGAGTGAGACATTTCAACTGGCTTGTAACTATGCTCCATTAATAAACCTAGATCTACTAATATAACATCCATTCTAGAGAAGAAATGGTAAAAATGGTAATGGTTATTTATGCCTTCCTAAAATATGACTGTGCCTTTTTAATAACAGGCTTACTTCTAAATGTAGGGCTCTTCAGTGATTAGCATTTCGAAGTAAGCTGTAGGCATATAGGTAATTTTGGAGCTTTAACTTTTGCAGTTTATGGAGCTTTTTGTGCTTCCCTGTCTTTTGAAAGTGACTATTTAGGGAATCATTAGCTAAAAAGTACTAGAAATGCCACTGGTATTGCTTGTACTACTGCCTTTCAGCTCCTCTGTAATTGGAAAGCTGGTGAATCCAGATCTACAAAGGACAGGCAGCCCTGTCTGATTTACCAGAAATACTTGTAGCGGCTAAAGCTGCGACACCTCATCCCATCCAAACCATCACTCAGTTCCCAGGCATGGAGTTTCACCTGAAGAGTGAGGCTGTGTGAAAAACCCTCCTAGTCATGCATCAAGTACTGCCCAGTTCCAAATTCAGCTGATACAGAGTATTCCCAGCTCTACCTCGTTTCAAGTGAAGGACTGTTTCCATCCTTTCTCGTCATCTTCTTCCCATGTACATATATGCCAAAATACCCAAACTGGACAAAACCTTTTCTCAGGTGAGACCCTGGGGGCAATTCCTCCATTTTTGTCACTTGACCTAGATGCTTCCAACACATAGAGCCAGCTTCTAGCACTGGAAATCTTGAAACAATTTTCTTTTCCATTTCATCTCTCGAATGTAAAGAGGGTGAGTAATCCTTCCTAACAATTGAGACCAGCTTATATCCATAGCAAACAGAAACACAATCCCAGTAGCCAGGTACTTGCCATTTGACAAGATATGACATATCTGACACAATATCTGCTGTTTTGTTCAGTCTGGCAGACTATCATTTCCTTGCAGAGTTTCAGTAATAAATTCACAGGCCAATTTAAAGCTATCCCTCAGGGGCTATTGAACAAGGAAAGCAGTGCCTTACTTGTAAAGTTAAGGATACCTGAAACAAAACTGAGCTCCTGTGGAGCCAATGGATTTGAATTGTATCACTGTAAAGACAAAAACAAACAAACAAACAAAATCCCCTGCTCTACAGAAAATTATGCATACATTGCGTAGGAATAGCTGTTCGATAAACATTAGCCTTTTCTTCACTCTAAATATGATACTCTTTCACCTACGTAGAGAACTAAAAGAGAAAAAAACAATTTTCAAGAGAGATTACAGTGAAACCACAAATTCTGTCGGTTCCTTCAGTCTTTTAAATTCATTCAATGATTTACTTCTTTTTATGGCAAAATCATCAGTGATTCACTGCTTACTTTGTTCCCAGAACAGAGATATCTAATGCTCTAGCATGAAAAATTCCAAAGAGAAAACTATTTTAACTTGCTTTCTTTTTATATAAGTCTTGTTCTCATCTATTGCAACCACAAGGACTGCCTTGGTAAAAGTTTAGATTAGAAGAACAAACAGAGTTTTACTGTGGCAGAACTGGGTCGAATAAGCCTAGTTTTCCATTTAAAGGAGTTTGCACATGCTTTTCTTTAACACAGGTTTGAGTTTTATATCTGAAATCATGACAACAGGCAATGTCTTTAAAAGGAGAGGTGCAATAATTTCAAATAATAATAAAAATGACAGAGGTCTCCCCATTTTTTTTATACATGGGAGTGACCTCACAAAGCCAGAGGGGATTATACGAGACCTGAATCTTGCTCAGTATTTTAGTAATTTTTAAAATAGCTGCTTCTCCAGACTGAGACTTAACAGATGTGAAGAGCTCTCGGAATTTTTTTCTCCTGCAATAAAGCCTTCCAGAACTAGTTTACCAAGATAAATGCTGAGAAACAAACAAAACTGAACAATCCCTCCTGTCATCTCTGTATCAGTTTCTAGATTTGAAGCAAGGATATTCTACAGGTCACAGCAGTCAAATATTGCTATACACACGTAGCTGATCTGGTCAAGGGATTTGCTAATTACTAATGCAGGAACTGCACATATCAATTTGGCATTCTCTGATGTAAGTGTATTTTCACTCTGCCTCTTTAAAATATTTATCAATTGGCAACACTCTGAAATATCGATCTGGTGATAACAAGTCAGAGTCTATACCCATGCACTTCTTCTCACCCTGGGGTGGTGGGCAGTTTTCACACCGAGGTGGAGAGTCAGGCAGAAGTCTCCCATTCCTAGGTGGTCAGGTTAGGCACAGATTTCTCTACACTTCAGAAAACTTTGGTTCCTTCTTCACCTGCTAGGGCCAACACAGGTTCAAGCTTATTGTGATCTACACTTACCCTTGCTATGCACATTTCTCTCCCAGGTATGTTATTGCCATTTCACAGAATTTACTTTTACTGTTGGTTTAGCTTTTAGCCTAACTCATGGTTTTTCCAAGGCTGCTAGGAACCACTGACTAGTTCCTCTACTGGTTTTCCCAGATCAAAATGTCATCTACACAAACCTTTGTACCTTCTATACCATCAAATAGTCGTTGTATTTTCCTTTGAACACCTCAGGTGTTGAACATAACCCAAAGGGCAGTCTGAGGAAACAGTGTCTCCCCAAGGGGGTGTTGAATGCACAGAAATGTGTGCTGTATTTTTCTAAGGGCACCTGCCAGAACCCTGCTGACACATCAAGCACAGAAAAATATTTGCCATCAGCCATCTCTTCCAGAATTTCTTTGCTTTTTTACGTGGTTATTTAGTTCATTTGGGTCTATATGTAAACAAAATGCTACACAATATAGGCCTACCCTGACAGCACATTGATGGAGAAACAGCAAGTAATTAGAAAAACTGCCAGGCTCAGCTTTCAGTTCTCTCTCCTCAGCAGGAGGAAACTCTGTCCCAGAAGCATCACTAAGGAGAGGTTGAGTTGTTTCAGGTCTCTACTCTTTTCCCCAAAGGCTGCCTTCAAGCTCTTCCTTAACTGCTTAGGCTTCTTGCCCTTCCAGTAATTCCCTCCCTGAAAATCATTATCACTATTTTCGATGTTGTTATTGCAAATTGTTTACTTTAAACTGTTTGTTAGCCTATACAATTCCTTGCTGGAAATAAATGACCAATAACAATGCTTAGTTTTGCCCATTTAACTTTTCTATGGTCTGGGGCTTCCCCTTCCCCCCCCCCCCCCCCCCCCCGGGTGAATACCATTATTCCTGGCTCCAGCTTGGATTTGTAGCCAAACTAAAATGAAGAAATGTCCTACTGACTTTCAGGTCAGTAGTCTATTCCTCTTCTGCTGCAACACTTTCTATCACCTTTGTGAAGAATCTCTTCATATCATACATTCCTCAATTCATAACACAGAATTATATGTTCAAAATTAAATAGGACTAAAACCACAAAAGCAAAGGGTATTATTTGCACAAAGAACTCAACCATCAAAAAGGCACATCAAAATAGAGAAAGGACTCTTAGGTGGCTGGATGATTCAAGAGATCAGGCATTGAAAGGCAATGAGAAAAACGACACAAAGAACTCGGAGGTTTATCTGAGGAAGACCAGTTAAAGAATGGATACATGAGAGGTCATGGCCTGATGGCAACAAATCTTAACTGGAAAAGACAACTCATACCATGAGGGAGCCCTTTTTAAGGCAGAAGCTGTAGAGACCAAGGTGATAACAGCAAAGCTCTCCAGTTCCACCTTTTTGAATAAAGGCTGGGATGCATTTATTTGCTCCCTGGTTGCACGCAGTACATAACAAGCTTCCAACAGGATAGGACTGGGAGTTACCCAGCTTCTCACCTACAACTAACCTCAGCCGGAACTGCAACACTCCTCTCTATTCTGGACACAAACTCCAAAGCAGAATCAAGACTATAATGTGTTTGCAATTGTCTTATTTTTGAAACATCTATATTTTCCTTGGATATTAGAAGACACGTATTTTCTTTTGCAGGCAAATGCATGACATATGGCCTAGTTTTTCCCTTCAGAAAAGGCATAATGCCATCACTGAGCCATGATTGCACAGTTGTTAAACAGCAGGGATTATCGGGCAGGACAATATTAAGTGGTATTTAACAGCAAGACCAAAGTTCCTTGTCAAATGCTTGACTTAGTGTTCCTTGATTGTTAGCATCCCAGCAATGAGACCTTTTGCACTGAACCATTTTTCATTTTGACAACAAACTACCGCAGCTATCCAATGTTGCCTTGCTGGAGCTGACAGCAAAGTATTTTTGTGGCAGAAATATTACTATGTAGTGGGGTTCAGGGCTGGAGGATAGACGGTTTTATCCCTTTCCTTTCAGAGTGCAATGGCATTCCAAGCAGTAGGTGTCCTGAGTCACTGCCTGGCTAATGTACTCAGTATGATCCTCTGTCTAGTCATAACAATGGTGGAAAAAAAAAAGAGAGAGAAAAAGAAAATCAAACCCTTGATGTAATTGTTTAAATTACAGACTACCTTCTTTTAGATGCATCTTAATGAAGATGTATGGTGGGAGACAAGGGGATAGGGAAGGAAGGTTGAATTACCGATTTAGGGGTGAATTTCCAAAAGGTTTTTAGAGAATCTGAAGTGCCTTTAAACCTCCACCAAAGCTGTTTTTATTAAAGCACTAAAACCAAGAGTGCTTATGAAAGTTATAGTGTGATGTGAGCAAAAGGCAGGAAATAAAGGGAAAAAAAGGGGGAACTTAATGAAGCTTTAATCTTCAAGGGAATATGGACTTCAAGACTGTAAATCTAATGGAATGGTCCTATATTCTAATGTCAAAAGCTGGCATCTTATGCCAGCAAATTTAACATTTTCAGTTGAGAAATCTAGTTTTAAAACCAGCTATTTATACTGTTAAAAGATGAGATGTGGTAGTTGAAGAAAGCTAAGAACCATGTTATTTTCAAGGGTCCTTCCTACTGACAGATTTATTAGGGAGTTTATCACTCCTTTTCCATCCTCTTCTGTATGTACATACTCCCTCTGTACTTCTAGGCTGGAAAATTTCCATGAAAAATCCTGAAAATTTGATTGTGAGGTACTCTGGAAACAGACATAAAAGCATACTGTTTTTCACTGTAAGAGAAACAAACTTATGAGTTTGCTATCTCCATTTCTGATATTTATTTTTAAATTCCTACATTTCTTTAGTTTCCCTTTTCTTCATGTTTCTCTTTCAAAAGGAAAGCAATACCCCCACCTTAAATTCACACCTTGGGGTTCATGCTTTTAAAGTAATTCCAGTAAGATTCCTGGAGAAACAGTTGCATTAATACCAAAACTTAATATACGGTTTTATTTTTTTGCTTCGCCTTATTTAAAAGGGAATTGTCCGGATCTGGCTATCTGGAATGTTTGTGGCTTTGAGATAGCAGCTGGTGCCCATTCAAACCTTTCAGATCTTATGAAAATCCTGTTAAACTGAAATGCCAATGAAAGCTTTCTTTTCCCCTGTTCTCCAAAACTGTTGTATGTTCAGATAAATACTGGAAATGTTGACTATCTCTGACAATATTATTGGACTGAGCATTTTTACAACTGTTGATTTCTGTATACAGTATGGTATCATTTAGCACTCAAAACTTTCTTGATGTTGGTTGGAAACTCCACCTGTGCTCTAAGCAAGCCATGTTCCCTGTGTTTCTTGATTTACCACGAAAGATTAAAATACTGTGCTCCAAGCTTTACAGATAAGATTATGAAAAATGCACAAGATAAAAGGTAATCCAAATATTATTCATCCTTATACATACTTTAATTGATTCATCTTGTCATTCTGACAACATTAAAATTGTAGGCTCATCTTAACATAAATGAGTGAAATTTTCTGAAGGTCTAATCAAATTCAATATAACATTGAAAAAAGTCTTCTTATTTTGAACAAAGAAAATGAGGATGAAAATTTTTAACTGCCCTGAGAATACTGCCAAACTCAGAAATATGAAAAGCCTATTAATTAAGAATGATTAGCTTAGATGCTATAGCTATTTTCTCTTTTCTCATCTATCCATTCACTTAAATCATATGGTACAGAGTTCTTTATCTAACTTCACACTAACAGACAAACACTGACGGAGTAATATAAACTGTAAAAGCAGCTCACACAATGCATTCATCCCCATTGCTGCTTTCAGTAAAATAAAGGGAAATCATCATCAATAAACAACAGACTCAATCCTATGTCAAAGAACTAGAGAATAGAGTTTCTATGTTTTCATGTCTGTAAAATGACACTAGACTTGGCTGGGTATAATGTGACTTGGAATTAAAGTAAAATAATCTGCATGCACTTTAAAGCAGCAATAAAACCTCCAGATTTGTACCTAAAATACAGACCTTCAAGTGAAATTCTACGTGAATTCCTAGTGACTGACAGAATGGACCCTGGACCATAATTTTAGCGTTTCATGAAGTGCTCTGTACGTATACCTTTTCCTGCTTTCACAAAAAAAAGTAATCTTGTCTCTTGCCAGAATATTTCGCTTCCAAAGTGTTGTTCAGCTGCTATGGGAATTGTATAAAACAGTTTGTTCTCAAGTAATTAAAACATTTAAAATAAAATACTTAAGCCAGCAAAATAAAATAGTTAAGCCAGCAATAATCATGCCTTTCTAAAAATGGATTAAAATTAACACCTTTGGTCCAAGTATCTCTGAATACTGTGGTCTTTACTAGTATTCAAACCAGTATCTGAAGCTGTAGTTAGTCTCTTAATTTCTATAATGAGCAAACCTAAAAACCTGTATCTGGATAACCCTTAAATTAGGGATGTTTGAGGTCTGGAGCCTGATCAAGTTGTACGCTTTGTGGTTTGGGCAGCATCTGTATTCCCTTCACATCTATCTTCTCTGTGGATGCACTTGTTTTTAAATGCTCATTGCTTTATATGTTGTGCATACTCCTAAAGAAACAACTCAGGGAGGCCCACCTGTGGTACTGTTGAGCCAGTCAATGCAATGACCCGTCTGAGAGCTCTTCAAAATACCAGCTTTTCAGTGTGTTTTATCTCCCCCCACAGCTATTCCAACATGAAACTCTCCGAATCTGGTAGCAAATCTCCCTAGGCTACAGGACGAGGGATGTTCCTTACGGGAAGGTGCCTAATTAATCACCAAAGAGAGACAGAGCTTCCTGCCTTGCTCCACCCTTGGCAAAGTTCATATCCAAATGCTGAATGAACCATCAAGACTTTTAGATCTCTCTACCAGCAGTAGCTAAGTTAAAAGTTAAAACAATTCAGATGTGTCCCAAAATGAAAATCGATCTACTGGCATTTCCTTTAGTGGATGACGCTTCAATGGCTCAGGCAAAAATGAGACACTGAATTTGTAATTTAGATGCTTTTGGCAAGCCTTCAGCTCCAGACACCTCGGGGCTTTGTCCAACCTAAGAATGCAGAAATACAATATTGCACATGGAATTTTATAGGAATAATGAAAATCCTTCATTTTGCAAGCCATATTTACAAAAGAGACTACAGTTAATTGCAGCACTCAGAAATTCGTTATTTTCTCCAATAGACACAAATCACGTCCACCGTTCGAGCCAGGCGAGAAGCTGCTGCTTGAATGGTGTGCGGAAGGAAACGCATCTGAGCCCGCCAAGGCAATTTCAGTGAGGGCAGAGATGAGATGCGTGGCAGAGGACGTGCGTGTGCCTGGCAGCTCCTGATCTATGAACATTTGCAGCCTTTGCTGTCATCAAGATAATAACTTCAGACTGGAAAAAATATGTTAACAGGAAGGAATAGTGAAGAGCCAGTTGTCACATCGTGATGTACATGAGATAAAAACTTGCTGTACTTTATTTACCTATAAGCCTAAATCTTCTACACCTGCAGGCATACAGGCACAACTCTATAAAACTTTGTTTGTGAGTGAATTCAAGAAAAAATGTAAATATTTTAAAGTGACTGTTCTATGCATTTCAGGTAATACTGATGACAAACAAATGGCCTCATTCTATGTGGTCATATTCAGCATACAAATACATCAGCTGGTTATTTTAAAGCACAGATTGTTCCATATATATAAAACGAAAGTGCACCTCAGAAACTTGTTAAGATATACATGGAAAATATATTACTTCACGAGTACCCTAACAACTGTTCCATCAATGCACCCTCTTCTTAGGAAAACCTCAAGATATCACAGGGACATTTATAACTTCAACAGTCTTTGATCAGGAAAAAAAAAATCAAGAAGGGTTATGTTCAGCAAGAGATCCATAAGCATTAACAAAATAGATGATCCATAAATCTCTGACAAGTGGTGTGTGATAGCTAGGTCTCTTCTGACATGAATTAAAGCCCAGCATCCATCACGAAAGGGTCCTCTAAACTATTTCTAACTCCTGTCCCTACCCCAAGCTATATTTTTCCCTTCTTTGCTCTGAAGCCACAAGTCTGGAGGGTTCTCAATGTGAGCTGTGCCTATGTCAAAATCACTTCACACCCACAGGAAAAATTTTTAATATGAATTGGGCTTTAAAAAACTTTACCTTGATTTAGTGAGAATATAAAGTGGGGCCATAGTCAATGTGTTGTTTGTATGCATCGCAATGAATACTGTAACCTGAAGGATATCTGCTACCAAGGCAACATTAAGTACTAAGTCACATTTAAAAAGCTTCCAAAGAAGCTCTTTATTCAAGGCAGAGTTTTTAAATTGAGCAAAGCAACCGTTATCTAGAAGCAGACATTCAAAATATATATAAATATACAAGCCTTTTAGATAAACACACTTCCAGGGAGTTTTTTGCTGAAAGTGATGTTACCTCACTACAGCAGGGTCTGCCGTATTTTATTGCTTTTCAGGATACAAGTCAACAGTGAGAGGGCAGCCGTTTAGGCTAGGAGTCAGCCCCAAGAGAAAGGCAGTGGGGACGCCACTATGTGCAGTCATACAGCTCAACATAGAATTGCAACACATTTTTATTTTCATTTGCTAAAGAAGTCTGTAGAACTGCTCCTGTAGTTTCTAATCCGTTAGCTTCCCTCGCACCATCACTTTAAGAAGGATGAAAAAAAGAAAAAAGGGGGAAAAAAAAGAAAGGAAAAGAAAGGTAACCACAGATTTTATGAGCTGACAACTGATGGCTAAGCTACTGGTCTATTGGCTTTGAGTGCAGGATCCATTACAGATACCTAAACTACATTTTATCCATAAACTACATTTCAACAGCATTGTAGCTAGCAGACTCTGCAGGAGACAATGGGAGTTGGTTCACCTCCAGGGAAGCTGGGGAAAGGTCTCCTGGAAAGCTGACTGTGGCATAACCGCTAGTGTATATTATCTTCTGGCATAATCAGACTTTAAGCTCAGGGAGACTTTGCCTCCTGATGCAATTGGGAAATCACATCAGAAAAGAGATTAAAGTGCAGGTTCTCAGCCTCTTTTCTCTCCTGCCATTTTGGATGAAGCAATCTCTTTGGATGACTTGATGTCATATAATACATTCACTCACTGGCTTAAAAAAATAAGCGGCTTTTGTGTACAATGGGATGTGTGTGTACAGACCTGCAAAACCACATGGATGGAAAAACAGCCAGCTATTCTTCAAACCTAACTGAGTCCTTTCCTCACAAAATCTTCTTAAAGCCCTTTCCAAGCATTATTTAATTTTACTAAACTTTGCAACATAACCCTTTGCAATATCTCTATTTAGCAGCTGGAAAGACTGAGGGATGGGGAAATGAAATGTGCCACCTAAAGGGGATAAGTACGGAAGAGGTCTGGGTTGCCGTCTTGACCCACATGCTCCAGCAGAGATCTACAGGTAATCCTCCTCCCATGCATTTTCAAAGTATGAACACTCAGTAAATAGGAACTACAAAGTGCTTCCAGTTTTCGAGGAAATGGTTATAACTGTGATTCTCTCAGTGTGCCCAGTGGGAGATACAGGAATATTTTTACCCATCTCAGCAGCTGACGAATTTTCCCACAGATCTTCTAGGGAATTCAGATGTCTTTCCAAAGCAATAAAACCTGAGATTTTTAATACTGACATGTTTCTGTTTCTCTTAGAAAAATCTCCTTGGCACTTTAACTCCCCTTGAAGGTTACCTTTAAGCAATGGACATTCACTCTACAGGCAAAAAGGCAGTCTCTCTTTAAAAGCAGCATTTTTGGAAAGACCATGTGCCCGTTGCATTATCTCCCTTTGCTTTCGTCTGAGCTTTGATCTCATAGCTTTTCATCCTGGTGCTGGGAAAGACAGCTCTTTGGTGCATCCTGAGAACTGTGCCTGCCTGGAGCACACTGTTCCCTATCAAGCCACTGCAGGGCCATCTCTCAGCAAGCACCCTTGATCCGTCCAAGGCTGGGGCTCCCAGTCAGCCAGCCTGCTAACAGAACCTGTTAACGATGAGCTCCTGGCATACGACAGGACAGAGATGTTTCACATTCCAGCCTTTGATGCCTTTCGGACCTTAGCTGAAAGACATGGTGTCTTCAGACATGGTGTAGAAGGGACTTTACAGACAAGCAAACAGACTGAAAAAGCAACGTGGTTGTTTAACAAATTAAAGGAGGGGAAGTCTTAGCCCAGACCATTTGGAAAGAGCTGGAGATGACAGTCATTCTTTTTAAATTTGTTCCCTTCTGTTTTATTTCCCCTTTGCAAAAGCATTGTTTGAAGAGAGATGATTGTGGTTAAAGGTACGAGCCAGACATTCACCATACATGTAGGTGTACTACATTTCCTGTATATCACAAAGGACGTTAAAGCAATACATTGCAATACATTGTCTTGAGATGGGATGGCATCTACGTCACTAAAGATGAAAAACAATTAATAAACCTGCTCGACTAGATGACCTCTAACGGTTCTTCCAGCACTATTTTCTATTACTTGCCATTTGCAAACACAGCACCTGTTTTAAAACCTTACAGGTAGGAGACAGCCGGTACTTTAAAGAAGCATTTCGGATTGTTACCTGCATATCTATTCACCCATGTGAACGAGAAAAAAAAGACTTATTTATCATACCAAAAAAAACCGCCTTGAGAGATTTTCTGTCACTTGTTAAAACAAAAGAGAAAAACGAACTGCTAATTAGTCTCATAATGACTGATTTTCTATCCCCTCCCTACCTTATTTTAAATAAAACCTGATGATGCAAAGTATTCCTTGGCTTCTTGCTCTGTAACCAACTGGCTCTCTGTGGAAAGAGCTTCTTTTTTTATGGCTATGTATTAAAAGTAAACCAGCCCATGCCAGGTTTGGATAAAAGGCTATTTATTTTCAACCAATTTGATAGCTGCAGTTTTCGGTAATTGAATTTTCTGTGGTCAGAGAAGCAGTAATCTTAGAAACCAAATAAATATTTTTTAATAAAATGGAACACTGAGAAACCCTATAATAATGTCAAATATGTAGCCACTTATGGATGGATAAATATTTTAAGAAATTTACATCTCACCCAATGCTTTAGGCCTTAAGCTTCCCTGGAAATTTCAAACAACGCTATTTTATTTTGGGGAGGGGATGTGGGGGGAATGGAGTGTGTTTAGATAAAGAGCTAAATACTAATCTTTCAGTTTGAAGCAGGGTTTCTTTCCAATATCCATGCAGCAGTTGATGGTTTAATCAAGAAAAGAAAAAGAAAAAAACTTTTTCTCGAACCCTTTCAATAGCATGTTCCAATGCATACGATGCAGGTTGTACTGCAGTCACCCATGCTGGCACAAAAATGACCAACTCAGCCAGAACCACCCTTAAAAACCACTGCAGAGTTACAGATGTGTATTACTGCCCTGTCCCCACAACAGAAAATCGTGATGAACCTTTGGGAGAAAACCAGTTTTTGTTGAAGCCTCTTGTCTCCTGACAATCAGAATAAGGCGTTTGAACGGGCACTTGTTCACACTGGTTTGTGCAAATTGGCGGGGCAGGGAGAGGTTTGACTCAGAAATCCTTCAGCAAGCTAAGGAGGAACAAGGGAGGAAGAGAAAGAAAACAGTGCGATACTCACTTATGTCATGAATATCCACGCAATAAATTACAGTTAGAGGTCATAACACAAATCTGAGTGTTTCCCTTAGCTTTTGTGCAAATGCTTGTACCTGAAGAGGGTACTGCCTGCTAAACACAGATGAAACTACTTATAAACACATGCTTCAGTGCAGGAGACAGGCTGTGGAGGAAGGTTGCCTATGCTCTCAGTATGCTGTACCCTCAAGAAGTCTACATTTATGGGACACCTAGACCCAGGGGCCATCCCAAATCCTAACCCAGTTCCTTGCTGCCACCAGCCAGCAACCACTTCATAAAATCCCTGATAACTTTGCCAAGCTCCTTTTCCAAACTTGGTGTGTTTTCCTTTGGTTGGGGGTCTCTTGCTTTCAGGACATATTTATTTTCTAAAGAAGTGACAAATCATTATGAAATAAATGAGTTGCAATGGTATGCAAAATAGAGGTAACTGCAGAGACAGAAATTGCATTTTCTGCAAGATGCAGTTGCGTTCCAGAGCTTGGTATTATTGTTCTCTGATGGTGACACCTGCTGGCAAATGCAGACTCCTGTAACAACTTCTGGAAAAGGATCAATTGCAAAATTAATTGGGATTAGTGAGTACAGGTCAGGTTTTTTGTGAAATGATACACAGGAAAGTGGAAAGAACTGGAGTTATTTAGCCAAAGTAAGAAAAGACAGAAGGAACATACATCAGGTCTTCAAATATATGAAATGCTACCACGAAAGGGAATAAATTGCTCTCCATATCCATGGGATAAGACATAATAAAGGATCGATGCATATACTATTGAAGCAACAAAGATTTGAGTAAGATCCCTCTTCAGTAAAAGGTTCCTAACTGTGAAGCTAATGCTGTGAAATCTCCTTCAGAACAACTGGGCATACGGAGCCTCATAGGTTCCAGTTATACTTTTTCTCCTTCCAGCGTGTATGCTTGTTCAAACCTGATTGATCCATTATTCAATTAGACCAGTCCTAGTTCAAATATAGCCACCACTTTTCAGTCTGCATCCTCTTTTTTTTTTTATTTTAAATGTCGATGAAAACTGAAACCCAGGTGGTTTTCAGCATGACACTCTGTGGAAATCAGGTATGAAATTACCTGTTTATTAATGATGTGTCAGGAGAATGACACGCTAACAGCCAACTCCAGCACTGGCAGCGCTAATGTAGAAATAACAACCATGCATTATACACAATATGTATTCTACAGGACTGTAACTTTACATCCCTAGAGACACAGCTGAAACATGTATGTTTTATCTCAAAATTTCAATCCCAGAGAGCACTGATTCCAAAATGGAAGTTAAACATATGCTTGGTCACTATTTTGCTGTATCACCTCCTTGGGATTCATGTGTGAGTGAACAATTGGCATCAGACGTGCAAAGATTTAGAATGTCATTAGTCAATGCTCCAGGCATGGAAGAGCACTGATGGTGGGATGGGGTTTCGCAAGGACATACCACATTGCTTAGCATTTCAACAAGAATCACCATTAGCATCTGACCTGGCACAGAGATGTAGCATTCTTGGTGTGACATACAAAGATTATTATTTCACGATTGAAAACTCTTGAGTTGTTTCCACAATACTGTCCACCACATTGAACAGAGTGGAAATAAACCATAATTCACAGTAGATGTCAAAGTAAATCTTGTTTGACTAAAAGATCCTTGACAAATCTTCAGTACATTTTCCAGTGAGTTTATCTCCCTTACAATAAGGTTCATATTTCCTTCTCTTTCTTTGTTCTGGAAAATTCTTGGGATAATACATGGGTCTGTCAGCATGGAACCACAAGGACTAAGTTTGATGAAAACTTTTACTAATGATGTATCATGTAAATAGCCACTGGGGACTGTTCTGTTCCTGCCAAAGAGGAGCTTCTTTGTCATGTTTGGAGAGCTTATCCTCTAAGTTTTAGTCTTCACAAGTACCTTGTAACATACAATATCAAGAACAGTTACTAACAGTTTTTCCAGGAGATGGGGTCTTTGTTATGGAGACTTCATTTTACAATATTTGCCTTGTTCAATAAGGAAAGATGCGTCTTTGAGCAGATTTGCTGGTGCAGCTCTGGGGCATCATGCAATATTTATATTCTGTTAATCTTATAGCTCCGAATGAAAGATGGAGGAGGCCAAATCCAACCTTCATATAAATGTCATTGATTATGGGTTCTAACAGCATTGGATTTAGGCCAGTATTTTCCCTTGCCTCACTCTTTGCCTTTCAGAATATTTGTGGAAATGAGTAACAGGGTCATTTGGTATTCAGCCCTGGCTATGAATTATAATCTTGGTATAAGCTATATAGAAATTTAAAAGGCAAATTTTTCACCTCAGAGACACACTTTTCTTCAACGAGCCAGAAAACCCGGTGCCAGATTCAGTCTATGGCTTGCAGGAAAGCAAGGGAGCACACACGCATTTGCACACTGTCGTGGTTTAACCCCAGTGGGCAACCAAGCCCCACACAGCCGCTCACTCACCCTCCCCGCGGTGGGATGGGGGAGAGAATCTGAAGAGCAAAAGTAAGAAAACTCGTGGGTTGAGATAAGAAAAGTTTAATAATTAAAATAAAATTAATAATAGTAATAGTAATAGTAATAGTAATAGTAATAGTAATAATAATAATAATAATAATAATAATAATAAAAAATGTAATGAAAAGGAAAACAACGAGAGAGAGAGGGAGCGAGAGAGGAACAAAGTCCAAGCAAAAAACAAGTGCCACAACCGCTCCCCACCCGCCAACCGATGCCCAGCCCGTCCCTGAGCAGCGATCGCTGCCCCTGGCCAGCTCCCCCCAGTTTCTATACTGCACATGACGCCCTATGGTATGGAATAGCCCTTGGGGCAGTTTGGCTGTGCCCCCTCCCAGCTTCTTGGGCACGTGGCAGAGCAGGGGAAGCTGAAAAGCCCTTGACCAGTGTAAGCACTACTTAGCAACATCAGTGTGTTATCAACATTATTCTCATACTAAATCCCAAACACAGCACTATACCAGCTACTGGGAAGAAAATTAACTCCATCCCAGCTGAAACCAGGACACACACGCAGACACACAGATGGTTGATGGAGGTTTAGCAGGCCCCACTTCAAAACCAGAACAAAACAACAAAGTATTCCACACTGAGTAAGGGGGACAGCTTGGAAATTGTTCAGAAACCTGAGGGGGTTCACAGACTGGCATAATCAGGTACATACATTTACATAACATCTGCATCAAAAATAGCAGCAGGCCACCTTTATGTTCTCCTGTACCTTTATTTAATAAGGGCTATAATGCAATTAAACAACTACATACATTTAACATTTTTTCTCTGAGCCATTTCCTGCAGTGATTGACTTCTGTCCCCTTCAGAGCTGAGTACAATAAGGCAACAGAGGAGTTAAGCAGGACCTCCTTCATCTGTCCTCAGCAGGCAGCGTGGCTGGGAGGTTACCCTATCCTGAAGGATATGTACTTACTGGGGAGATTGTGTAAGACCTTGAATGTTAAGGACCACATTTCTGGTTTTGGATTTGATGAACTAGTAATCAGACAAGACCTACAGAAACATCATAATCCTGCTAGATTTAGTTGCCTTAATATTCCTGGGCATATTAATCTCAATCTGAACTGGTGCTTGACTCTGACCTCATCAGCTCCTATTCAGATGATAAAAGCCTGAACTAGAGTGACTTAGCCTAGGTTTTAGGATCCCGAGATCAATGCTCAGAAGGGCAGGGTTGGTCATACTACATAGCTGGAGCAAGAGACTGAGGTTCAGTGCTGAGTGAAAGTGTCCAAACCATCAGAAACGGACCTCTATACCCCTGACACCTCCATCACCTTGTAGCTCTTCCTGTTTGAAATTGATTCCCCCCTCCAGCTACGTACAGAGTATCTTAACACATCCACTCTTTTCTGTTAGGTTCTCCCTCCTCTCCTCATCTCATAGCTCTACTTTCCTTTTATCTTAACTTCAGCTTATTTCATCATTGCCCATCTAAAATATCAAGAAATGCCACATATTTCCTTTGCAGCTTTTTAATAATGAAAATCCAAATGTCCCTTCCTGAGCTAGAAGAAGAGAGAATGTCAGATCTCTCTTTCAGCTCTGCTCTGAGGTCCTTCTCTATTCTTTACCTCCGTGTGTCCATCGGCACAGGCACTTCCACGAATGGTCTACGAAATACGGTCTTTCCTCCAAAGCATTCCTTCACCCTCTCATCTTGCATAACAAATAATTGCTTGAGTGTAGGGCAGCCTGAACATAGACTGGAGTTAATGCAGTGCTGGTATGCTCAGACACTAGCGTATTCTATCACCCTGTATTAAATTTGCAATTGATCCTACAAGCACGAGCCTCTTTCAGCTTGCACATGAGCTCAATGCCCAGACATGCATGATATAGGATTAGTAAGAGTTTTTCATTATGTTGTCTGAACAGAAATGGTCATGGTTTGTGGAGGTCCCCTTGAGGAAAACTTTTCTACTCACCCCCCCAAGTGTGCTCTGAATTCAATTCTATAAAAACCAAACCGTAATACTCCTCGGAAGCAGACAAAGGAAGGATTTTTATGCCAATGTTTAGCTGGATGTATTGTTAACCAGGTACAGATTTTTCCCCTCATGAGGATACACTACATGATCAAACTATTAGGCACAGGGATGCTGTATATCAATTTAATTTGCCTAATGTTGTCCTGTGTGTAACTTCTTCCCCTGTCAGGCCATAATTACAGCAGAAGCATCTCCTGGCTATATGCAGAGCTGTCCATAAAAGATACATAACAATTATTCCCCTTTTCCTCCATGGCAAAGAGGATGAGTTGAAAGTTTCTTCATTTTTTTTTTAATTATTGTGTGTACTATTTGGAAGTATCTGACTATGGAAACTGCTGGGCCACAGATTAAACAGACCTCCAGTGAACTTTTACTGCTTTCATTTGCTGAGCTTTCTGGCCTCCTCTAAAATAACAATAGCATCTATTCCTCAGAGGGAGGAGGTGGATAAAAAGGGAAAAGCCAGCACCTGACTAATTTTAGCAAGTACAAAAGGAGACTCCATGCCAGAGGAACATATGGCATTTTTAGTTCACCTTAAATTTTCCCCTTGGCATTTCAAGCCCTATTAATAAACAAAACAAACTTGTTTCAGAAAACAGATGAGTAAACATCTTTGATGGCTGTACTCTATTACTGATTCACCTTCCTTCCTTTCACCCACCACCCCAGGCCTCCACTCTTTGACTCTGAATATTTTTATCATTAAGGCAACAGTGCTGGGACATGTTGTGGTAAATATCCAAAAACAAAACATGTGGCAAGGTCAAATAGCGTTTCCTCAGCAGCACTCTCTCCTCGAAACAAAACCCCCTGTATCGTAATGCTGAGGAAAAGAGAGCAGGGGAGAGAGAGGGAGAGTCAGGCTGGCACCAGAAATATAATTTAGTGTGCAGGTATTTGATTTGATAAAAAACCTACCTTAATTTAAAAAAAATACATATATGTATGTATATATGTATATATATAATAGGTTCCTGACAAGGTTGTAATTCATTGAGAGGGGCCAGGCCTACAGTTTGGGTTTGACATGTCACTCCAACCTAAACCATGACTGGTTTTACGTGATCCCCTAAGAGGGTAGCATGTTGCAGCTGGCAAAAAAATAAACAAACCTGAGCTCTGTGCTAACAGATTTTTTTTTCTTTTTGATTTATGCCACGAGCAAAGGAAAAACAGCGACATACTTGTGAATCTAGGTTTCATTTGGCCCCTCCATGCTTGCAACAGTGTCCTGCTAAGGAGTTGGACAGTGTGAAATACAGAGCAGACAGGCCTAGAACAGGCAGGACGGGGAACCACATGAACAGTAGCTCTGAGGTTGTTTTTTTGCGACAGCATCTCATATGCACATGCACGACCTTTTTTTTTTTTTTTTTTTTTCCTTTTAATTCCCAGGGAAATCTGTGCCTCTGCTGACGTGCTGCTGAGGCAAACCTGGCATGAATCATGTGCAGCAATCAAGCAGCACTTTTTGGTATTACTCATTAAACTCAGGTTTTTATTTTAAAGCTTCTCCCTTGTTCTTAAGAGTCAGAAAACCAAAGATACTCCTCTGTAAAACAGTATTTTCTGCTCTTGGGTGCTCTCGGCTACCTAGCTGGGTTTTTTCCAAATACTTCAGAAATAATTCAGTATTTTCCAAATACTTCTTCAGAAACAAACGTATTTAGACCTTCCGCCATCTTCACTCTCCACTGCTAGGATTGCATTAAGAGTACTACTTCAGGTAAAAGTAGAATCTAGGGAGCCTGGAAACTACTAAGAGCACTCAAGAGTTTAAAAACCTGTATTTTCCTGTCAGACATATTTTGTTCTAGCATGACTGAACACACTGCAGAGAGGACAGTAGTGACAGGGAGAAGACACTAAACCAAGTCCACCCCTTTGCTCCTAAGCAAAGCAAGCAGACTGCCCCCAGCTCACACATAACCCCAGTCCCCGTACTGGGGCTGTCCCTTTTATAACTGGTGCATGGGAAATTACTTAATTCCCCACAGCAGACCCAGCCCTGTCTCTGCACAAATCCTTGAACTCCAGGCAAGGCTCTGTGGTTTCTCCTATTGTTTTCAGTTTGTTTTTCTTTCCAGCAGAAACAGAAAGCTACAGTGTTGGATTTGCAAGTATAGATGACAAATACAGAGCATCAGACCAGCATGCTGCTTTTCACCTTGAACATGTTAAATGTTTTAGCTGGATGCCTAAAGAAACAAGGCTTATGTGCCAGTGTTGTATGGATTTCTTCTTTATTCTGTTCTATCCCAAAAGCTTTTAATCACTGACTAATTTCAAGCTAACCTATCAAAGGAGTAAAGACCTTAAAGATAAGTTTCTAACAGATTTCATGAAATAGGGAATTGGGTAGGGGAGACAGCTCCCAAATGCTAAGAGGAGCCTCCCCCGCCCCCAAGGCATCAGAAAACACATTAGAGGGAGGAAAAGAGAGGGAGAGATGTTGAAAAGTAGCTTTCATTAAACCCTCTCCACACTAAACTACTTGTTTATTACCATGAGAATTTTTACATCCATCTCTCTGCTTCCAAGATCCAGGAGCTGAGTCCTAGAAACACATGGGGATTTAGCTTTATATGCTCTGGTCCATAAAGTTAAACACACACTTAGAAGATCTGGGTCTGAAATCTGGTATCATGCTGTATCCTTTCAGAAACAGAACCCAAAGTGACATTTCAGCCCAGTTAGTTTCCACGACAACATCCAAATATAAATATCTGTGGCACAGCAAAGTGTGTCGTGTCACTGTTTTCATGATGAAAGACAGAAATTAGTCAATATCCTTCAGAGCCTTAAATAGGAGGATTTTCTTTTTACAGTTTGTTGCCATACCAACGTGGCGCAATCCTCCTACTATTTCAAAACAGTGTGCACATGCACACATAGACAAACAGAGAAACAGGGTTTTTTTCCAGCACTTTTGTTCTTATTGCAGACGTAAGCACTGATTCGCAGAACAGGAGCAGCAGCTTGGGTTCATGTGCCTAAGCTTTATATTATATAAGTCTAATATAACAGTGTGTCAAATGTTTGCTTTGGCGATACTGATTCCTCAAATCCCCTTTTTATACTAATATTTAAAATGGGAAAAGGCTTTAAAAGAATGGGTGCAAATTACTGGTTCAAAGGTTTTATTAGGCTTCCAGCTGAGCATTGCTTATGCTAAGAATGGGGATTTGAAAAAAAACGGTGTTTAGACTGGTTTATTGGGATTTATTTTCTCTAAGAAGCTGCTACTGCAATCCTGGAGGAGTGGGAGGAGCAGCAGAAGGGACAGGGGACAACAAATTATCTTTTTCTCCTGTAAATCCCAGTAACTGTGATTACTTACAGATCATAAAGACTGACCTCTAAACTATCCCAATTATGAAAGCTAAGGAAAATTCAGCTCAGCAGAAATGAGATGGACTTCCCAACAGTAACAGCCACCACTAAAAATACTCCTTTTTTATTTTTATAAAATATTTAGGAAATTCTGGGCAAACGTTTTGTTGAAAACTCACAGTTTATAAAATTCCACCCAGCTCAGTTGTTAAGCTCAGGGAGATGGGAGTAAGACATCTGTGCAGATGGATGGCTGAAGAGGCAGAATTAGCCCGCCTGAATTTTAAGGTATTTACACAAGGGCAGTTTATGGTGTTATTGTGACAATTTCCCTGAATTAAACTACCTTATCACTTTAAAGGGTTTATGAGCTCAGGAACAGTCCTGTGCTTGTGCAGCAATGCTGGCTCACACCGAGCTGCTGTGGAGCACAGGCAGAGCACGATGTGCTTGTACCTGTCTCTGCAGGGTAAGAGAAAAAGCCCTCAGGCCACTCCAAAGAGTGACTGGGGTTGCTGGGAATGGCCAGTGCAGTTCATCTCAACAGTGAGGCTGCTCTTCCCTTGGCAGGAGTTTGGTGTTGAACTGCTTAACGTGCTGATGAGAGTGCAAGTGTCATACAGATGTGCAGTATGGGATACCGCAGGGATCCTGGGAAAAACAGCTGGGGGGCAGCACCCAGAACCCAGCTGGCTGCTGGTTTGTGTTTGCCAAAGAAAAAAAAGCCTGACAGAGAAGAGGCTGGATGAGCAGACTTGTGGGTAGCATGAGCCCTGCAGACTGTGGGGCTTTGCCAATGATATGAAATACTTATGATTGATACAGAAAGCACCATCTATGGACTAATACACTCACGGCATTATCTGGCTCTTGTTTTTCTTGCCACTTCTTTTCTAAACCCAGGGGTTTGAGTGTGCTTAACGGCAGTCTATCTTGCTGCTACTCTACTCAGCTCTAAGCTTCTGTCCAGTTTTCCCTCGACTGCCAAGTTAGAGCAAAGAGCAAAACACACGGCCAAGCACTCCCACAGAAGTACATGCATAAGAGCTACTGATTTGTGGGGCGGGAGAATAAAAAGCCCCATTATCTCCCCTAGCATGGAGCTGTGCTGTGCTTTGGACACAGGCACTGTTAAGTGTATCAAATAGCTTTTCATCTGGACGCTAAGTCTGGAAGCACCAAAAGGAATTGCACTGCTGTAATCATCCATCCTTATGTGCCAAGAAACTTTCATTCCCCAACCCATGCCAAGGAAGCCCTCTTTGGTGGATAATAATAACCTGGAAATCATGGACTTTAAAACTTTCGTTAGGAAAGTGAGTTAATCAAGAGAAAAAAAAAGAGGTTAACACAGTCATGTTTCACTACAGGATTATAGTGTCAAACCACAGGAAGTTGTCTCTGGTGGTTTGCTGATCTCTGTGGTCTGACTGAACTGAAATTATTAGGAACAGTAACTTCATTGCTGGCAGTATTATCACGTGTCTTTCTCCTCACCTGTAACCTTAAGGACTAGTCATAGGACCTGATCCAGCAGTGTCTGAAACAGATCTGACCCTACCATCAATGAAGTCAATAGCGAAATTTCCATTTACTCAGCAATGGAGAATCAGGTCTCCACACACGGGGATTAACAACACTGGATTAACTGGAGTTACCCACTGATTTGCAGAGAGAGCGCTGCATGCTTGCAATGACAGGATCTCAGTTTTAGGTATCGGGAAATAGGATCTAGGATGTAGGTAGCTATGGATGTGAAAGAGGTTACCTGGTGCTAACGAGCAAAAAAAGATTTAATTTAGGATCTCAGGTTTTAGAAAACAAAAATCTACCACACTGTTCAAATATTAAAAAGCAGACTACATTAATAATCCCTTGCCTTACAATGGCACTTTTTGATGCTGATTCAATGTACTTTACAAAGGAGTTCATTTCCATTAATCCATTTTGCAGATAGTAAAACCAAGCCACATGAAAGAGGTACAAAGATGAGAGTCAGCAGAGACAGGGCACATGGAGCTAGTCAATGAAGGAAGAAGACAACTTGAAGAGTAAATTATACATGTTTTTAAAATTCAACTAGCAGTTTTAAATTATTTAAGGCACTGTTTTCTTAACAAGGATTAGAAATGATATTTCAAATACATCATTTTAGCATGATGATACCTTTTTAAATGAAGGGTTTCTGTTGCTGCTCCTGTTACTCTGCCTGTACTAAAAGATGACTTTCAAGTATTTTGTCTATCATTTTTAAAGAGAAAAAAAATAACAAGCCTGAAAGAACAAAGACGACACTTCAAAGCCTTCAGCAGAGAAGGAAGTGCTTTCTAGCAAAAATCATACACTTTTGTCAATGAAACCTTTGTCAGACAGTTCCTCTCCTGCCTTGGCTGCTGTATGGTTAAAGATATAAAAGCAACTGAAGACAGAGGAGAAAGAGAATCCCTGAGAGAATGAAAAAAGTCATGTCCCAGCAAAGTCCTCTCTTTGCCCTCAGTGTTTATCTGACATACTGTTATTGATAGCTCTTTTTCCAACTCCCCTGACTAAGGGAGCACATATACCTTTTATTGCACTGAAGTTGATTTAAACCACCCTGGCAATTTGTGAGGCTGTTTTTCACTTACATAAGGAAGTTCTTGAGAGGATTTTGAAGCAATACAGTATGGTAGTTAAAACCAAGGCCATTTTAAAAAGAACTGCATTTCCTCAGGCTGTCCGTAATTTTTCATTTTCCTAAAAATACCAGGGAACTTTGCAACTTTGGTAGGAAGAAGTCAGCTAAATGCAATGGGGTTTGGATCACTCCAAAGCATCAGTGCAAGTTCATTCCCTTTTGACCCTCCAGTTCTCAAGTCTTACCACAGCTAACGGAGATTTCTCTTCCCAGCCATCTGGAGTGCCATGTGGACTTTTCTGGGAAACAACTTTAAATTTGTTCAGGTACTAAAATGATTTTGGGACCGCCGTTCTATTTTATAACATTTTCTGCGTAAAGTTCTTCTATGCAGTTGTTCTGTACCACTTGCTATACAAGAGCCTTCATAGTTCTCTTTAGTGCCCCTTTTCAGCCCCCCCTCCCAAGTAACATGTGAAGAACTAACCAATTACTCATGTTGGCAACGGTTGCTCTCTCCTGGAGTACTGCAGCAACACATTACTTAAGATTTGGTTGGCTTTAACATTATTCAGTTGCGTTTCTTCTGATAGCTATTACCCCTAACAAGTTTCCCCTCAGTAACAAGTTGCTTTTGACCTCAACACACCTGGAGACTTCACCCTTATATTTCACCTCTGACCTATCCCAATATAGTTGACATTTTGCAATTATCAGCAATTTGTTAGCTTTATTTTTGTTAGCACCCAATTATGCAAATAATAGATGTATAATAGAACTGCTCCTACTGGGCTGCAAATTTGTAGAAAAGTGTTTCATGCCTGAATGACTGTGATAGCCTGGGTCCATTTTGTAGGAGCAGGAAATGAGAATTCAGAGAATACTTATCCCATGCAATCTCTGTTGGGGTGGTAGAAGGATACTTAATATTTTTTTCATTAACTCTTATGAGAACCTACAGCCTAAATGTAGCCTGCTTTCATGAAGCAGGACTTCTTCACATTTAACTTTCCTGTAATCATAAGCTTACTATCCTGGTTATATACCCTTAGTATTTCTCCAGTAACAAGGGAGGGCCAAGATCTGAGATACTGCCAAATGCCAATGAAGAAAACACATCTTCCAAAAACAAAGAGAACAACTTGATCTGGAACAGGTTCAAGTTGTGGAAAGAGAAATCCCATTTTCTTAAGGCAGACAGTGAGCTGTCACAGGGAATAGAGCAGAGCTGTACCCTGGATTTGTCTACATTGGCTTTTGTGCTCGAATATACTGTTTTGTCTTTTTCTTTATAGGCTCTTTACAGCTTACTATACTGAAAATAGAACAGCTGATCCCATCACATCCTGCCCTCTATGTATCAAAAGGGTTTTCAACTCACAGCATTTCACATGCACCAAAGATGCGTACAAAAAACACTGAAAAAAAGGGCATGCTGGGCCCCATTTCCCTACCTTTCTTCACCCACAGCAGCACTCCGCTCTATTTGACATGTCAAGTTCACCATCCTCCTGACAGCAAACAAGTCCTTTCCCAGTCTTGTGACCTCATCCACTTCCCTGTCAAAAGATTAAGGCACATTTTCAAATGCTTAGGGCTATTTTTAGACTGCACTAGAGACATGTGGGGAGGAAAGTAGCTGGTGTACTTTCTTCATAATGTAATAATCTCTGTGTCTAGAAAAACCACTCAGATTTGAATGTCACTTCACGTAATTACCCTGGGTAAAGCTGGATTAGCTGCATCAGTCTGAGATGTCATTGTCCAAACCACCTCCCTCCGGAAAGGGGCTGCAGTGACTCTCGTGGCTGAGAATGCAGAGCCACAGGATGCAGGACGTGGGCTCTTATCTTTGCCATTGGGAGATGCTCTCTTTCAAGTGTCCTGAAAACTGGAACAAAAGCAGTGGAATCAGAAAACAGATGCAAATGCTGTGTTGAAATCTGATGAGGGCAAGAGCACTGTGCTGTGGGCTGAGACCCAGGAAGCTCTGAACAGGGTGGGAGGTCCTATGTGGTGCTTGGACCCACTTTTACATGGTGAGGTGTCTGCCGAAGGGCAAGCTGAGGCACAACTCCACTGGAGACAGCTCTATACACCTTCCACCTAACATGGCTATACCCCTTGCTGCTATACATCTAACAGACCCAATTTCCACTAGCATGGACAATTCTTCACCACATCCCATTGCAATGGTTTCTGGAACAAAATAGTCCCTGAAGCCACATGGGGTATATGCACAAAAGACAAAGTTCAATACAGACATAAAAGGAAAACTGCACCAATGATTATAAGCAGTCATTTTAGAGCATTTTAATACTACCTTTTTTGTATTTGGATAGTGGAGAGGAAAGATAAAGGCATACCAAAGATTCAGGACCTGACTTCTGGAAGTTGTGGGTGTAAAAAGTATGCACAAATGCACACACACGCAATTGTTCCATGCCTTGTCTGCCTCCTGTGCATAAATAGTTCTTACAGATGCTCACTCAGAGCAGGTATTTTTGCTCACGAGATGGCCAGGCCCCTGTGCAAATAGCTAATGCACAAGTGCACTGTGCTGGCGTGATAACAGTATAAGTAATGGGGAATACACATGCCTGTCTCCCTCTCTGAATGAAAGTATGAAAAACTTTTTGAAAAATAGGGTCCTAAACAGGGTAAGTCTTTAAATATGGTGTCTTACTGATATGGTGGACACAGGCATAGGAACAGCATGTTCCTATGTAAACAGAATGAGTTTTACAACCCTCATCTAACTGCTGCTCCTCATCTGGACATCGGTAAATTTGGTACCCTGCCTTATTCTCTCCCTCCTCTCCAGGAACTCAATAAGAACTTATATTTTCATCAGGTTCCATCTGAAAGCTCAACACTAGTCACCAGACAACAAGGGGAAGGAAGATAATTAAAACATAGCAAAAACCCAGACAAAACAAATCACAGAATACCAAACTAATGCAATAAAGACATCACCTTTTTTTCCCCTCCTACAGAAGGAAGCATTAGAATATTCAAATACAAAGTCAGAAAAGGCAATTCAAGATAGCCCCTTCCAGGATCACCCTTGATGATCTGCCCACTTTGCCAAATATTGAATTTGCTTCCAGCCATGCTTGGCAACTCTCCACCCATGAATATGTACATTTGAATGCATAATGGTTATTGCATGTCACGCTCATGGGCATTTGGCCCATGTAGCACTCTGTTTCCCAATCTATAAGTACATGAAATATAAGACTAAGTAAAATCTGAGACATTGTGGAAACTGATGAGGGCTTGAATGAGCTCCTGGAATAAAACTTGAGCCCCTCCCCACCCAGAGCAGTATTTTTAGGAAGTCGATTGAGAAATGTTTTCCTTGCTCCATTTCCATGTTTACTGGGATACAACATTGTTACACTCGATTGCATCAGAAAACATGGAAACAGCTCTACAAATTGATCCGACCACAAGATCTCAAAGGAATTTGTTCCTTGTCTCCAAGGAGTTTACCCAGCATAAACAATGTCAAATAAATATAAGGCAGCCCTGAGAGAGTTAGTGTTTCTCCAATAAGCTTCATAAATATCAGAATATAGATAAATCTGTTAGGTAACTTTGGATAGATTTTATGATGGCATAATTCTCATAAGACATTGGGTATAGCCATTCATAAAATTATAGAATATACTGGACATCAAAGTGAAATTTGCTGTATTTTAGGAGGAGATCATATAACTGAAATAATGATGGGACCAAAAGAAGGATAATATGCACGGTCCCCCTCCCAGGGGCTTTAAGTGTCGAAGCCACTTCAGGAGACGTAACTTGCACTCTAGTTTACTATTTCCTAATGGTTATTAGGCACCTAAATTCTTCTGAGGTTCTGAGCTCAGATATTCACGTCAGAAGAGAATTCAAGGTAATTGATTAGCATGATAATGGAAAACATAGCAGCTTAAAAATTTTTAGTTTGAAATTGGGATCTCTTCAATAATAGAAAAGATAAAAATGTGCAAGTATTGATTTTCAGACATTTGAGTTGCCTTTGCATGTAATCAATTAGAAACCAACTCAGTTTCATGGGAAAATGGTTCTGTCTTAGCCAAAAGATCATTTTTATCATATAGGTAAACTAATTTTTCCCAGGCCAAGCATACCCTCTAACTCCTACCCCACTCTCTGTGTTTCTTATCTTGTCTTCCCTATTAGTTTCAATCCTTAGTACAAAAGCTGGCTGAAAATGGAATTCCCTCTCCAGAAAAAAGCCACCTTCATTATAAGATAATGATGGAAATTATTCTGACAGGGACAAAACATGAACAATAAAATGGCAACAACAAACCTAATATAAATTAATTTGTGTGGAGGGATTTCCAAGCCCTGTTAAGTCTTTTTTGCTTGAAATATTAAAGATTTATTTGATTTCAGTTTTTGTCTTCAATAGAGGGCAAAAAAAAAATATTGTGAGGCTTCAAGGTGGGCAGCCAGGAAGCTGTCATTTTGATTTCCCCACTGGAGAATTGAATTTTTTTGGCAAAACTGTAGTATTCTCCAGGACAAATTTTGATTTTGCAAAGAGCCATTTTCTATCAGAAAATTATTCTGATGGAAAATTGCCCAGCAGACCTATTCAGCGTGTGCGGTAACATTAAATAAGCAGTTACAGTCTTTCAGGTAGACTTGTTGCAAGACTGCTTTTGCCATTAGAGTGAACAAGCAGTCCTCCCCATCATGCCCAAGTAAACCTGAGAACCAAGAGGCTCAGTAACAGAAATTCATTGCCTCATGTAAGAGGAAATTTGGTCCTCATTGTGAAGTCCACTAGATTTAAAACTCTGCAAAAAAAGTGGTTCATTCAAAACTAGGATGGACCAGACAGTAAAAAATTGGGTAATAGCATCCATTTGTTTCTGCTTTGTAACCCACGACCTGAAATCACTCAATTCATAAGCTCCTCGTAACTGAGTAAATATTCTTATCAGTATCCTCCCCATTTTAAGGCTGAGGAAACTGAGCCAGAGATCAAGTGTCAGGGCCAAAGCTGCAGTGGTTCAGTCACAACATCGTGAACAGAACCCACAAATCCTGCCACCCGGCCCTCCGCCCTCCCCTCTAACCACAGGACCGCACTCTGCGGGTACGAACAGCTGCTCCAATGAGTCCGAGCTGGAAGTGGTTGGCTGATCACGTGGCAGCCAAGCCGTTCCCAGAGTTTCCCCATGAGAATGATGTCTGAGCAGGCATAGACTTTGGCAGCAATTTTCAATTGTTCCTAGAGGCTGGCACACAGGGATAATTAGAGAATATAACACATATATAAAAAGAACTTGTTCCCTCCTCCACCCTGTACGTGGCAGACTGTCTGTATAGACATTGAGATTAACTTTTTCACCTGAATTAGAACAAAGTGTTTTGCTATTCTCTTTCTCTCTTCTCTTTCCCTCCCCCGAGCTCCCCTCCGCCCTTTTTGCTGTCCTTATTTTAATCTACAAAACAGTAATGGGTCTGCAGGCGTCCTGCCAGGGTACAGCTCGCATTCACCTGGCAAATGTTGGGATCCTTCTCCTGGCTCCAATTAAAAACCAAGATGAAAAGGAGGAGCCAGGAGGTCATTTTTGAGCCAAGGCATCCGCCCAGGGTGTCCAGACTTTATAGGAACTAAATTTATGGGAACTAAAGACTTCCACCACTCTCTTGCTCTTTCTCTTGCTCTGGAAGATATTTGTATCACCCTTGATATCAGAGTAAAAATGTTTTAAAAGGCTGAAATTATGAATATTGATAGTATTACTTTCTTTGCTTAATAAATACAATGGATATTGTATGGGAAAATACACTGAGGCCAAGTGCATTTTAATGCATTAACAATTTTTACTTCGGGTCTAACAGCTAAGTGGGAAGTGTTAAGAGGGACTGCAGAACACAAAGTCTCGGGGGCTCTCAAATGAAGCAGCAAGCCATCCATCAATTCATTCCCGCTAATTGTCTTTCCCGCAATAAACCAATCATAATTTAATTGTCCACTTTGCAAGTTTCATTGAGGAACCTGGTAGTTGTTATTCACACGCTAAGTGCTTCTTCAAAACCAACATAAATCCACCAGCAAGTACTCACAGCAGCTGGTGTGCGAGGAATACTTTTTCTCAGTCATATGTGCAGCTATAATTTTAATCCTACCCTGTAGCCAACCGTGCTATCAACACTGCCTGTCAGCCACAGCTGCCCCTTCAAACTGGCTTCTTCCTCCCAGTCCAGCACTGGTCTCTGCTCTGGCATTGTGCCTTACGATCTTATGTTGGCATTTCTCAGCCTCCCTCACACTCCTCTTTTCTTCCCCACTCAAACCCCCCAAACTATAATTTCAGCATTCTTCTAGGGTGAAAGATGGAAGAACAGAGCCTTGAACACATCTCAGTGACCTGGCATGCTCTATTAAGTGAAACTTTACTCATGCAGGTTAGGTGAAGTCCTGACAAACTTCATTTACATTTCAATAGAAGTAAGATGGGAATTCATCCCACTGACTGACATGGGAACAGCTATAAAAGCAGTATGACTAAAGCAGCACTTCTTGAAATTGCAGACTCCTTGGGGCAAGGAAACATGCCAAATTCTGCCATTGTTGCATGACTTGGATCACTTGGCAGGGATGTGAATGGGGGCAAGCTAGATCTTCTATCTACCACACGCTATTCTAGTCCAGTCTGAGGTACATGCCTTATTACCATCTCAATTCAAACTGTGGCTAATCATATCTAGCAGTAGAATACCAATGCATGAATTAATGATTAATGATGATAGGGTTCTTGGAAACAATTATTTTAGCCAAGCATCACACTTGCAAATGACTCACTGGAAGTTAGTAAACACTGGTCATTAGCCAGTATTTACAATGCAAAGGAAGCAGCAACTGACTTCAGAGGATTGTTCTCTCTTCTCAGGGGGAATTAGAGATACCCATTGGAATGCAATTACAAAACCAAGGCTGTGGATGGGATCAGCTCATGGTATATCAAAGCTACTGTTGAGCAATACAAGGCATTACTCTGGCACCTAGGACCAACCATTGCTCAGTGCAGATCACTTAGCTTGTTTGTGGTGTTGGAGTCCAGAAAGTGAAGAGGAAGTTGAGTATGGCACCATCTCCAGGGCTTCAGGGCTGAGAAAACAATCATCAGGAATCATATCTGAGCAGGTAAATAAGGATGAATTCACAGGATTTCTGTCCTCCCTCTTGTCACAGCCTTTTGCCTATTGATTAGAGTTATCCTCTTGTTCTGGAGACAGTGCATTCTAGACTGCATGTTTTTGCTACAAACCTGCCCTTCCAACACGGAATCACTCTTCCAGCAATTTGAAAACATCTCCTGCAGATTTTCTATGTCTGAAGCTACATCATCAGACTTCATTCCCTCCTGAAGAATGACTGACAGAATACCTTCTATCAATGAGAGTTTTATCTTAACCACTGATCTATATGCGGCTGTACCCTTCATTTCAATGGACTAATATAACCTGATGAAAGTTTTCAATAGCCTTATGAATTCACTGTCATTATGCCAGTTCATCTCAAGCCAGAATCTAACTGCTGGGATTGGTTAGAGATATCAATAAAGAATCAGGGGGAAAAATCATGCATGCATTATCATTTCATTTTTTCACTGTTGGTTGGACTGAATACTACAGATTTTAGTTACAAGTGAAAGCTGTCCTCCTGTACATCATTATGGCTCTGAGTGCTTATGAACTGAATTTTAGAATTCAGTTCAAAATCTAGGGACATTTTTATTAGACTATCCCCTCAGTGGGGTTTGCTGCCTGCAGTATTAACAGTGCAGAACTAAAGTCGCCCGTCTCCTGAAATTCTCTTAATTGCTTTTTGCATATCTCACACTGCAAACAGTCACACCCTCAATGTGGGGATGAGGGGAGGTAGGAAGATGTGGGGGGAGAGCAAGTGACTCACTGTGTGTCCAGACTGCCAGATTTGAGCAAAGAAGGTGTCAGACATCACCTAATAGTGGAAATTAGGAAACCTAGATAAGATAAGTGCAAAGGGACTTGGTAACTATGAAGGTTGCAACAGCCTAGAAGTAAAAAATTAAGACGATGTAAGGACCCAAAATTAAACAAAACAAAACCTGACAATGTTAAGCAAACTAGCAAAACAAGAGAGCGCTACCAGATTATGCCCTGGAAATTCTGCATTGGCTCAGTTAATTCTGCCCATGAAACCTTTCCCAGTTCCTTTCCATACTGGCTTGGAGCGATTGTTCCTTATCTGGTTGGCAGTTATTTTATTCATTTTGTAAAAGAATTACAGAATAGGTGAAAAAAATGTTGGCTATTTAGAGCCTCCCCAAGTCACAGCTGTCAGTCTGCAGGGCTGCTATTGCCACTGAGAGCGGAAGACAGGACCACAAGGGAGATGACTGTTGATGTCATGAAGAAAGTATGTCAATATAGGATGCCAAAACCAAGCTTCTGACCACTTGTGGTCATTCAAGATCCCAGGGCACATTTTGTAAGAGTATGGGTGTTAGCCCTGGTATACTGTCCAAATCCAATCTTGGCTATTTATATTCAGCCTCCCTAAAATACTGCTTGGAGTTTCAACTGGAAAAGTTAATTTTGCTTTTCTGTCTGGAACTGCGCAATGATGCAGGTCCAACAGTGGCATGTGGAATGCCAGCGGAATGGTGTCCCAGTGGCTGGTAAGCTCTGGGAAGATAGTTCCCTTTATCGCCTTGCATCAGCACATTAACACCCACAGACTGAAAAAGATACTTAAAAAAATGTAAGAAGTGACTGATTTCAATTCCAGATTGTTTTCAGGAAGCCCAAATGCATTAACCGTGCTTAACAGCTGTGGCTCACTTAACTTGAGTACTGTTTTTTTCCCCATAATCCTCAAAGTTAGATATTGCCCATAGAGACCTGGGGTTCTAGATTCAAACTCTGCATTCCTGTGTTGCTCTGTTGCAGGTGTTGACCATCTGGTTTGCATGATCAGGAATCCAAGCATAAGCAATATACTGGACATCTGTTAATTAATTTGCTCTCCCCTCATCACTAGTCATTAATTGTGAACAGAAACAACAATCTGGTTGGTGGTAGCAACCTTGAAGAGTGTTTTGACAGAGGATATGAGCATTTGTCAAAATGAAAAGTTAACTCCAGTGTCCACCAATGTTTCTTGTTCCAAGGAGCCCTATTGACAAAATAACCCAGTGAGAGCCTGGGGGCTAAAAGTGGAGGGAGATCCTGGGAAGCAGAGATTGCCAGCTTCTATGATTTTCCACTAGTTTTAGCACACCAAAATAAACCCTCAGCATTGTGCTTTTTGCCATCATTAAATCTAAGTTTTTCAATGGTGCAGAATTTAATACTGCATCACAGGAAGCAGAATCATGGGAAAAAGTATATTTTCTTTCTCTTTCAGAAACAATAAATAGATAAAACAGTTAAAAATGGAAGCTATTATTGGCTATAGTTGAATATAACCAAGACAACTTACTCTGAGACGTGGTATAATTCCACTCAGATCTGGAAAAGAGATACAACGAGAAATGTGTATCAGCCAAAGTTAATATTTGCACAAAAATGGTGAGTCATATAAACTGGGATTTCCTCTTCTAGCCACTTATGGCATATCAACTAAGTCTCAATCGAATTTGATGCAATAACTTTCATCTGGTAGTGAAAAATGTTCAGCTCAGGTCAGAAAGACTCGATTTTGGGCCTGAATTCTTCCTCTGTATCTAGCTTCTGAAATATGTAAGAAATAATCTTTTCACCCAGGATTCCATCACATGCTATTGCTCGACTGTTTTCATGCTGTACCCACTTCCTTCCTGATCCTCAGTTATCCTCCAGAAAAGTTGTATAGAACCAATACACCAGTTACTGGCCAATATATTAAAAAAGAAGCTTCAAAATCATCCCAACTAAACCTGGTTGTTATTCCCCCCCTCCCCAAGAATATACGACAAAAAAGCCCTACTTTTCCTTTTCTTAACATTTTTTCACTGACTGTTTGTTTGATAAGGGAATTTTTAAAAGATATGGAAGTTTTATACAAATTCATCACCAGAAATCATTGTTTTTCACATGGTATGTTCCACAAAACCTTGAACAATTCGGATGAAACAGAAAATTTGAATAAATATTTCTTACAAAAAGTTGGCTTGTTTGGAGAGTTGGCTTGTTTGTTCAGTTGCACACTGAAAAATGTGACATTTCTTTAGCAATTTTACTAAACATTAAGAAAACCTTCACTGTAGTGTTTCAATGCAAAGTCAGTCAGTACCTGCTAAAAAACCTCCACCAAATATAAAGGCAGGTGTAACAACAGATACATAGTCAGTCTAGAAACAAACAGGTGTAAAGCATTTGGCATCAGACAGCAGCTGAATCTCCTTTATGGTAACACCTAGCAGTTTTTGTTAGAAACCTATTTATCATTGACTTCCAATACATCAACTATTATTATACAAAGATAAGAGATTTTCCCAGGCAGGTGTGAAAATATGTGAAGAACATGCTGAAAATATTACTGATATGCAACTGTTACGTTGCCTCTGACTAAAATATTCCAAGTGCATTTGTGTACATGTATGCGTGCAAAAATATGAATGGCTGTTTCAATGAGTAGGTATAAAACCGGTACTTCTTATCTGCCCACCAGGCATAATCTTGTGATACAGATTATCGGGAAATAGGCTGAATATCGTAAGTTTCTAAATTAACCTCAACAAGGGCTTCACCAAGTTCCTGTAGAACAGCAGATCCTAACATCTTCTTCCTATGCATTCAACAGCCTTGAATGGCTTCTCTGAAATAAGGAAAGTGAGCTCATGTCTGCAATAGCTCTAAAATCTGTCTAGTGTATTTCCCTGCTTTGCTTTCTCAGAATTTCCCATTCTGTTTCCAAGTGTCCCACATTTCTGTTTTGTGTAAGTCTTCTCCTGCACTAATCTGAAAGAGCCACCAGTTTGTTGGGTTGCTCTTTGCACCTCCTACCACTACCTGTAGGCATAGTACGGAAAGGAGTGGGCAGTGACTGTTCCTTGTCTGATACGGTGGAGTGATACAAGAGCCAAGCTCATAAAAGAGCCAGTATACTACAAATCGTTTTTTTGGGGGCCACAAGGAATAGATGAGTCAATTTCCAATAAAGCAGGATAAAACAAGGAAAATTAGGGAAATCTATTAGCGTTCAGACTTCTGTTTTTTAATGTTCCACCATTGAAGTTCTCAGTTTAAAGTTCCCAAATAAAAACAGAAAACATCTCAGAAAAATCAACATCCCAAATTTCTTCCTGTTTCTTACAACGCACTTCAAGTTCTAAGCTATTTAAATTAACGGAAAGGACTTCAGAGCAATTTAAGTTTCCTCCATGCTTAATTTTGCCAAGTTAGTCAACAGCTTCTAGCTGTCATAGAGGTGAAACATTACGAGGATCCAATGTTGTGGAAGCTACCTGGAGATGTTAAAAATGTTTAAGAACAGGTCAGGCAAACATCCAAGTCCAGGTTAGTTCATCCTGACTCAGTGCGGGAAGTCCAACTACATGATCTATTTAGTTTCCTTCTGGCTCCAAATTTCTATGATTTTATTATCATTGAATGTGTTTTATTCAGACTCTAGCAGTCCACCAGAAGTTACTGAGCTTCCCCTGTTCCTCATGCAGTTAACAGGATGCTTCAAAAGAAAAGGGCTTTATATTCAGCCACATACGTAGCAGGGAATTATAAATAAGCAATTAACATTCAAAGAAAATCACTGCTGTAAATGAAGAACATGTTTCAAATGAAAACACAACAGCTCCACTTTACTGGGGATGTTAGTTGTAAGACAGCTGGATGAAACAAAAATAAGCTGAATCACTTTTTATTTTCTTCCCAATAGACTGGAAGACATGCTTCACTAGGATTAGCTGACTTTCCTCTGTGAGGAAGCCAGGCCTTCATGGGAAAGTGCTGGGCACAGTTCACTTTTGCCTGCCACCACCTCCGAGTCACTCGCCAGAACCCATGCCAAGCAGTAGTACTGCGCTCTCCAGAAACAACATGCAGCAGTAACACAGGAGGAAGGACCACACGACAACACCCTATGCGGGTCTGGAAAAAGTGATGGGTAACAAGGTGACTGATGAGCGTCAGCAATGAGCAAGAAAAGAAACAGGTAACGGCAGTGGGGAAAATTATTCTCTGTATCTCTCTCCTCTGTAAGAATTGGGTTTTCCAGATGATCCCTCGGTCACTTTCCTATACCTTGTGTGGCAAGGGTGAAAATAATACAGCAATGCCTATCATTTTTGTCAGGACACTTGACAAGAAATTACCCTCAGTGAACATAAGGAATGCAAATCTGGCCTCGGCAGTTCAGAGGTGACTTCTGAAATGTAGGGTCTAAACATAAGCATCAACATCATTAAATAAAAGACTAAAAGCCTGCTGTGAGACACTGAGGAAGAAGCTTCATTTCTCTGTCTCAAGAGTCTGACTGCACACTACCTTGCTCACTAATATTTTAGATTCTCCAGAGTAGGCACCATTCTCCAGAAGTATGGCGTATTTTAGTGCTCAGACTGCTGCTCTTGGCACTGTATAAACACTGGGTCAGATTTTTAAACAGGGTATTATGCATTTAATCATGTCGATATGGAATGAGTAGGATTTATTAAAAGCACATAGACAAGTTCCAGGCCTTACTCCCGGTAGCTTCCAGTGGTGACTCACAACCTGGTTTTATGAACTGTCTGGAAAAACCCCTTTGGGATCTTATCTGCATCTTTAAGCACATTTTATAAATTTGACCCGCTGTTCCTGTACAGCCCTTAGAACAATGAGGTGATTCCTTTGGGGGTTTTTAGGAATGACAGTAATGCACCTAATAATCAAGGGATACCCCTGCCTCTGGCACACTCAGTACACAGACATCAACCTTCCAATCCTTATTCAAATATATACCTATTTCTGATGTTCTTTTTGTTTACATTCTTGTAAAAATCCACTGGGCTCTTACTATTTCATTAGCTGTCTAGACTGTCCTGCAGGTAAATACAGGGTACTTTAAAATGGGAATGAATACACAGGAGAAAATAAAATAAATAGCCAGAGGAAAATACCCCAAGATGCTGCTTCTGCTGACCTGACCCTCTAAAGCATTCGGCCAGATATTTAAAGGCATGACATGGTTTTACTCCCTGTGAGAAAAAGCAAGTTGCCTTGAAGGACTGGTGAAGGATGAAGTTACTAAAACAGCTCCATAAAGACAGCCACCGAGCTAGGAAGCTCGCAGCTACGGCCAGAGGCGGCAGCCGCTGTAATACCCACACAAAGCCACAGCGCTGGTTCTCCTCCCGGCGGCCGCCTCTCCGCCGGCTTCTCCCTCAGGAGAACTTTCCTCCTTCCCTCCCGCCCGAGCCCCGGGGCGGCCATTACCGCCGGCCGCGGCGCCTCTCAGGAGGGAAGCGCAACCGCCGCAGCCCATTGGCTGATACGGGTTACGTCTCACCCTCCTGGAGCACGGACCAATGGGAGAAAGGCACCCTGTTGCTACGGCAACGGCGGGGCCTGCTGCGGCCTGGGTGTGCGAGGGCCGCTCTGCCGCCGTTGCGGGCGAGAGCCCTGGGGCCTTGTCTGATTATAACTCATTGCCTTGCACAGCATTTAAATGTCTCTCTCCTTAACAAATTCAGCAGTTCACACACCAAAAAATGGAGAGGGACCTTCTGGGGGAATGCCGTATAGAAACACAGTCATAAGTATATGTGTGTGTGTGTAGGCATACATACATATATATATATATGCATATGCATATGACTGTAACATAATTCTATTCCAGTGGGGCAACTTTTGCTTTAATAAATAAAATGTTATGAAGGGAGGGTGGTCAGCTTGTTTGGAAGAACAACACTGAACGGGTGCGACTCAGCTTTCCCTGGCTTTTTAACAGCTATGAACTGGTTGATATTTTTGGCTCAGGTCTATTATTATATTTTTTTTTCCTTTTAAAAAATATGAGGCAGTAGGCTCCCTCCCAAGACACACTCAGGTGGGGCCGCTTCTAACTGCTCACTTTCCCCTGGGGCACCTCATTTTGTTAAAAAAAAAAAAAAAAAAAAAGGGAAAAAAAAAAGGACAACTCCCCCATGACACACTTAATAAAGCTCCGATCGCTCCTCTGCCTTCCTGCCCCGTCCGTCCAAGTCACCGCGGGCTGCGTAGCCTCATTACACGCGCTGGCATAGTCCCTCAAAACGGTTTAAAAAGCTTGCAGATGGAAGAGCCCTGACATTTACCACTTGCAAATGAGGGCCATACCGTCATCTCGGAAGGAAGAGTTGCATTCTATAATCCTTATTCCAGGGTACTTTCTGCTTTATACTAGGAGTCTCAGTGAAAATGAACTAAGTGTGCTCGGTCTTATTGCCGCAGGATTTGAGTGACTCCCTGAGGGTGGCTGTTAAGCCCCAGAAACCTCGATGGGATTGTTTTAATTTGCACATGTCATGTGAAGCGAGTGGGATTTGACCACTGCTCTTCCGTCTCACCACAAGGAATTGTTTTCCTCATGTTGGGCCTTTCTCGTACGAGAGTCTTGTTTTATGATTTGTTCCACCTAAAAGCTATGCTGGGGCAGCCTGTCAGTTTGTAGCTTGCTTTGAATCAGACAAAACTTGGACTCCACAGTGAGTTTTGCCTGAATAAAAATGATAAAACCATTTGAGATCAGTCCATCATTAGGGAGTAGGCCTGGTTTCTGCTGCAGCCTGTACTTTTTCCTTGAGAACTAGTGCCAACTGCATAGTAAAACATAATAGATAAAGAACATTTAATCTGTGTTATAGAAAACATATTACTATCCCTTTCCAAAGCATTCATTTCTATTTTATTCGCTCTTTTTTCATAGCATGAGGTTTCTAAACAGATGGGAGTGAGAAATAAGGGAACAAGCAGCACTGTAAGAGAATACATAGCACAGACCACTATTGGAGTGCGTGTCTGAATGTAATCAGAACTGGGCAGTTCAGGAGTCACCAGATATGAAAGAATCAGTTATTCCTAATCAGAAACGAAAGCAGAAGTTGAAAATGCTAACTAAAAAAGAAAAAAGGAGAAAGAAAGATTTTTCATCAGTTCTCAATACTTTTCCAGAAGTATTCCTGAGAGATTTCCTGTCCAACAGAAATCAAGAATTAAGACTTTGACCGCTGACTGGCTTGGAGTATTTCGCCATCCGGTTTGACCTAAGTTAACCCAATGATATTCAGAGGGGCCTAAAGAAGCAGCAAGTGTGGAGATGCCCTAAGTCAGAATGGCTGAAACTTTCTATTTTTTTCTGTTGCAACCAAATAAGATGAAAAAGAATATGTGGGACAGCACATTACAGTCAGAGCTTCTGTTGTGTGGGTTTATCTTGTCATCTGGAAGTCAGGAGACTGCACTCCAGACATTTCTATCTAGCATAGAGCATAACATAATTAAAATAACAGCCAGGTTTCTGTCTCTACAGGCACTGTGGGGTACAGGGTTACCCATCGATGGTTAGATCCAGCCAAGCTTAGCTTCTTCTGAAGCATTAATGGCTAAATTGAAAAGAAGCCAACCTGACTTGCATTTCACCCAGTTTGACCATTGGTTGCTTTGACACAAAATGTCAGAAACATAATGGTCATATCAACATGTTTCTCCTTCACAGGAAGTATTTTGGCAGTTCTGTTTGTCCAGGGCACATCCCTTAAATTCTGCAGCCAAACACAACGTTCCTGATTTCTAATCTCATGAGCACCTTTCCCATTCAGTCTTCTCTGTGCTCATGTGAAGCATTTTTCCTCTAGCAGAGGTCTGCTTAAGAGAATAGACTTTCTCTGCAGGATCTGAGCAGGAGGTCTAAGGGATCACCAGACCTTAGAGATATTCTGGGTGCCCTCTTGGTGGACCTTCCTTATATGCTCAACAACAGACAGGTTTGAGGCCAGGAATCAATTTTTTTCACCAGGTTAGTTTGAGAAGCTGCCTTCAGGGCTGGATATTGTTTTGCTGAGGACTTTTTGGTCTTCCTCTTGAGTTGTGGGAAGTGATTCATTTCTGAAGATGATGTAAACCTTTTCCTATTACAAACTCCCTGTTTTTGCACAAGCTCAAGATGTTAATGATTGCTTTCATCTTTCCTCAACCTCTTCATTCAACACATTATTATCTGGAAGGCCTTTGGCCTTTTGTACCAAAAGTCTTATGTTTGTTAACAGGTATCGGGGGTATATGTGACATGTGAGTGATAGGATAGAAGGTAGAACGTGTATGATTTGCTGTATCCTTCTGGACTGAGCATTAACAGATGATATGTTTGGAGCTGCAGGGGCCTTAATACATCTGTAATTGTCATTGAAAAGTCTCAAATCTGTTTACAGAGGAAGTCATTGTTTTGATCCACTGTCCAGGTCTGGAAACCAAGGAGAAAGGTTCACACAGGCTAAACTTTTTAGGTACTCCAAGAAGCCTTCTGGATCCACTTTCTCCCTTTTGACTACACAGAAACTGTGTAGCCTGAAAAGCTGCTTTCTCAAAGTACCTTCCTAACTGAGGTGCTTGAATGTAGGCAGTGAGAGTCCCCCCACCCCCTTGAAGGGTTGCCCAAGGCTGCCCAGCAGGCTGGTGCTGGAAACACGCTTAGGTCTTGTGGTTCCCAGTTACTTCAAAATGAAAATAACTTGTCCTGCCATTGGGCTGAGGGGCGAGAGAGAATAGGAGAGAGGAGGAGAGAAAGCACCAGCAGCTTCATTCATGGGGGGGATGCAGGCACTGCCAAGTATCATTATGAAAATTCTTCCTTTTCATACGATATTAAACTCTCCTCTTGGCAGGTCCCCTGACGCAGTCAGTGTTTTTAGTGAAAATACACGAGGTACTGAATTCTTTAACCTCAGTTCATTTCTCATTATATTACTCTGTTAATAGTCCTGGGAAATACACAAAAAACCCAAAGCTGTGTCTGTGCTCCAGCAGGGATCTCTGACTTGATGTTTAGGGTGGCTCTTGGCAGGGAGTCTACTGGAGAAGAGGAAAAAACATTTTTCAAAGGGAAGAGGGATCAGGAAGAGTTGATTTTTCTGACTTTAATTAGGCATTGAAATCAAGGCCAGGATTTGGACCTCATCTTCCTAAATGTGTCTACCATGCAACTACCTCTTTAAATTTCAGGGGTTTGAGGTTTGAATCTTTACAGAAGGAGTGCTGGTTATCAGCTCTGGATTTGATTCAGTTCCTCCCCAAATTCAAGATTTTATTCACTTCTTGTAGTCAGCAAAGAGAAGGTTGACATGGATTAAGTGTGGAATTTGCTCTCAAGAAGTTACTGCCCATTAAGTGGGACCACAATAAGTGAGAAAGTAGGTGTTTCTGGTCTGTCACAAATATAAATTAAAGTGATGTGAAAGGAGGCATGGAAGTGTAGCAGACTTCCATACCCTCCAAAGGGGGTGAACAAAACTAACGCAAAGGTGTTTCAAATACACCTGCTTTACCTTCTTGGTGCACTGGGCTAGGAGCAGGCTCACAGTCAGCTATTGTGTCTGAAGGCACCGATGAAAACTGTGCAACTGCAATAAATTTATTGCTTATGATCATGAGCATAGCTGCCAGAGACTGGATGGTGATTTATGGTGTTGCGGCTATAAATTTTATTCCTATCTCCTGGCCTGGGTGTATTTCATCTAGAAAGGAATATTTGGTTAATAAAAAATGATTTTTTTCAAAAAGCCAGTTGATCATAACTGTTTTACTACATCAGCCAAAGAAGTAGAAAAATCATGTAAATCTCATGTTGAATATCATATTGATTGCAGGTGAACAGTCTGTAAGACAGACCTTTTGACCAGAAATTCTTAGTCCATAATTTCAATTGACAAATAACAGTCAAAATATAATCATGGCCAATTCCCAGGAAGATAGAGAATGACATTTCATTCAATCAATAACATGCCAGACATTATGTGCCTTGTTTTCAAACTTCCATGTCCTTGGAGAGCGGATGCCTCTGGTCATGTAGAACATGATGTATTATGATCAGAGTACCTGATTTGTAGTCCAATGGCACACACATACCCAAGTGAGAATGAAGCCTCTGTTGAGTGGAATGCTGCTGGTGGACTGAAAAGATCATATTGTAAATGCATCAGACAGGTAAATGTTGAGGGAGTTGCCTGTTGCACAGAAGTGTGAAAAATGAAGAAAAGAGGTAAAATGGTTTACTCAGTGTTAGGCAAGAAGTATGTGGCACTGATGGAAAACGAGCCCTGATGTTATCTGTCCAGTCCCCATGTCTTCGTCACTACTCTGTCTTCTCAAACCTCTACTGAATTTGCAGGTTGTTTTCAGATTCTGTCACCCAGCTGTGTCCTAATACCACAAGGCTTCAAGCATTCCCGTGCATACAGATAAGAAGGCTATGCGCGCACAGAACTGCACTGTGGAGTTGCTGAGGGACATGTTAGCTGGGTCCTGTCTCCAAGAGAATCGGTGATACTCAAGCACATGTCCCCATTTCTGCTCCCACTGGCTCTTGTAAACAGTTGATTTGAGCCAGTACAAACTAAACAGATGTTTCAGGGCTTGCTTACTCTTTTTTTTCTTTTTTTTTTTTCCTTCCTCATTTTCTTTTTAGTTTTGAGCATGATGGCTTTAGGTTGGAGTTTAAGACCATTCATAGCTGTACTCACAGCACCTCAAGGCAACCTCTATTTGTGCATATCTACAGAAGAAGAGAAAAAAAGTTCCGTTTTCCAAAAATTCCTCCCACTTCCTCTTCCCTGCCTGTGCCTCTAACCACTGCTGTATATGCAGTTAATTGAAATGGTGTTTGTTTTATCTTGAATAACCTTGTAATTGATTGAGGTGGTGGACAGCAAGACTCCAGAGTCATTTACATACCTGTGCATGGAGCAGTAATTTCTAGGAGGCTTTCCAGTGCTTCCCCCCCTGCCCCCCAAGAACTATACTCCCCTCTATGTGCATGTTTGCGTATATCTATATACTGCTCTCTCTATAGATATTCACATTCATATAGATCTCCCCACAGTCCATTCACTCTGGCTGCAACTGTCCATTTGCTGCTCGTTGAGATCTTATGTTACTTGGGGTGGTAAGACTCCTGGCACTCTTCCCTCCAAAAGAAAAACAGCCTGATTGGGGAGTGCTTGCTTCGTACAAGGCCTCGATTGTGTGCGAGTGCCGAAAAAGTAACAAATGCAGTTTAATTACGTTGGATGCTTGGTGGCTGGTTTGCAAATCTTTTATTTGTTTTGAGAAGTGCCCCAGCAGCAGCACTAAATTTTGTGTGCATTTGGGGAGCCTAATATACCACTTATGCTGGGGGAGGGAAGACGGTCTAATTAACTGGGCTGCTGTCAAGCTAATAAACTAATGGAGAGCTTAAACAAATAAAAAAATAAAGGAAGTAGACATGATGGGGGAAAAATAAAGTGACTAGACATGAAGTCTTACGACATGCATTTCCACCTTCCATGAAAAGCTGTCCTTGGGCACCCAGAATTTTGCGGATGAAGCTTTATGTATCGTAATTCAAGTCCCCCTTTTAGGAGGCAAAGGTTTAGCAGATCTATCCAGGAATGAGTAACGAGAGAGGAGCTTTTCCCATCCTGCCCAGAAACCAATTCCAGCTCATCAGAGTTGTTCATTTTGGAAAAGAGTCAGATTCACATTCATGGGACAGAGGGGAGTGGAAAGCAATCAATGTTTAAATCTTCTCTTTGCCAGGCCGAGATGTTACATAAGGTTGAGGAAAATGTTTTATTATCCCAACTAAGCCTGAAGTGTCAGATACTGACAGCATTTCAGAGACAGGATACTGGGCTTGATGGTCCAATAGTCTGACTCAGGCTGACAGATTTTCTGTTCCGCCCTCTGAGATTATTAGTTGTTCTTTTTTGGTCCATTAGGTATGAGGTGATTTTAAACTAAAAAGGTTAAAGAAGCATACACATTACTTTGGGACTGGGCTGAAAGAAACCTCCTGCTTCTGGTCATTATGGAGTACCAGACAAATATAAATCTTTTCTCATCTGGTTTCTCAAAGTGTCTAGCTGCCCTGATCTCCTCAGCAGAGATGGTACATTGCTAATTGCCTGTGCAGTACCTGTGGCCAAGCTGCTATGGTTCGCATTGTCTCTTCCAAGTCCTTCTTTGCACGTGTTTCAGGTGCCGTAGTGTTCTTCTATGAGACTTTAGGGTAGCATATGCCCATGTTTTGCTGAAGATTTCAACTCTTATATTCAGTTAAGTGGTTAGTGGCTGTTCTGCCTGCCTTTTTCAAGGCTTATCTCAACTCTAGAGTTTTCATGAGAACTCAAGGGGCTTTCAGACATTTCTGAACAGCCAATAATCTGACCCAGTGGTTAACAAAATACACGGTGCTCCATGTTCTTCTTCAGGAAAATATTTACAAATCTCTATCTGCATTATTTGGCCACCTTTGCTTACCAAACACCGAGAGGTTCATGCTAAATAAGTCAACGGAGCTATTGCCAGAAGATAACTTGAAAAACATTCTTTCAAACCCTAAAGAAAAGAAGTTTTACATTTGGAGATCTACAGAAAATGCTGGATCCCAGCCAGCGTGGGACGTGTGTGACAGGGATCACATGAAGACGTGTGATGCCTCAGCTCTGGAGCCGAGCCAGGCTCAGCTTGGAGCAGGCAGGCGGTATTCTAGACCTGCTTTCAGAAGCATTTGAACTGTCCGCTGTTTTCCCTTTCATTTTCAGGATGAAATATCAGCCCAGAGGCCAGTGAGATTTCTTCACTGCATTTCATGGCGCCTCATGAGTGTGACAGCAAGTCAAAGAAGAAGAAAGATTTCATGATCTCAGAACAAAATAATAAAACCACATTTTAAGTACTTATTTTCTTTTTGGAGATCTCTGCATTGACTAGTAGTTTCCTTTAAACTTGGAAAGTTTTGAAAGAGAGTGAGGTTGTTGGTTACATTCTTACAGCCCTCCTCATACATTCTCCACGGTGTTGCAGACAGATTTTGTAGCATATGACAGTCATGGCTACAGTCTGCCCTAAATTGCATCCTCTGCAACCTTCCTGAATCCAAGGATTTCCTTCAGCAGCATGTGGTTCCCTGTGTTCTCGTGAAGTCTCAAGTGGGAGGCAGCAGTCACGCAGAAAGCTGCTCAAAAGATTTTGAAGGAAATATTTTCTGAAGAGAAATCAAAATCAACAGTTTCCAGGAAGAAGGTTGATTTTGTGTGTTTATTGTCATTCCTAAGGTACTTCAGGCTATTTTTTGATTAATAAATCTGAATTAATTATTTTGGCTCTGGAAGCAGATTTTGGTTGCCTTTAGTTAATGCTGTGCTATAAGATGCTAAAATGCTACACAGATCACTGAGGCAAAGACATCACTAGAACAGAGGAGAAGCCAAACTTGCCGTTTCACTCAAAACAAAAGCTTTCGTCTTTCTCAAATGAAACCTCTGAATATTTTCTTCCCTCAAAAGCTGAGCTGTTTCAACCTCACATCCCACCATAAGAGACAGGGACCAGCTGGATCTGTGTCCATTACTCACTCATTGCATAGTGTCGTTGTCGTTTACCATCATTACTCTGCTCATTATTGCTCATGAGGAGCTATTTCAATTGTAGCCTTGGATCACTGCTCTCATCCTCTACTGGTTCATCCGTGCTGAATTCCCCAGCAGATGGGGCATCTGACATTTTTTCATCCCTCCGTGTGCTCAGCTGAAATACAGTAGCCTGTATCAAAGGAAATGGGCTTCGGTCAGTATTTTTGAACTCACTAAGGAAGTTTTCCCCATGAGGATTGCCTGGGACCAAGCATTTAGTCACACTGCAGCAATGTGCAGACCGCGTGATTTCTTCAAAAGGGATGATGAATATTCACCCTAAAGTGAGTTGGGAGCTCTCTATTGTAATCCACAAGTAATAACAAAACCCAAACCAAAGCAAAACAAAAAAATCAAAACCATCTTCCGTGAAGATAATTTACATTTCTCTGATTTAAAAATGGTAAAGGGAAGTTAAAAACTCATTTTAATCAGGAGATTTGAGATTTGTTACTCAGAATTATTGCTGGACCATGCTGATGGAAAGACTTGGGTCGTTAAGAATGCCTACAGGAAGAATTGTTTGTTATGAATATTGTATTTCATTAACAAATCATTCTGAAGCCAGTCTCAGTCTCCAAATTTCTTGAAAACTCTTGATTCCAAATATCCATCACTTGTGTAATGTGGTAAACCAGATGGATCTGGACCTAGGATCAGATGAGAAGATACGGTTAAGCAGTAAAATAATGGACAATGAATAACAAATACACTTCCATAATCTATTGATCTGACACACAACCACCATGTTGAAGTCTAATTGCTTTCTTCTGTCCCTAGTCAGTAAGTGAGTGCTTTTATCAGCATTTTTAGAACATCTGAGACATTTGACTAACTGCGTTTTAGTGCAACAGATCCCTGTGGTATAAATTGACTTCAGTCAGCAACAGGATGTTCACAAGGTGGTTTTGGTAAGGTGTTCCACACTGGGCTTCTCACCTTTTCCTCTGATGCAGTATACTTCAGATTTATTTATCGTGGGCTTGTTATACATAATTTTTCTATTTTCCTCAGCTTTTTTTTCTGGATAAGGGGTAAGTGAAGGGAAATGGAGAGACTGAGAAAGGCCTGGTTTGAAGGGCAGCTTTTAAGCTGAAGTGAACAGCATAGTGAATTTGAGGAGGGGTTTTGTGTGTGCGTGTGTCTGAGGAAATACAGCAACCAGCTACAGGAGATTTTAGCATGTTAGAATAAAATACATAAACTCCAATACAACTAGCAAACATAAGTTCCAGGCTTGTTTCCTCTCAGTGTTCTCTTCTTTTTTCAGAAGAAAAGTAACATTTTGAAGTGTGTATCTGTCCCAGCTCTCTTGAAATCAGTGGATATACTCTACTTTGAGGCACTCTCAGATACAACTATCTACATGGTAGCTTCAGGGCAGTTGGTAAAAAGTTGTTAAAAAAACATTCAGAGTTTTTCTTCTTCCCCCCCTTTTTTCTTTTTAAATTTATTTAAACATGTAAAAAATGAATCGCGCACAGATCCAGGATGGAGTTTCCAGTCTGAAAATAAAGATCGGCATTTGGTATTGCAGTTAGCCACAGATAAAATTCAAATTTGTAACACTTCATTTAACAGAGTATTAACCCCTTGGGAAGTGAATGGGAGACCTTCGGTGAACAAAACTCCTCAGTGTAGAGCAGGTAAAAATATATCTACAGGAGTTTTGCCCCTACATGTTACAATGGTGTGAAGGTGACCAGCCCAGCTCCAATACGTTTGTTTAACTTGCTCGGAATTAATCAGAGCACTCTGGGATTAATAATTACTTAATCAAATAATCGCTTCGTGACTCCAACACTATCTTTTTTTTCTTCTAGCAGGCTGGAAATAAGACCCGTGAATATGTAAATTGGAACTGATTAGAGGATTAGGTTTCACTCTTTTTTTTTATTATTTGGAATAAAAACAGCCTGCAGATCCCTCTAAGCCAAGCCATGTCTCTGAATTACAACACTAGCGCCTGTCGGCTGTGATAATTTCACTTCATTAAGTTCCAGATATAAATAGAGAAAGTTTCTTATTTTTTTTCCATGCACCACCTTTAATAAGCATGGACTGAAAACACAGGGGTTATTGATCCACACAGCTATTGGGTCTTTGCGAGTCTAGTGTAACAGTGAAAGAAGACCAAACACCTTCTACCTGTTCGCTTGTGCAGCCAGGGACAATTAATCTCTGTTGAATCCATTTTAAAGCTTTTGCAGAAACTGCCAAAAAAGCATTGCAAGGAGGAAAGTGTCAGCTACACCATTCATAGCAATGCAAAACAAACATAGTTGATAGGCCCATGACAGTGAAAAATGTCAGCAGGAATCAGCCAGGATTTCAAGGTTAGCTGTCTAATGTTCAGCACCTCTGTAAGGTGGCCCCCAAATAACTCGGCTGACAGTCCTAAGCAGCCTTAGTGTCCATGACTCTTCAGGGAGGGCACACGCTAAGCATCCCTGACAATCTTCCTCATGAAATGACATTGTTTGTACGCTCTCTTTTCCTGCAATATACAAGACCAGGATTTTAAAAAGTCTTGTCCACAGGCCAGAATGTGGCCCACAGTAGGGTTTTTAACCATGACGTCCTATCGTATCTACCAAGAGGTTTTGCATTTTAGATTTTTATACACGCTTGTCTGTAAATCCAGCTGTGGGATCCCTGCTACAGAGTAGGGAGCTCACAGCCTCATCAGGGAAGTGGACCAGTCCTTTACTCCGTGACTTATAGATTGATACTAGGACATATAAGGCTAAAAGTACTTTACTGAAGCTCGGAAAAGAATTCTGTGGCAGAACAGAACCATTATTTTCTCAGAATTTAAGGATTATGTTCTTTCTTTTAGTAAATTTGGGAATGGCTAATAGGTAAGGACACAGAATAAAAAAGGAAGTTCCTAATTTTGCACTAAAAATAAAGCTCCCTTTGCCATAAATAAAGAAGAAGCTTGGAGATGGGGGATCGCTGATGCTACAAGCAACTCTTAAGGACAAAGGTTCACAGATCTGTTCAGATGCTAAGTGAAAAATAATTCAGAGGGTCTCATCTTTATCCCACTTAAATGTCACTAAAAATCTGTATGGAATTTGGACATGGCCACATGTAGGTAATAGCCTTTCTCTGCTCAGGAAAGGATGCCGAGTAGCAAAGGTTGTTGCAGGTCAGCAAAGAAAACTGCATTGGTAAATCTGTTTTTTGCAATGGGGTGAATGCCAAATTCAAATACAGAGAGCATAGCAACTGAAAACCTAGGCATGCAGGCAAAGCCACTTAAGAAAAAATCCTGTACCGAGTCTACCCCACCAGTCCTGGCTCCAGCAGGTAGTTCTAGTAATCCCTTATTTTTCACACAGAAACACTAAAATAAACAGACTTGGGAACAAAAGGTGCTGGAGAGTGGGAAAGGGATACAAAACCTTCCAGCTTGTGGTCAGCAAAAGGGACTCCTGGCTTCTTGTGAATTATCTTTCCTCTGTAAGTCCATTCTCTTCGAGGGGAGTGCAGAGAGAAGGGGACACAGGGGACAAAGCCTTCTGCACTCCTGACCGAAGGCAAGAAAGAGGAGAGATCAGTCACTTCAGTGGCTTAGTATGCCCTATATGTGAGGTCTCTTGTGGTTTACTTATAGGGTGAGGGCCAGCCAGAACCAGACAGCATGAGAATAGAAAGGACTGAAAACCGCCAGAGGAGCTGACAAACCCTGCTCGTGTGTTTCGTGCGGAGTCTCTCTGCAGCCCGAGCCACACGGGTTGGAGTACAGCCGTCCCGCGCTGCTGACGGGTCCCTGGGGCGGCTGCCGGCAGCCCTGCGGTGTGTCAGCCCGAGGGGCGGCTCAGGGTGAGGGCTGCACGTCTGCAGGAGGCAATGGGAAAGCCGTACATGTGGGCTCAATCTTCCAGGCATCTGTAGGAATTTCCCTGCATATCAGTGGATTTGCAGGTACCAATTCACCTCTGTAAGGAAATAATAAAGAGCTACCTCCCCTCGAAGGTTCTGAAACTCAGTTTTTCTTTTCCTCTTGTAAATGAGTCTTGGGAAGGTTGACAGCTTTGGGAAGGAAAGCTGCTAGCTGAGAAGTGGGGAATGTGGACTAGTAGTGCAAAGGGGACTCTTACGTGGGACACTGAAAACATTACAATGAGATCTCTTAGTTTGTGCTAAATGAAGCAAACAATACAATAAAGCAGCACCCATGTCTTTGCATCCATGAGCGATTAAAATTAATACATACTGCTGATAATGATAATTTTTAGCCTGAACCCAGCAAGAAATGATCCTGGTTCCGAGAAGACACACTGAAATAACTAACCTCCACCATAGATACTCTGAGATTTGATTCTACTTATTTCCATGGCCTGCTGAAAGTCAGGAATAATTCTACCAGATGAAACCTGCAAGTTCACTCCCATCCCAGCCTGGAGTTTAGCTAGCAATATACGCTGGGAATGCCGTGGAGCCTCAAAATGTCTACAACCGTGCCTGTGTGGGCAATGGTACGGGATAGATCCTGCTTCCCTCTTTTATTGCAACCTTACATGGCCTGAAAACAGTCACAAGCCTACACCAGTCCAGGGCAGATGCTGAGTTTGGTTCAGCTGTCTATGCAAAAATCAAAGAGCATGGTGTCTTCCTGCTCTGCGACTGCCGGGGAGAGACAGTAAAGTCTTGTGAAGGAGAAATGGAGTGAAATACTTGGCTGGATGCTCATATTATGTAAATTCAAGCTTGAAAGCTTTAGGTATTTTTTTAATAATGTCACACACGTGGGGCTTGTTAAGTATTACTGACTACTACAGCGATTCTTAAGGAATTAGGAGGGCTTGCAACTCTAGAGTAGAAACTTAGCCACTACAGCTAATTCTTATAAGCACCTTGTGGATTGTGTGTTTTGCAGACATTTTCTGAAGAACTCGGATGGTGATTTCCTGAAAAAAAAGTGAAAACAAAAGAAAAAAAAAAGAAGCAGCATTGCTGTGAAACTGCAATGCTGCTCAGAGAAACCTTGATGTTTTTAACAGTAGTCCCAGGTACTTTAAAGCTAGGTGTGCTCAAAATTGAAGTCTAGGAATTAGAGAACACAAACTTCATTTATTCAGGAGCAACTGGAAAACGTGAATGCGTTTCCATGGAGATGGGGTTATTTCCTTTCCCACAATTCAAATCTTTTCCACAGGTCCTGTTTCATTCTGGTCACCCTAATGTTTTGTCGAGGAGAATTTTTTGGATTTTGATCTCAAGAGTTGGCCAAGCTCCAGGCAGAACAATGAAAAAGTCGTAAATCACTTTAATAGATATAACAAGAAGAAAAAAAAGAAGGCAGAGAAATGGAGGGACTGAAATATGGCAGTCCCAGCACATCCATCAAACACAGAATACTCTGCTTGAGGTACAGGAGAACACACCAATTAAAAAACGTTTAGACCTGCTATGGTGTTATAAAGAGTTCTGATGCCCAAGATGCCATTCAGATTTATGTATGAAAAACATTTTGATATTTTCTCCAAATTACGGTGCTAGGGAGCATTCTGTGTGCCTTAACTACTATCACTTAACATTAAGCTTACACCTAGACCATCTCAGTAGTGCCTGGGGAAGAACAAATATTTCTGGGGAGTGACTCAGCCCCATCTGAGATACTATCTTCAGAAGATGGTGACAAAGATCATAGAATCATAGAATCATAGAATGGTTTGGGTTGGAAGGGACCTTCAAAGATCATCTAGTCCAAACATGTTCTCCAAGATGGAGACCTCACGTAGGAATCAAATGAAACCTAAGGATAAAATAGCTTCCTCGACCCTGTACAAGTAGAAAATGCATATGTAGTTGGTCTCATAAAGTCAAGTAGATAACAATGCCCGTCACCTTAGTGAGCAGTCACGTTACGTTGCTGACAGTGTGGGTTGTTCAGGCATGTCTTATTAAGTGTCCTGCGTTATTTACACACAGCCTACAAAACCTGAGTGGGTCTGGCTGCTTTGACCACTTGCAGCTTCTAGTGATATCAGTAGAGGTCTGTAGCAGGTGCCTAGAAAGACAGTTTGGTTATTATATTATGTTCATACCATGCCCCTTTCAGCAAATCTAAAATGGGTTTGTAATAATTTTTAGCAATGTACAGGGGACCAGAAATTACAGAGTTTATGTGGAGAATATTTTTTATTGAAGACTTCTTTTTTCATCTCTGCTCTAAAAGTACAGTATACACAACCTTTCTCCTCAAAAGCTGATAAATGGTTTAGCCATTATTTAAAGTTCGGGAAAAGGCAGCTACAGAAATAACATTTTAATGTATTCCAGATTAGACTTCATGCTATATTTGTAATAAAGACTTGTTTCCAGCATTGGTTGGCAGATCACTCATACGGACAATTATCCAAATAGCTATTAGGATACGATTGCGCTCATTTCCAGGCAATGCAAGATTGCCAGAACTCAGCTTGGCTGGCGGTTGGATTTTGGTTTGACTTTTGGAGAAAACCACAAGAATTTGTCAGTCGTCTTGGCCATAAGGGAGTCTTCTTGTCTTGAGGCTATTCTTTTTCCTCTTCAAATATAGAAGGCAAAACATGCTCTTGTTTGGTTTGGTTTGGTTTTGGTCTTGTTTGGTTTATTTATTTCGTTATCTCTCACCTTAGTGGCATCAGGAGGAGAAGACTCAGATGTGACTAGGTTAGGAGGTGAGAGACCACTCCATCATTCATAGAAAAGAGGAGGGTCAGTATGAGAAGAGCACATGTATTCTGGAGGCTGAAAACTGAAAAGAAAATCAAAGGTCATGAATTTCTTTTATTGGGGGAAGGGAGCTTAGGGGAGGGAATACTTATGCCAGGCTAAATCAGTGTTGGTTGGGAATGGAGACTCCCTCTCTTTATGCATTATGCTAATGTGTCGTTTGGCAGATCTGAATCATGCTGGCTAGTTTAGTCAAGAGCTTGAGTCGAAGAACACCAACTCCCTCAGAAGGAAAAAGATCTCTTTGTGCCAGGGAACATGTTCTGTGGTGAGATGATGTAATTGTTTAAGTCACAGATGCAGTGGTCGGGAAGCTTTTTCATATTGAAAGAGAGGTAGGTCCACAATGGTCCATGAAACCTCAGGTAACTCCAACCATTCCCTATGCTAGAGCTTAGAACAGAAACAGGTTCATTATTTATTGCCAGTCTAGTGTGGGTGCTGCTTAGACCAGAGTCAGAGGTTGGGCGGTGGTGTGTCTCTCTCTCAAGACTTACAACAGTTCATTGCAAGACCTTAAATAAGGTGCTTCAGTGATGATGCTTAGTGTTTTTCCCTTTGTGAAATGGAGATAAGAAGTCTGGAACCAAATCATAAGCATTGCATTGTTGAAATGAAATTTATGAAAGAGAATGTGCTCCTTGTGACAACAGGGGACTTGATAAAGGATCCAAAGCTCTTTTGCCTCTCTGAAATTCTATAATCAGATAAAAGGCTTTGGATAAACGCATCACATTAGTTGCTAGGAGGTGCCAGCATTTCTGAAAAATGTCTTTCCCAACTCTTTGTTTCTCAAGAAGAGGAGAAGCCCAGGACTAAAGCATCTTTTTTTCTCATTTGCTTGTCATGAGTAACAACATATACTGTATTCTAGCTGAACAGTGAAACACTGCTTCAGCCACAGAAGCTGATAAACACAGTGGCAGTAAGGCTAGTGAAAATGAAAACATTAAAAAGACAAGAATATCACAGGCCCTTGGTAAAAAAATAATCTCAAGATCTTCTCTGAGCTCCAGTTGGGTCTCCCTGTAAAGACTTTTCCATGGGGCGAATACTGCAGCATTTAATGTATAGAAATCCTTTCTTGCTGGCTATGCTCCAAAACAATGACTGCACCAAAAGGGCTGAGGCATATCCTACCAATGGAGCAGAAAATTGCTTCAAGGCTAATAGCAGTAACACCTTGGCGAAGCAAACACGGTAATTAGCAGTAAAGCAGCACCCATGCCCAATAGGTCTATTGTGTCCCATATACGATTTTTCTCTTTGGTGCAAAGGGGAAACGTGTGTGTGAGTGAGAATGCGTGTGTAGAGGTAATCCCCATCCAGTATGTTAATGATGAATGTGCTGCAGTTGGCATAAAGTGGAACACGTGCCAAGATGAGGCCCTCTTGTTCCTTCCAATCCCCCACCTACATTCTCCCAAACACCACATTATATTTTTAGCATTTTTATTTTCTTGGAAAAATATATAAACTGCAGTTATAAAATGTGTTTAAACAAATGAAATGGAGCTAGCAGGTGTACAAAACGTCCTAAAATGCTTCCCATGGCTGCAGTTAAAAAAAAAAAAAAAAGTAAACTTAAACAGTTCCATAGTGGAAAAAAAAAGCTCTAGGTAGAGTATATAAATGTCATTTTTTCACACTGCACAGTCACTTTCATTTTTGACTCCTAAAATCCACCTAGAATCATTCTTGGTTTGCATCTTCATTTCTCACCCAGATTAAAGGGGTTAATTCTTGCCGTGCCATCTGTGAGGAAACAATATACCAGAGGTACCACTCTTTTAAATTCTGAGATCCCTAGCACATCATGTGGAAAGCTAATCTGCAAAGCTGTGAATGTATTCTGTTATTTACTATTTTTGTCATGTCCATGTTGAATCTGGAGAAGACTTAGGTTCAGTTGGGAGATTATTTATATTCAGGACTTAATTTTTAGTAGAATAGGGTTGCATTTACAAGGTTAATCAAAACTGAAGGACTGCTGGCAGTGCACATAAAAATATAAGCACATATATATAGATTTGTATATATGTATATATACATATAGAGAAGATGTCAGCCCAAAATAATTTATAATCAAAATACACCATTAGCCAAGAGACAGGAGGCTATGCGAAGAAAGGAAATAGTTCATTCTAAGTAGAGCTGGGAATCGACTTTTGCATTGTACTTGTGCTGCCTGGCTTGGTGGAAATCCTCTAGGAAAGGGACTATTTGTGAGGTTCAGTTTGAATGGATTCTAACTTCGCTTTGCCCTCTGAATGCTCAGAGGAGTTGATACCTTGAATTTTGGGTAAGGCCCATCACTAGCTCTTTGGAACAATTGCTGAGCAATTTTAGCATAGGGAGGGAAGAGGTAGGCTTTCATTTGACAATGAAAAGTGGCATTTTTACGCCTGGCTCTGAACAATTCTCTCTAGATACCTAACCTTTGGTAAAATGCTTTTTTCCTAGAATAGCTCCCATCTCAGAATCTTTTTTTATCTTATTTTTGTCTCATTTTTTGTTTGTCTCTTTTTCAAAATATGAGGAATTGCTTTTATCTGTGTGTATGCGATTTGAATTCTGTCCACTTGAAAACAAGATCAGGCTAATAGCGAGACACTTTGCTCTCCTGGAGATGGCTTTCAGTTTCCTGCTGTCCTTTAAAAAGTTACCGCAGAGAAGGACTGTACTACAGAAAGAAATGCAGAGGGAACCCATGGCCCTTGAGATAAGAGATACTCAAATCAGAGTTCTTGATTCCAGCAACATGTTCGATCCCATTGGCATCTCTCTTGCTTTGGTTTTGCTACAGCCTGCTAAAACCCGCATCATTCCCGGAAGCCACATGCTAGAAATAAAGCCCCATCCATTTTTAAAATTCCTCTTTGTAGTCTTCAGCTAGGCAGCATGGTTCTGTACCAATCCAATAGATGACTTTCTTTCAAGCAATCAAGGATAACAAAATACATTATTTCTAAATTAAACAAACCCTCGGTATTTTCCATGGGAAATTACTCAGAGGGCAGTAAAATGTGTCACATTCGTATTTCCAATCTTTCTGAAACAGTTTGGTTCTCTAAGTAAATTTTTTTAATGCATAAATTTCATGCAAGATCAAAATTTATTAAAACCCATTTTCCCATCTCTGCTCATTTGTTTAAGCCTAAGATGTCCTATTTAACTCTGATAGAAATGTTGTATCAATTATTTTTACAGGAATGAAGTTCACAATCATTATACAAATCATTAAATAAATATAGTTATAATTGCTATTGTTTTGATTAATTAAAACTTGTCAAATGAATACCAAATTTCAGCTATGCTTCTCAAAGTATATTCTTGATTAATCTGGCCTTGAAGAGTTTTCTGAAATGTTTGGTTCAAATCCTCAATCCTGTTTACTTTATTGAACCCCCACTGTTACTCTGGTATGTTCATTTAAGTATGCTTCTCCAGCCCCACTCCACGTGCTGATATGAGTATTAACGTGCAATGCTGACAAATGTGTAGGGATGGATTACTCCCAGTTGTGTGTCCAATTTTCTTTTAATGGGTCATTTTCTTCTGAATGGGTAATTCATTCCACCACTGCTCTACAAAACTAGAGACCTGGTTTAAATCTCCTATCTACTAGCTGGCTGCAAGTGTGATATAAGTTCTGCAAAATGGGGTGGATTCATTTAGAAACTGAAGAGGAAAAGAATGGAAAAATGGAAAAAAAATGGAAAAGAGGAGAGATGGTTCCCTTCTCTGACATACCAGGTTTCTGGCTGCATAGAGCAACTGCAGAATGAGGCAAAGACAAATGGCAGTAAATGAAAACCTTTTGGAGTGCAGAGGGCTGTTGAAAAGGTTTGGAGATGTCTTCCCATCTAGTATAACATTATCATTGTTCCAGCTTCTGCAAGGTTTTTGGTATCCCCATCTCTGAACAGAATTACAAACCTAATTACCAGAAATGATTTCTTAAAGCCTGAAAGCAATCCAGCTCACTGTACTAACAGTGATGGACTTGGAGAAAAACTATTTTAAACTCATCATCCATATGCGGTATGAAATTTAACATGAATTGCAGTGAGGCTGTTAAGAGGACTGGAGCTCTATATTCAAGCCTGTCCGTATGCACAGACAAGTGAAATCTTTTCAAACAAACAGGGTGGAAATTCTTGGCTTCTCCAGGAACTGGCCTTATTTCCAGCGGATCGTGGTTTGGATTCCCAGCCTGCCCTTGGCATTCCAGTTTTCCCCCTGCTTGCCACAGCTAGATTGTGTTTGCTGTTTCTGGACCGAAATGCTGAACAAGATCCTGGTGCCTCAGGTAGGCGATGTTTTACCATGGAGGAAGAAATCCCTGTCTGAAGTCAGGGAATGGAACCTCCTAGTTAACAACTGGCAAACCTACAGGAAAGGAATTGAGCTGCCGTCAGTAGGTAACATATTAATGGCTGGTGTTTAATTTCTTATAGGTAAAACATAAGAATATGGTGGTCCTCACATTAGTGGTCTGACTACAGAAAAGTCTGTGTAGAAAGGTAGCACCGTTTCCTTCCATCTGCCATTAAGGGCCTTGCAGATCTGCCAGAAAAGGGAAAATTAACCTTCTGTGGAAACCCAGCAAAAGGCCTTTTCCCCTTTAAATCGTTAAAGGAGAACTTAATGATGCATCAGTCTGCAGAGTGCATTTCAGCCGGATGCACACAGGCATTTGGATATTTGACTGGCTGCTTTGAAGACACTGAAGCTCCCTATTTCCTCCTTAGACTTACCAGCCTTACCGTAGATAGTAATAACTACATTTCCCTCTACTGTTTCTGAACTGGGAAAGGTTAGAGGCTGTTGTGATCAGTAATAATATCTGTTGCCGAACTTAGCTCTGCTGTACCCAACGTGTGCTAGTTTCTCTGTGCATGACTGGGAAAAATAACAGCATCAAGGAGAGAAAGAAGACTCAGCCCTATGCAGGGACAGATGAAAGACGACTGAAGTTTGGCTGACAAAAAGCTCAGTGAGGCGTAAATGAATGGGTTATGATTATGCTCAAAATGATAGTGACAATTAAAAAAGCGAAAAGCCTGTCTTTTCTAAGACCCTTTTAAATGCAAAGACTCATCTATAGCCAACAGATGCATGGTACAGAATTTTCATTGGCTGGAGACCAAATTAGGGACAATGCTATACATGAAACTTGCTCATTTGACCAATGTTATGCTTCATTTTCATCAGTGCTGTCCATGGAATATTAGATATTCTGGCAGTTATTTAATAAGGCAAATGCACACAAGGAGCCCTTTAAGGTAAAAAGTAAAATAATCTCTATTTTCTCTTCAGGAGGTTTTGGCAAATGGGAAAAGATGGAGAAGAGGGAATAAAAAGTGTAAGTGAAACAAAAGATTTAACAGTCTCTCTAACCAATTGGTATAATTAAGTTTTACTTCAGCCCTCAGGAAACCCCAGGGAAGTTTGTGGCATCCCAGTTCATGTGCATATTAAGTAGAAGGGATCATATAACCTTCATGCAATGTTGGAAAAGGTTGTTTTTTAAAGAGTTATAGCACTCGTTTGTAACAGTGTCAGTCTGAGGTAGCTCTGGACTGCAGCAGTGTTAATCCAGAACTATATTTGGTAGCACAAAGTTGAGTTTGGATTCACCGAAGTTCTCCCCATTAGAAGTGGAGGGAGTGTAAATGAAAGGAGGAACAGGAGCTAAACCAAATGGGTTAAAGCCCTGACCAGACACTCCTCAGAATCAGTTAACGGTGGGAGGTCGCTAAATAGCCGTAAGGGAGGCGTACCTTGTGCTGTGAGAAGGTGAGCAATGTTCTTCTATTGTCCCAAACAAAAGACGTTCCCATTCTCCTCCTTTTGACTGGTACTAAGGTGCAGAGGATCTTTCAGCACTGTTGGTGAAAAACCTTGAGGTGGTATCAGAAATGATGGAATTTGGTCCTACTCTGTCCCCCTGAGCCACTCTTCCCATTTACATCCCTAAAAGGAGGTGGATGCACAAGGAGGGCACAGGACCTCCAGGAGTTCCTCGGAGGGTGCACAGTGGGGTCTGCCACAGACTTGTCCCAAGCACACGCTGCCTTGTGACTGTGTAAGAGTCATGCTGTAAGAAATCAATATAATAAGGATTAATTCCTCAAGATTGTCATTAATGGTGTCTCCTAGTGAAAAAGTAGTAATGGGAGTAACCTCTTCAACAAGGGCAACATTGTCCAGTAAGCACATTGGTTGGCAAGCCAGCAATCTTAGTTTCTTCCAAACATACTTATCTGCCCAATACACCCAATTCTGCTCACCCTCAATAGGCTCAATTGCTTAAGTTTCTTACAATATAGGAGTTAGTCTCATATCTTCATCAGGTCCTTCTTTAATACGTAAAACTATCAGTTTACACTGACATTATTTCTTCCATTCAATACTAGGGTAAATCCTCAGCTGCTGAGATCAGTCCTGTTCCACTGTAGTGAAACTGGATAAAGTTTGCATTGGGATGTCTTTCCAAATAAAAAATTGCTTTTTAATTCTAAATGAAAAGGAAAGCATGAGAAGATTTTCTATATAAACTGATTCGTAACAACTTTAGTAGGCTTCCTGAGAAGATCTCAATCATGATATCTCATTGTGTAGGTAGAGAAATAAAGAGTGAGGAGGAAGGAGATTGCAACTCATTTTAACGTGCAAACCACTAATGAGATTCAAAGTTACAAATTCTAACCCTTACCTCTTCTTCCCTTCTTTAGCCCTCAGTCCTCTAAGCAGTCCTAAATATGATGCAGCGCTTTAAGAGACAAACATTCCTATGGTATTTCAAGAGTGCTGAGGTGGGAGATACAGATTTATGAAGGCCTTACAGTGAGGATTTTTTTTTAGCCCCCCAAACAATGCTGTTATAGAACATGTCCTCACAAAATATTCAACCCTCGCACATTTCCTTTTTGGGCTTGCAACCAGGTGTGTCTGAACTCTCTGCAGCAGGGTTTTACCCACCGTGATTCCTGGAACGTAAATGCAGCTTGTCCCCATGTGTTTTCCCCAGCAGCTTCAGTTCCTGAACAAGCAGTTCTTTCCTTGCACGTAAGTCACCTACATGCTGGAAAAAAACCAGAAGGAGCCTGCAAATAGCTGCCTTGAATAACGTCCTCCAACATACGCAGGCATCTTCTCTTAGATGTCTCTCTTGGATTTCTTGGCTTAGCTGTCTCAAAGGCTGGGATTGTGCATACTCTGTTACGTGGTACTCTGACTTTTTTTGACAAAGCGACAGGAACGGAAGGAGTAAAGGCTATGGCACCCTCAGAGCTCACTGTTGTGCGATCTAAATCAACAAATAGTAAGTGGGAGCAAACAGGGCATTTGCTTCAAAACCCCATACATCAGTGTTCTGGTCCAGAGCAGTAAACACAGCCCAAGTCTACAGTGGTTATTTCTTTAGCTCAGGTGGTAGCTGCACATTCCTCTGATGCAGAACATCCCAGGCTTGCTCTCACAGGTGACTTTCTGCTACAATAGCACTTTCACAGCTGCTTACTCAGAATGGCAAAAATCTGGCATTTTCATAAATTAGCCTTCTGTAAAAAAGCTGTTCAAAGCTGCTCTGCTAGGGCTCCCATGGAATGAGTTAGACACCTGCCAGGGATGGCTTACTTTTGTATGATCTTGCCTCTTGGAAAGGTTTTGGACTGGATGATTTCTTGAGATTCCTTCGAGCCCTACCTTGTAGGATTCTAAACATCTTTATTTTCATCCCCATTGCATCAAATGTTTGTCTTTATTTCTTTCCCAGGCCATCAGTCTACCTACTTCTTCTAAGAAACAGCATGCCTCTCTAATGCAAAGCATTAAAGCCACCCCACTAATCACATAAGGGTTAAAAACATGATTGGTGGGCAAAGACCCCCCCTTTTTTTCTGCAAGGTTGGTTGAAATTGTGAATAGAGACTGACAGCTTGCCTGAGTGTTTGTGGTTCAATTTGAAACCACAAGACCCAGAAGCACATGGTTTAGATTCAGTGTCTTTCTCTAGCTAACACGAACCATTTGTTCAAGCAGTTTGGCTATCTGTTGGAGAATACTTTTGCACCAGGATCAGCCTTGATTCACCCCAGACGGCCAAATACATTCAGATGGAAACCCAAAGAAAAAAAGGAAAAATTTCCCAAACAAAGGCTTGCATTTACTTTTTCTTGTTTATTTTTGCAGCTTGTAAAGGAGCTACTAATATCCTGGTTAAAAAAAAAAAAAAAAAAAGAAAAGAAAATCTGAAATGCCAATCAAAAGGAGTGCCAAATTAGGTAGTGTTTACTTCAAAAATACATTTTTCATTGCCTTTTTAAAGGCAAATTCCTGTAAAATAGTAATGTCAGGGAGGGCATGGAAAGAAGAGACTTAAGTGACTCGAAAATATATTTAGACCAATCTTTTCAAATTTGGCTGTGTAAAATGAGGCACGTAATAAGGCTAAAGTTTAGTCAATGAGCTTTCACACATAAAGCACTTAAATATACACCTAACACCAGTCATTTACTTTAAGTCCACTGTCCGTAGAAAGCCGTAAGCTTAAGTGCTTTATTGCTTCTAATGCACAGCAGAAAGGTTGAACACCTGTGTCAAGTTGGAAGATTAAAATACACAAGAAGGAATGTCCAAGCCCAGACGTTTTGCACAGCTACAGGACAGTCTCCACGTGGTATCCATAGGTCCCAACCACCTTTGCACAAGGCTGAATTTACTTCAACTCCTTTACAAACCAGGTGAAAACATCATTACCCAAATCATGTAGAGCCATTGAAAAGACTTGCTAAGGGGAGTGGGAATCAGGTGGGATTAGTATTTGGAAAGTCCATGTTTCTTGTCTACTCATTGATTGTCTGCTCTGTACTTCTAATAGCTTGTCATCGACCACCGTTTTATCACATTGCCTCTGTATTACTCATCCCCTGGCTGAAACGAGTTGATGCTACTACAGAAAGCAAGACTTGCCACAACAAGGCATTATATGTGCAAAACCTCTATGCAAAAAATAGCCCTTACAGCTTGATAGGAAGTGGCTTATACATTTAAGTCACTACCTTTCATATATCAGCATAGAGAAAGACAGAATAAAGACATACATATTTCAAGTCTGAAATAGGCTTTCAGCTACCACCAAGTACTAAAAAGGGAAGGTGAACTAAGAAGATGTTCACTTCCTCGAATTTAAGCTATCACCTACAATATGGCTAATCAAGCTAGACTTGCAAACATCTCTTTCCCTCTCCGGACGCTCTTCGACAGCTATCTGCTGTGCTGCGTTGCTCTCTGGTGGTGTCCATCCCAGGGCAGAAGGATTTGCCCAGCACAGTGTAACGGATGGGAAGCACAGAAGGGTGGGAGCGTTCCCCTTTGCTGCTCTCAGGAACATGCAGGCTAATTTGCTCTAATAAACCAGCTTGTTGATTGTACACTTGCACATGCACTAAAATGAGGTAACATCACGGCATTCAAGCCCACTGAGAAGTGAATGAGAGGTAATTCGATGAATTATTGTGGTGAGGCAGTAAACCAAGTGTTCGGTTACCCCAAATCACAGGTATCAGGGCTGAAATGAATTCTCCTAAAACAATTTCCCATCATCTGGCCCCTGGGATTATTTGTTTTATCTTTCTCCTTCTTGATATAAAACTGGTTCCAAGCTATTACGTTACAATACAGAGAACCACCTACTGTACTCAGAGGTGAAGTACCTTGGAAGAAAGAAAGAATACTTCTCTGCTATGTCTCTCTATCTCCTAGTTAGGAATAAGTGACCATAAAATCTGTGTATGTGTGAAACCACAATATATTCCCCTGTTCTGTCATTAAAAGCCACTCACAACATAAATGTGAATCAGAGGTGGGAGTGCATTCACCGGCAGGGAGGAGCATGCGATTATATACCATGAGTTTACTTCCAAGAAAAGATTATATTTCTGGGAATTCAAAATAACATAAATTTTATTTTAGTATTATGGGAATATTGAAAAGACTTCTAACGTTACTGCTTTTTAAGCTGCTATATAATCACAGTATAATTTTTATTAACAAAAAGACTTCATAACTTTAGAGACGTGCAGCAGTCATTGCAAAGCTAATGAAGTGAGCATGAGGCTTTAAGGGCTGAGATACACTGTAGGTGTATCAGGAAAACTGCCTTGGCAATTTTAAAGCTGAATAGAAATGCAGGTTTAAGGTGAACGTCTGTTGTTTAAGCCATTTGGCTGGGTAGCAGGAGCGGAGCTATACTGAGCTATTCACCAGAGACGCACGCTTAGTGAGCCCCCTTCTTTTCTACTTCCCTCCTGTTTCTTCAGCCCTCCAAAAGGTTTTCAACCCTTAACTTGTATGAGCACCTTCTGTGAAAGAGAGGCCTAAAATAATGGTGCTCTGCTCCTGAGGTTTGTGTAGTAAAAGCAAGTGGCCAAAATCCCCTTCTTGAAATGGCACAACGAGTAGTTGGAAAGAGCAAATGCTCCAAGTACTTGAGCCCTACGAAATTATCAAGACTAAAAGGTAGCGCTCGGAGCAGGATGAATACCATGCCTGCACCGCATTGTGTGCGCGTGCGAGAGCTCTTGTGCTAGCGGCTGGGGAATCTGTGCACAGTGAAAGGAGACCGCACAGTGTACAAACAGTGCCAACAACATGGAAAGCCACCTAGGAAGACTGAACCCTTAAATTACGAAAGCGTACACCTGACTCCGAGCAAGGAATTGCACAGCAGCATCTAGAATACCGGCTTGCCTAATTTGCTCTTATATCTGTTTATTGTATTTGGACACTAGTGGGTGCTTGTTAGTCCTCACCATTGTGACTGCTGATGGCTTTTAGTTTCTTTGGTTACAGCGGGTTTTATTTCACGGATCAATCAAAATCTGCTGAAAAGGGAACGTGTGTCCCTGACATATGCCATGCGCTTAAGCAATAAATAAGCCAGTACACGGTCACATGAAGAAAGAAGGAGGGCCTTGGCAAGAAGATGGGCTTGTCCAGGAGGCCGGTTCTGTCTTGACGAAAAGCGAAACTCCTTCTCCAGATGTGGAATTTCCCTTATGTAGTGTCACATAGGTGAGGCTGGAATGACAGCGTTGTGCTTCCATAGTTAATTATTTTACTCTAGATTTACAGTACAAAGAAGGCATCGTAACATACCAAGAGCCTTACGACGTGACAGTCTTTTTTTTTGAAACATAGGAAGGACAAGAAATGCAAACTGGTTAATTCTTAGAGCGTTCTGTTTCCATTTAGTGTGTTTTGCTTGCAAACGTGGCTTCAAATGTCTGGGATTATCAGACTCCTTTTGATGAATGATATTATGACAAGTTACTTCTACTGTTTTTTCTATTGGGAGAAATCATGTTTATGGAAACATAGAAGGGAGGAAAAGATAGCTTCAGGTTTAGGTTTTACTTTCCTATAAATAAAGCCTTCTGAACTGTGTCTCATTTGGAAATGGAATCATTTTCTGTTAACAAAAATAATAAAAAAATCAGGATGATATTTTACTAAAATAAGATTAAAACAAAAAATATTAAATTAATAAAATGAAATAATATCACTTTTACCAGCATGGGAAACTTTTACTCTTAAAAAGCTGAAAGAGTCCAGTGTTATAGCTCTCGAGAGAGCACAGAAAAGTTTCCCTAATTTTAATGCAAGTGTGACTGCCTCCTGTGGATAAGAATAAAGAGCCTGGTCTGCAACTTACAGCGTTTCTTCATATGAATACAATTAGTTCACTTCTTTGTACGACCAAGTGGTACCCAACAGAAACAAGCCCAATAATTATTTACAAACCATATGATTCTGGTTGCGGCCTTGCTTCTCGTGCATGTGGTGCAGTTATTTACACCAGTGCACGTGAATCACACCCCTGGTTCAGAAGGCGCAGGAATAAGGAGCTGTATACGATGGGAGCTGATACCGTTGTGTGTGGCACGGCTGCCTGTGAGGAGGGGACTGGAGGCGAAGTGGTCCTGCCTAGCCCTGTGCCATTTTTCCCGTTGAACCAGGTCAGATGTCTACGAAGCTGATGGGTGCAAGGCACTGGAAAGCAAATAAGAAGCAAACAAAGCGTGAACCCAGGCCCATTAATAATTTTTTACCTAAGATGACTGCAGACCTGATTCTCATTCAGGTTAAGGCTCCTTTTTGCACGTTACTGGAGCATTGTGCAGGGGGTTGGACTAGATGACCTTTAAAGGTCCTTCCAACCCCAACTATTCTGTGATTCTATGATTCTACTCTTTGTGTCCCTGCAGGCATCTGTCTGTTTTTCATGACACCTCTTTTCCCTTTGTGGCAAGACAGATTTTGGACTCCAACTTGAAATATGGTGGAAGATTCAGCCCTACCTGATCATCAGTGCACTAATTTACTTCAGTACTACGCAACGTGACATCTGTGCTTGAAGAGAAGGGGATCTCCATGAATTATCAAGGGGAAGGAGTTGCAGCAGCAAAGCCATGAAGGGATGAGCTGGAGGCTTTAAGGTTTCGCGCAAGCTCGAGCGCCGTGGACGTCGTCTACTTTGCGGTGGTGCACGAACACGAGGGAGGGTGCAAGGGGTGCCGGTGACCTCAGCCACCCCAGACACACATTAGAGTCCAGGTTACAGCTGACTGGAATCCTGAGGTTTTACTGGCCGGGAGCCAGTTTGAAACCCACTCAAGCCACCCTAGTATTTTATAACATTGTAAAGACGGTATTGTTTAAAACATTTCAAAAATTCTCCACACAATCTGGCAGCCTTCCAAAACCGTCTTAAATGAGCCAAAACTATCAGCAGCCACCCACCTTCCTGTCCATTATCCTCTGATTAATGACATTCCACCAACAGGGTCCGACATTCAGAATCTCCCTGCTGCAGGACCTCTGCGTAAATATGATCTCTGAGACCTGTAAATTGTCTGTATAGTTTGCAGCTGTGTTTTATATGGGGGTGTCTCTTTGTCATGTGGTGACCATGCAGGAGGGGGTTCTCAGGGGGTGGAGATCGACCAGGGCTTGCAGCATCTTGTAAAACCTTAATTAGACGTAGCAAAGCAGGAGAAATCAAATCACGCTGGAGGTACGATACTCTGTTTTTGTGATCTTTTTTGTGCTCATTATCCAGTCACCTTGTACCTTCTGAGTCAGAACAGCCGTAGTAAGAACAACCATAAGAAATAACTAACAGCCAGCCTCTTCAGTTGGAATTAATTACTGAACAGATTTAGCTCCGTTAACAAAAAGAACATCAATGTTTATTTCCTGTTATAGATGCAACATATAGATGGTAATTAGTTACAGGATCAATGTTATTTAGGCACCTTGATCAGTGGCCATGCTGCTTCCTTATGCGATGTGGATGCAGGATATTTTCCAAGTAGGATGCCTGGAGACAGACATTGCAGTACCTAAGTCAGCCCGGGAATAAAGATGAGCTCTTCAGCAGCCAGTGCTCTTGCGTACGCCCCGTACCTGCGACAAACGTCCAGTGCAGGAAAAGGACAATTCAGAGAGTACCTGGAGAACTGAGGTATTTTCTGAGATATATTGGACTTCTTCTGTGAACACCTAAAAGATTGGCTGAAATATCTCAGTTTCATTGATGGATATGCCCCAGGAATTATGAGTTGATGAATCAGGTATTGGGAAAGTGAAGAAAAGACGAACGACCTTATCCTTTTAATCAGTGTTCCCTCCAACCTGTAGGCTGGTACTACCTACAGGTACTTTTGATAGTGTCAAAATTGTGCAAGTTACACTAATGTGTAAATGCAACCTCATCAGCTGATAGGAGTTCATACAGTGCCGTTTTGCAGAATAAAGAAATACTCCTACTAGTCAAAATCTCGAATTAGTGTTTTTCATCCATATGACATTTCCTTTTTTCCCCTGTAATTTTGTATTACCTGGCTGCCTGGAAAGGGGAAATTCAAAGTAAAACCATGAAGAAAAGACACATTACTTTGAAGTCAGAAGTTCATACTTCCGAGATGTCTCAGAGTTTCTGCATTGCCCTGGGCATGTGACAGAAGATGAGCGGAACATCTGGTTTGTGATTTCATCAAGAGCCGGGCATTGAAATACCTTTAAAATCTGGATCTGATGTGCCTCAGCTCTTACACAGAGGATCATTTCTTCATGATCATTTATTTTCCTAAAGCAGTAATTTTTTTGCAAAGTAGGCGCAAAAGAGGCGTGCGGTGGTATGCTGTAGAATTCCTTCAGTAGATTTAGGTTTTATGTCCTAGGCACATATGCTGACCTCCATGCAGAATTTGGTGTTATATGTTTATAGACACACATTTCTGGGTGCACACGTACTTGAATCTTTCTTTGTCTGTGTGTTTATATGTACGTATATATTCTCACATCTATATCAATATATAGAAGAAGTATATGTAGGGGCACATCATAGGATTTTTAAGAAAGTTTTATTTCCATGAGAAGCTACAGAGTACATTTTCACTCGGCAGTGACTCATCTTTCTAGCTCTTTTTTTTTCTTACTGCTTAATCCAAGAAACTCTGACTAAGTCAGCTCTGCCACGTCCCAAGTGTAGCAGGGATTCCTCACAGTCCTTGATGCAAACAGAACTAGTAATTCTCCTCAGAAATAGCAAGAAATTGCTATTTGCGGGCTCATGCTTTACGCAATGATGACCTTGGCTGAGGCAACCCAAATGGAAAGGGCCGCAGCGCATGAAGTCAATGCCACTGTGGTAAATAAAGGCAGCGCCAGGAAGGCACAATTTCAACATCGCCTGGCAGATGAAGCATAGCTGGGCAGGGGCACTACGCGTATGAGCTATATTTTCTTAATAGCAGTCTGGGAACCTCATGGCACTATGTCATAGTGAGACAGTCCAGTTTTGTATCTCAGCTTGTTGTTTTTATTTTTTTTTTTAATATGCAGACCCTTTTAATGGTCTACACAGCCATTAAAAGGAATTATAATAAAAACTGATGGGCTGCAGAGATAGACTGGAAGCAGAATGACAGCTATTTGTCAATGGCCCAGGCTAATGTAACTTCAGAGGATTTCAGGTATTGACTGAAAAAATTTAGAAAAAAAAGATGGAGAGCCCATTTCAGCACTTCAACTTGGCATTAAGAAAGCATTGAGTGAGACAGGTTGTAGACCATGATTTAGACTCACATATACCGGTTTAGATAGTAGGAGTCAAATTAGGTGCATGCCTACAGTCTATAAAACCCAATTACATGTGTCAAGGTTTCTACCGGCAATCTTAACTCAATCAAAGTAAAACAAAACGTAGCTCAGATTCATGAAAAAGGCTAGATAACCTCATGGCAGCTTGCTCCGGCTGCTGATTTGTAAGGTTGAGCTGTCTTTTTTTCCTTGTAAATCCTTAGATAGCATCATGAGTAGCCAGTTACATTTTCATCCAGACCCATACGTGAGCTAAGAGTGGATCCCTCAATGAATTTGCCATAGCTTACTTGGCTTAATTCTGCTGTCTGCCAATGGTGTTTTCTCTCTCTGACTTTTCCCACATCTGTTTACTGTGTGGCTTCTTCACTGAACAGGCTGTATACTCATTATCATATGAAATAATGTTTTATTGGAAGAAATATTATCTCAGAAACACACTCTAGGTATATAAGCTTACTGTTTCTCCCCGGGTTCTCAGCTTTCTTTCATCAGGACAGTTTTGTTAAAATGATATTACCTCTCTTGGGCATACTTCACAGGAGCTTTACAGTGATGATGAATAAAACAACTGTGGCGAGACTGCAATAAATTAATTGCGCCATTTTATATGAGTAAGAGAATGGGCAGGAGACCTGAGACTGAAACACAAATCTGACTATGACTTGGGATTCGTGGTTGAAAGACTGGTATGAAAAAGAGAAAAGATGTCATAGCAGGAAGGGGGCTTGGGGGGAAAAAAACCCCAAAACCAGCCCAGCACATTGTGGTTAAAAATAAGCAATTTGCAGTCTCCATTTCCATTCAGCCAAGTACATGGAAGATCTGAATTTCTAATTTAGCAATTGCATTTTATGTTTTATGAGATGCAGAAAGTTTTTATGAATCCATGTCTCTGCCTTTTATTGGCTGGAAACTGATTGTCTAACTGTATTACAGGAGCCCTCCGAAAATCAAAGGCTTCTTTCAGAGCCAAGAGGGTGATGCCAATCTCTCTAGCTTGTGTTTTGTCTCAAGGAGGATCTGAGTTCTAGCACTGCTGCTACATGTCACTACCTCCACTGACAGAGTTAGCCATCCAGGTGTGCTACAGCTCCCCACGTTGCCCTGTTAGAGTAAACACCGGTTTACTCTTAGTCTGTAGTGGGAAGGCTGAATTTTGTCCACTTTAATAGAATACGTAACAAATTGCCCAATCGGCGTGTGCAGGGCGGAATCGGAAATGGTGACAAAAATTGAGTCCACGGAGATGAGAGACAACACGTGTTGAAGCGCGGTGTCGGATAGGTTGTGCAGGATCATCTTCCTGCTGTGACCCAGCATTCAAGGAAAGCAGCCAAACACAGTATGGAAGCAGTCATGAGAATCAAAGGTGAGCATTGCTTAAAATATCAACATCTAGTCCTAATCTGCCAGGTTTATTGGCACAATAAAATATCCTGTTGTAGGTGCAGCCCCATGTTTTCATGATGACGCTTGCTCAGCGTGCAGGGAAATGCTTTTTGTACCCAGCTGTCCCCAGGGCTGGCCTCGTTTCTCCTGGTGTTGGCAGTGATCTGGATTGCCCTCCGCCTCTCCCCATGCCAGAAGGACCGGGAGGGAGTGCTGGGAGGAAATCCAGAGCAAACTATTTGTTTGATAATCCCAAGTTTATTTACAGAGGGAGAGAAGCCGACTTGTCAGACGCCATTACATTGCCGAAAGGGAAATGCAGACTTAAAAAATGTTGTCAGTGAATATTTGGGCAAGGGAACATTTTGCACTGGGAAGTCCTTGGACATGCCATGACATGAAGTCCTGACTATATTTGGGCTGCAATTGTTTTGCAATTGGGTTGCTGTTTTTTTCCTGTGGTGTGAGAAGGCTTTTTAAAGGTCCCAGTAAGACGCTTTACTCTTACGTCCCCCTTTTCTGGCTTTTTTTTTTTTTTTTAGATTAACATGCCTGTCCTTTGCTGTTGCTGCATCTCAGCTACTTCAGAAGAGGTAAGAAAGCAGCTTCTATTGCCGTCAACAATGCAGGAAGGACGTAGAGTAGGAGGGGAGGGGAGGGAGTTTTTGACTGTATCATGGTGCGTAACAAGATCTGTTATGGAGTTGTAGTGTTGAGAGAAGGACTGGCCCTTCGGCGCATGTGGCTCGGCTGATGGGGACAGAGAGAGGGGCTCACGCATCTCCTACGTCCGGACAGTGATGGGGTGAGATTGCCCTGATGCAAAGACACCTGGATAAGCAAGGACCCCTCAGTGGGAGGAATTGAGGCAGCAGAGCTGTGCCCCGTGTGCCGACCCAGCCCCGGTTCATCCCACTGGTGGGTTTCTTTCACGCCCCACCTACAACCACCCTCCAGCTCCATCAGCCCCAGCTTCCTGCAGCTCTTCTACAAAGGTTTTGTACTGCGCCTTGCAAAGCAAGCTGGCCACTGCCCTTACGCAGAGGGGTCTGATCCTGCTCTGTGGATCTGCACAAGGGTTAAGGAGGCAGTAGATGGTCCCTTGCTCTCCTGCCGTCTCAGCGCTGGGTCGGCGTGGGTGACGGTGGCATGGGCTGTGGTGGCCACTTCTCCCACCCGTGCAGGTCGGACAGGGAACTTACTGCTGTGCATGCAGGGCAGATGCTGCGTGCCAGCCTGGCCCCCAAAACTGTTATGTGCATTTAGGGGTTACAGGAAATTGGTTTATCATTTTGGGCAATAATTATATTCATTTTCCAGATAGATTTCAGAGAGTAACTGGCCTGGTAAATCCTGTGAGGTGGGAACCATGTTACAGCTGTACCACAACATAAAATTAATTTATGAATTACTATTGCTATGAGATGATTAACAAGTTTTCTCTGGTCTCCTTTCTTCATACTTAAAAAGGCAATTTGTACATTAATTTTTAAAGGGAGAGCATGTTCCAAACTATATCATTTTTAACAGTGACATACTCATCTGATATATTAACACATATAGCATTCCTAAGACAAATATCATTGCTGATTGTTCACTGATTTTCCAATCAAGGGGTAAAGCCAACAATGCTATTTTTAAGTTGCTGTCATGCTTGCCTATTAATGCACCGTCACAATCCAGCTTTTTAATCTGAATACAGCTACTATTTATTTTAGCTATTTTGAATTTTGTGTATAAAACCCTGAAATTTCACAGTGGTCAAGTGAAAACATGTGAAATTTTTCTGCAGGATTTGATCTGTAGTTCTCAGAAGCAGATACTGTTCAGTATCTGAGTTGAACAGGCCTCGCTGCCAGATCGGTAAGAGTTGGTGTCCTCAGCTTCCAGTGAGAAACAAACCAACCAGAAATGTAGGCACTGAGAGGGTAGAAAGAGTCCTAATTTCTTGAACCTTTCTTTTTCGATTTTTAAAGACTTCCTGAACTGACTGGCAAATGCTTTTTCCAGCGTTTCGTCCTGGTACAGGCTGGGAAGCGGGAGGTAGGACTTGGTACAGGGAGTTATGAAGTGTGCGGTGTAGTGACGATAGGCAGGTAACAACTTCTGGTGGTAATACCAGGGCATGTAATGGAGGCTAAAACCAGAAAAGGCCTTCTCCGTTTAACCAAAGATCACTGAGAGACTTTGGTGCCAGCACACCGTCAGGCAGCACCTGATAGATTACCTCTGATTGCTTCGCAGGGCTCAGGCATTGCCTTTTCTCCGAGGTAGCCAAGTGTTAGAAAAGCATTTGGATGTTGGCTCAGAAACAGACGGATGGGGAGATGACAAGGTTTCTGCTGGTGGAGCTGCAAAAGACGTAGGGAAAGTTGTACAGACTCTGGTGGGAGAGGTGAGAGAAACCGGCATCGTGCCCTGCTCAGAACTTTCCAAATCTGAGCTTTAGCTGGTATTTTGATGTAAAGTTTTCCTTTCTTTGGGTCACGTGGTTCATACACTTTCTGAACGTGTGGTCCAGTGAGTTATGACTTAATGCAGGGCGTGAGGTGGTTGGGTCCAGACGTCCGATCCATCCGAACCCTCCTGCTTTCCTGCTCTGCTCAAGAGCCCTTTTCCCCCGTAGTGCAGCGTTTCCCTCTGGAGAATATATATATAGAAAACTGTTGTGTAAAGAAAGCTGATTCCTCCTCTGTTTGAAAAAGACATCATAACTTTCTTTCTCTTTCACAGCGGGAACCCCTTCCTGTAAATACAAGGCAGCCTTGTCGAAACATTGGTAATAAGATTTTAACTATTTTCTTTGGATGTTTCACCCCTTGCCCCCTTCTTTGTGGATAGTGGTTAAAGTGATAATTAGTAAATTCTGGTACTCATCCAAAAATGCTCCAGCGCTGAAATTGTACACAGATACACAAGAAACGCATGTACACAGATTGTCAGCACCCCGCTTTCTGACAGTGGTAGAAACAAAAAATAATGGTGTAGACCCCCTGCCAGAGACTGTAAACATGCAGTTATAAAAGAGTACGTTAAATGGTAATGACCTCACATTTATACAGTGCTTTTCATCCAGGAGAAACCTAACTGCTTTGCAAACTGCCAAGTGTTTCTAAAAGTCACTTCAGGGCTGCTAATGGGTAGCCACTTTGGGACAATTTAGGACAGGAAGTGAAAAATGCTAAATTCAGTAGAAATGAAGGAAAATTCAAGGATCCCCCAAAATAGCTTGTTTACAAGAAGCGCAGACTAAAAAAGTGTCGAAGCTGCAGAATGTGCAATGGATTATTTACAGCATGCGCAGTGGATTATTTATGTGACATAGAAACTCCAGTGAAGATCAAAATAACATTGTATGAGCAAAAAGTATATAACAAATTAGGACATTTTTTCCAGCCCAAGTTGGATGTGCTGACTTTACTATACTGTATGTTAATGCAAAGGTTCATTTAAAGGAGCGTGCAAGGACAGTTTCCATTTGTAATGTTAATTTAGTCATAAATTCTCCAACACAAGACACGACAGAAGTCCAGCTCCGTGCCATTCACTCATTTAAAATGTTCCCGAGGCTCCGAATAACCGAAGTTTTGGTGGCGGTCGCAGAAGGGGAAATAAAAGGAACCTTTATTTAATTGCCTGAACTAAAACTGACAAAATTTGAACTTCTTGAAAGAAATTTAATTTCTTTCAAGGCTAGTATTTTTTGGTTTGTGGGAGCTGCAGCTTGGATGAATTAAAGCACAGTTTTCCTACATGGGCCAACTCACCTTATCTCACGACATCCCTCCCAATGAGCCCCAGCCTCCCATCTCACTGGGGGGAAACGGGGCATCACAGGAGGGGATGAGTGCCCAGGACAGCCACCCACGCACTAACCAGGAGACAGCTGAAATAATACCCTTCCGAGAAACATCGAGATGATCTTCCTGAACAGAACTCCCTTACGCTTTTGATGAAGTGTTTTAGCTTTCAGTAAAGACAAAAACCTTTAATGTTTTCCAGGATATAGTTGTTTTTAATAAAAGTCTGGTTTTCTCCAGAAAACAAGGCATTTTATTTGAATATTTTCATTTTCTTGAAACCCCGTGTTTCTGTCAAAGACCAGTCCTAATCGTTTAGTGGGAAGGGAGCCAAGAACGAGTGCCGAAGAGGGTAAGCTACAGGATCAATAATTAGCTCAGACTTTGCTCTGAATTTTCCTTAAATTAGTTCTATATAACACACTTCAGGGTAGTCTAATGAAAGATTTATTTATTCATTGACTCTACTTTAAATAAATTTTATGAAAGTAGATGGAATTTGATAGAAAGTCATTTTTCCTTCTCTTATACTGTTATAAATCTGTAGGAACATCTTGATCTTCTGTGGCACCCCAGAGAACAGATTCTTCATTTCTATTTATCATTAGGATCCATCACTTTATTGGAAAAAACCCCATGTTCCTTCCCCCCCCTTTTTTTTTTAGGAAACTTAGACACATAAAAGCAAAACAGAGAAGCAAAGCAAAGCACACTCAGCATTAATTTGGCAACAGGGAAACTTACTAAAACAGATTTTATTGTTTAAAACTGAGACTGAAGTTTTCCTTCTATAAAAAAACAAACCTCTCTGACATTTGTTGGAAATATTGCTAGCAAATGGATCATGTATTCCATTGCACAGGAGATGCAATTAGATTTCTGCAGGTTTGTAAAACAAACTATGGTCTAGGAGTGCTGTCATGGAACCAGTGGTCTGATTTCCAGTTGGATAACTGAGCTTTTAATTAGGGCTCCAGTGGTGCAACTGCTTTGCAATTTCTAAAGCTGCCTAAGGGATTTGAATGTCAAATTCTGATTAAAATTATTGTGAACTGAGCATGCTCTAAGAGGATTTGAAACTTTTGGCCTATATATTCCCTTTGTATAAGAAGGAAGGATTTGCTTAGTGGAGAAAAACTTTAATCTACTGGAGGTATGAAAAATTACTGAACGAGATCCTCTGCTACTGTAAATCAGCATGTTTTATCCCATTTTAGTGGAACCAAGATGATTTTTAGCCACAAAGTGTAAAAGCCACTGTCGTCTTTCTTCCTGGCAAAGGAAGAGCCTTGTGGAGGCCACATAATCCCCAGCTCCGTACTGAGGGCTTCTTCGCCTTCCCTCTGAAGCATCTGGCATAGCGATATCGTACTTTCTGCTTTGGAGAGCTTCTCACCGTGGTCTTGTCTCAGACCTGATAACAGCTGACGTGTTTCTGCTAACTACGGAGAGTTCTTTGTCTGTATGGCATTTCTAAAACTTGCAGAGAGTAAGAGGAATGATTTAATAGTCATTTTACATTTCAAACTAAAAAGTCCTTGCAATTTTTGTTATACTTCGGAAATTATTAATATGGACTGTTTCAAGCATTTCAGTGCTCCTCCCCACTCCTGTTCCAAATGGCTTTGTTAGAAGTTGCTCAGAATCTATCCTTCCTTTTGTAAAGTTTTGATTTCAGGTAACAAAAGCCAAACGAAGGGTCTGGAGCTGATCACAGCATCTAAGTCAGGGTCCCATGCTCATTTCAAACAAGTTTTCACTGTCCTTCACCCCTTCCCCAAGTCCCTGCTTGATTTATTCTGTTGCTAACTCTGAAATTCCTTTGGGTTTGTAATTTCCCCAGGGGTCTTCAATAAGGAGGGGACCCTCACGATGAAGCTGGTAAACGTATGTGCCATTGACACCCTCTTCTCCGATATTGCCAACACTTTCAACAAGCAGCACGACGATCACTCTGCCATGATGGAGGCTGCCCAAAAGCTGAAAGAAGTTTCTGGCTGTGCTCCCACTGCTAGTCTTACAGCCTGCATAGAGACTGTGCAGCAGGAGCATGGTAAGCAGGCGAAAGATAAGAACTAACTGAAGCCAACATTAAAATAATTGGGACCATGTTGATTAACAGCCTTCTCATAGATGCTGCCGTGTCACAGTACCTGTGTCTGGAGCCTGCTCAGAGCCCACGTCATTGCTACTTCACATGCTATATGACACAGTATAGATAGATCTCAGATTTCATGGAGATTCTGGCCATTTTTATAGCTTGTTTCTACTTTATGGTACAATATGACGTTTCCGACCAGGCTGACTGATCTTGAAAACACATGTCGTAAGATTGGCTTTTCTAGTGCTACTTCACATGGCACTAACTCCAGCCCTGCCCTGTGACGTCTGCCTTTGCGATACCGCAGAACTAGCCCCGAAACTTGGGGGACAGAAAAGCCACGAGTTGGTGGACCTGATCAGGAGAACAATGAGGTGTCTCAGGGAAGATTAGGACGGATTTGCACTATGCTTTTCAGAAAAGACTCACTCAATACCCTGTGCTTTTCACTAAATGAACAAACAGAAAAGATAGTTCAAATTTAACCAGGTGGAAAGACTATTGATTTCACTGGAGCGAAGGCAGAGCAGCTGTGTCAGGGATGATTTTGGCCCCGTGTGCTTAAGGAAGTTCTTAAGGAAGTTATATATGAGTCTATTGGGTTGCTACTGGCAAACACCTCTATTATATAGCACAGGCACACAGAGCAGCGACAGTGATAAGGAAACTGGAAACAAGCTTATTCTATGGATGCTTTTCAGAGTCAGTCACTGGAGAGCTATTGCATCATGTGTTTAGTTTTGCAGAAAGAAAAGTGTTGAGACATCCCTTTGTTGGACTCCAACCAGATGCAAGTCACAAGATAGATGTTGTTTTGTCTTCTCAGGTGCCTACAAGGTGCAGGTGCACGTGGAGGGCTATAGCTTTTTGCTCATTGTAAAGGAGAAGAAAGTGCCTGACAAACTGAAGCAGGTCCAGCAGCAGGTGGGGGAGATGAGTTGTTCCACAAAGCGTGTCCTTGCTAGAAAAGCTAGGCTCCAGGAAATGATCTGCTCGGTGCTTCAGAGCCAGACTCAGCTGGAAGAGAGGATCAAAACCACGAACCCGGAGTATCTGGACCAGGTACGGCTAGAAGGTAACCTGAGAGAGAACATCCAAAAAATCAGCCTGGCCAAGGAGCTCTCAGAGCAGTATGATGAAGCTGCCAGGAGCGTGTTGAGGGAAATGGCCCAGCTAGCTGGCTTGACGCTGGAAGGGGCTCCTGAAACAGGGACTGAATAGATGCTTATAACCTGCCCACACATACAGAGCCACAGCTTAAAGGACACCCGGGTGGTGTAGTGACTTGGTAGTGTCCATAAATAGCACTCTGCAAATGGCTTATGGGTAGCTCTGAGTCTCAGATCTGTTTTCTTAAATTAAGGGTGGAAAGATGCATCTGGAAAAAGCTTTGATTTTCACCTGAGCCATTAACATGGCTGGACAGAAAATGACTTTTTCTATGTAGTGTGGTAAGTCATCCTTTATGCATTAACATAGGGAAAAACATGGAGTACCTGACCAAAATAAAGGCAATTTGCACTGGAATTTGGTAACATTTCCATCGCTACTTAGTAGGTGATGTGGCTGTGGTGGAAGGGTGTTAAGGGTGACCCACGATGAATCCAAAACCATGGGGTCAAATCCCCCATCCCTGAGCAGGTGTCAGTGGTACCTGCCCTGGGTAACGGCACCGGGGAGCAGGGGAGCAAGGGCAGTGGTCTCCGCTCTGTCGTCGTGTCTGCGTCCTGCGGGCAGGATGAGATATCTAGGCTAGGACTGATAGCTGACTTCCAAAGCAAATTAAGCTGTTTCCCAAACCTGACATAGGGTAAATCAAGTGTTTAGACTGAAGGCCAGAAACTTTCCCTAAAGCTTGAGAAATACATTCCTTGCTGCTTAATATAGCTACAGATAATCATTTGACATATGGCTTATAGCACATCCACACCCTTTCCCTGTCTGGAAACTCGTGAAGCCCGTGCTTGCTGCAGAGACACAGTGAGGTGACCTGGCAGCCCAGCCAGCGTTGGCACGTCTGAGTGCAGTAGCGTAAAGCAAAGGGCAGCAGGAGCTATTGGAGATTAAGGCTTATTCTGGGGACTGGGTGGAGGGCTAAGCTGGCAGGAGGACTGTGCTTTGGGGCAAAGGCATTGACAAGGAGGGGCAGTTGGAGGAGATAAACACGGACTAAGATTTCAGGGAAGAACGAAATAAATCAGGAAATCAGGACTGTTAGCTTTCCACCCAGTGCCATCAGACTCCCGCTACTGACAGCCTATACGAATGGCAGAAAGAAACCTTTTCTTCGGACACCCTGCAAAACTTGGGGTGATTGCTGTGAAATAATGAAATAATGACAAGTCCGGAAAACTGTGTGCTGGGACGCAGCCCTTGGAGGCCAGCTGGATAACCCCGACACGCTCTGGATGCCCAGCATTAAAGCCTGGTCTGAGCAGGGACTGTGCGAATGGGGAGGGTCGGCTGGTTTTGCAATGCTGGACCTGGTTGGCAGTCAGAAAGCTTATTGAATTCATCACATTTTTTAAGGATGAGGGAAAGAATAGAAACCACGAGTGAAATCCTACCCAGCACCACAAATAACTACAAAGGGAGCTCAACCTCTGGGTTTTTAGGCTGTCTCTACTCTGCCCACTATTAGTGTTCTAAGTCCTTTTTCTGTTTGCCTCGGCTTGTCCCCAGAATACGTCAGAAATTCCCAGGAGACTTTTCTGCCCTTAAATGGCCTTGTGCTTCCTTCAGGCATCCGTCTGCTCACGCACCCACAGGGCCAGTGGGCAGCATGTTTCTTTGCTCTCTGTCGGACTCTCCCTGTAACTACCCATTAGCCTCTGTCTTGCCAGAAATACAAACTATTCAGACATTTCCTTTAGGAGCTTCAGTTTGCCCATTTGCGAGGCACATGTTGTGCATGAAGTTATCAACCCGCCAAATAAATTTGTAACTTCCTTCATATTTTTCTATTCTAAATGAAAGCAAGTGCCACTATATTCACATCAGGTAGAGCATTTGGTCTCCCCTTCACTGCCCAACCCAAGGGTTTCTCTCCAGACATATATTTATTTCTATTCATTTAGTTTGTTAAGAATATGGGGGAAAAGTTCATTGTCACAGATATTTCCTGCCACTCACCCGATAACATGTTGAAAACTACAGCAATGCTTCCAATAGGTCCTTGGAAAATAATTTCTCAAACACATTGACAATTTTAGCAGGCAGGGCCTTCACTCTACCTCCAACCTTTCAGAGCACCAGCTTTTCTAAAGCCTATTATCTCTGTCATTTTTGATGGAAGAAACAACCCAGTTCTCTTATCACAAGCAACACTGTGTTCCTGTCTTCTGCGCGAGACAGCTGTGGTCATTATATGGTCCTTACCGCAGCTGGGACCCAACCTCCTGGAACAGGGGTGAGAGGACGACCACATGAAGGGTAAAGTTTCCTACATACTGTGTTTCTGATAATAGGGGAACGTATATAACACCACGCAGTTTTGCATCCTGGCAACACTGATCTTATTTCCTACACATCTGAGGAGCTAACTGCGCTACAACCCCCGTTCAGCTGTCCTGGAGTTTGCAGTGTATTTAATGGAACATATGTAATCTATATTAGCCTTACATGTCCGGGAAATCTCATATAGACTTGGGTTGCTATTGTTACACTCAGACACACCACAAACCTCATAATGTCTGTGGTTGATCCAGTCCAGTGCACTCAGACGTGTACGTTTCCAAGTAGCCCTTAGACAGTTTGGAATGCAGAGCATTCCTCTGCTGCCGTTCCCCAGGCGGGAGAGCTCGCTCACCTGAGGAGCCTGTGACCCTGGAACATCTCAGTCAGGCCCTCCGCTACCCTGAAACCAAGCTGACAATCAGGTGGAAATGCTATTGGAAATGTTAAAATGGAATGTTTATTCATCCCTTTGGATTATTAAAAACAAAAAACTGTTTTGTAAAAATTAAATGTTGTGTGAACAGAAGGATTAAAAAATCGATTGTTTCATTTATCAAAAACCCAATGTTTAAGTTTCATGCTTGCAGACCGATTCAGGACTGAGACAAATTTTGCATCCTTGCAAAGTCACTGGGAAATAGAAGTGGCTGCAGGTCCGGGAGTTTTTCATCTGAGCACTGCTACTGAAAGCACGTTAGTGTGGTTGCCTTTGTACGTAAGCATTTCTTAATCGGAGTAAAGGCTGCAGATATCTGACCCATGACAGAATTGGAGTCTGGTTTCTTTCTTAATGTCCACGAAGTGCAGTAGCAAGAAGATTCATTTGGGAGCTAAATAGTAGCCTGGAGTTTGGAAATTGGGGTTCTTTTCTCTGTTTCATTTTCTGCATTCTTTGCAATACAAATAGTCCTTCTCCCACATTCCCCATCTGCAAAGCGCAAGTGTTTTCGTGGGAGTCTTGCGAAGAGAAATAGGCGAAAAACTCAAGAGGTCCTCAGGTAGCATTGTAACGTAGGAATGGATGTCCTGTAAACCTCAGGTGGCCAGACAGAAAGAGCTCTTGCGACAACAGAGCCTCAGGAAGCTCCTTCAGTTCAAATAAACACTCCAAAGCCAGTTGCTTAGACACCCTATTGAAAACCTGCAAAACAAGGGTGGAAACCTCGTGGGCTACTCACTGTGTCTGTTCAGGTTAGAAATCGGAAATTCTGTTTCACAGTGTTACAGCTCTTCTCCTCATGACCATGACTCAGGAGTGCAGAGTTTGCAGCAGAAAAAAATAATAAAATAGAGAAAGTGAAGCTGGGAAACTCTACCAAGAACAGGTTTTTAGTTTCGAGAAGGTGTTCAGGGGTCGACTTTGGCATAAATCTTGGAGACTGAGGCATGACACAAGGCCTCCCTGCTGAAAACCTACACTGGTTTTTTCCTTATCACATTTGCCTTTTATTTTTTAAGCACTCTAGGATCATGTTGCTGGCCTGTGTCTGGAGCAGAAGGTGGGACCTCCATTGCTGCTTAGTCTTTCTAGGAAAAAGGCACTGTATGAAAACATTTGGATCCTTAATTGGCCTCATTAAAGAAGCTGGCCATCTGGATCTCGCTCATTCTAATTAGTCATCAATAGGGCGGTGATTTGGTCATAAAAAAAAAGCCACCTCCACTCTTAGCCCTGCCTTTACACGCAGTTATTACACACAAAGCTGTCTCCTTTGCTCTCAGGCTGGAGCGGGTGGTGTGTTCTCACTCAGCAGCCATCCACCCTGGTGTTTGTGGGCCAACAGCTTGTTTCTTGGCACGGCCACTCACCCTAAGCCCGTAAGCTGCGCCAGTCTGGAAAGGATGGAGCTAAATATGGCAAAGAAACTGGGAGCATGTGATTACCCCACCCTTCACTTGTAAGTCAGTCTGGTATCCACGCTTCCAAATGTCATTACTGTGCAGAAAACCTTGGATAACACATGAAGAAGGGTTCCAGTCATTGCTAAAGTGCCTTCAAAATTTTGGGGCTTTTAACTGGTACCCCTTTGTTTTCAAGCAATTTCCCTTTGGTCACTATTACTTGCTCCTCAGGCAAGGTCAGGTCAGGAGAAGCGGAGGTAGATGGACTGAATGACTCTTGCTGCTTCATTTAGGATTTCCAGATTCACATGTTCCATACACTGCTTTTGACTCACCCAGTTTATATCCAGGTAGGATCACCAGGACACTTCTCTGAGATGGAGCCTCCCCGTATTTGCCCATCCTGAAACAGGACAAGCCAAAACAATTATGGAACCCACAAAAAGGAGGCTCAACAAGCATAAATGAGAGAGTTTTAAGCACAACATGATTTGCAGTAGTGGATGGGCAGGACTGGCGAAAAATTGCAGATATTGGTTCATTCAGCACTGATAATGCATCAGTGGATAAATCAGTTGGGGGTGGTCTTAAAAGCTGAGGAACTTCTAAGGTCATCTTCCCAAAACTGTCACATCATTCCCAAACCTATCACAACTTCTGTGCCTCTCTAAAAATCTCACCTTCCTTCTCCCATCTCAGATGAAGTTCCTGTTCCTGTTCTTGGGCAGTCTATATTCTGAAAATCACGTATTTAGGGAACGCATCTGAAAATATTGATGTAATATATGCACAGTCCCCCGGTATGTAGGTGAAGAGAAGTGCATTGGCTGGTTAATAGGAGAACTAAATGTCATTGTTGTGTACAGCGCGTCATGGGACTTGATGAGCCCAAGCTGCAATGACCTGCTTGGGTCCAGGACAGTCCTCTAAAGTTAGTGACAGCCGGATCCAAACCTGTAGTGTGGTTACATGAAAAGTTGGAGGAAGGCTGTTGAATCAAAGGAAAGCTGGCTTAGCCACCCCATATATTTTACAGTTAATATTGTATCTGTGTTGAGGAAAAATACCCCTTAAAACTAGTTTTCAGTGGGCCAACAAAGGCCCTGGGTTGCTAGACACCTTATTAATAATATTCTTCTGCAGCAGGGGGATGCAGTCCTTTATAAAGATTTATTAATAGTCATTATTATTTTCACAGAAGCTTTAATGTGCAGTAAAAGACCTATAAAGACAAGCAACCAAAGGAACTCATCGATTTCACGCTGATCTGCACTAAAAAAATACCAGTCTTTTTCTTTTTTTTCAAATAATAATAAAACAAAGAGCTTTCAGGAGCAGCGACAGCAGAAGGCTAATGTAAAGTGATATATTTGAGACCCAGGAGTATGGTGTAACTTACCCTTGCCTCTGCGGCCTGTTTATTGTGTTTGTCTGGTTGCCCTGGGAACCAGCTCACGCCGTTTCACTTATTTTATAATGTTCCTGTAAATGTTAGGTAGGGCCGGGATTTATTATGCACTGTCAACACCTAAAATGGAACGCGCCGCTTAGTGTCGTTTATTTGGCAAGACGCCTTTCCATGCTCCCTTAAAGAAAAAAAAAAAAGTCTTTCTTATACAGATATATGTGTGAGTGTGCATGCGTGCATGTGTGTATGTGCATCCCTGTCCAAATAAATAAACCCTGTATGCTTTCCAGCAGCCGTTGCCCAGGGAGGACTGATGCTGGGTGGTATAAGTGCTGTGCTAAAGGAAGGTCTGAGCAGCCGGTGACCTGCCGTTGGGTGGGATCTATGACTCACGTTATTTGCGTGAGGTGAATATTTAGGGGACGAGGAAGGCATGTTTACCAGGAGTGTTTATTATCCCTAAAGAAGCAGTTGGATCCTGTTGCTTCTGTCCCCAAAGACCTCTGTTAATTCGGAGCGATGAATCATCAGAATTATTAGGGCTGGAGCGAGCTGCTTTCCTTTCCTCTCCTCTCCTCCACCAGTCCCTCAGCATGACGGAGCAGATTTGATTGCAGACTAGTGGGTGTGAGGCTTATTTTTTAATTTGCCTTTTTTTTTTTCCTTGGGTGGTACCTCTCAGACTAACACATGGTGTTTAACCGAGAAGACTATTAACCTTTGAAATGCTCGAGAACAAATGCAATCAGCATCCCAACTCCTTGAAATGTGTGTTTCTAAACCTCCCCATCCTTTCCTCGCTCCTGCTCCAAACTGCAGCCTTATCTCGCCTTCCCGCTTCCCAGAGGGCGGGGGTCTCTCCCACCTCCCACTTTCCTTTACGCAGGAACACGCGTCTCCCATCTCCTCTCCGGTCGCCCTTTGTAGTGCCAAGTGCCCGATCTCCACCAGCTCTTCCTTCCCTTACCCCCAAACAAGATGGATTGGTGCAGTGATTCAGTATGACTGCAAATGCCTCTCTCGCCAAAAAAACCCCTCTCACTCGGGACCTTTGTGCTCGGCTCTGCTCCTGGTGTGATTCGCCTCCACTCTTAGAAAGGGAATTTGGATTCGGCAGGGAGTGGGGACTGCTCCAGCTAAAAATACAGGCTGGGTGAAGAGACGAGGTGGATCGATCGACGGGTAAAATGCAAGAAAAGTGGCTTTGTTCCTCCCCATGCCTGGGGCTGATCCTGCCTCCCACTGACCAGAAATGTTCCCTCCTTGGCATGAAGCCTTTCACCACTGCACAGCTCCAAACCCAAGGAAACCAGCCAGCACCCAAAGCATTAAACACATTGGGATTAGCCAGTGCCCTGAGACTGAAGCTACAGAAGATGGAGAATCTCCAAAAGGTTTAGGAATGCAAATGGGAAAAGGCAGAGCCCGGGGCAGAATGGCTGGTGACAGCAGACGGTGTTTAGGGAAAAAAGTCAGATGAGGAAAGTTGGACTTGACGACGCAAGGCTGCATAGCGTGGATTTTTCCTTCAATTGGCATGAGTTAAGAATGGCGAATTTGCTTAGGAAGTATAAAGGTTAGGATTCCTATTTCCTGTGTGATGCTGAGTAATTTAAATCTTAATTCCCCACTTCATCTGACTGTGAGGCAAAACTAGAGTGAAGCATAATTAGTTCATATTTGCAATGTGACCTGAGATCCTTGACTAAAGACTGCATAACAGTAGACTCTTGAGTAGGCTTTGTACGTGATTTGTGTGAATGTAAGCCAATAAAACAGGACTTTGTTTGAGGAAAGAAGATGGTAGATAATGGATTTTTCTCTCTGCTTGTTTTTCTTTCTGATAGATACTTTGCAAGAAAGCATATGTTGTGCACAGAGGTCTGTTTTTTCCTGAGACTTCTGTGCATGCAAATCAGCTCTTGGAATAAGGAGCAGCAACAGCCCCTCCAGAGGCATTTACCTGAACCACATTCAATATAAATAGACACATGCACATACCCTCACCTATCTCAATTTTAGGAAATACTCCCAAATTTAGCACGTGTGTTTTTCAACTTTTTTAAAAGAAAAATGCCACTGTTAAAGAAAAATCGAAATTACAAAATACCTTTTCAATGAGCCTAAACCAGAATGTGTATGACAGTGACAAGAGTAACTTAGTGAAATCACAGCTGCTCCTTTTAATTGCCTCCTAATTTGCTCTTGGGTACTGGTAATTGGAACAATTTGCCTACAGAAACCTGTGAGGTCTCAGACACTAATTGATTTTGTCTTGCTTAATCAACCTCGCAGGAAACAGAGCCTATTTCACCGACTGTTTTTAAGCTTAGCACTGTTATTGTGTGATACACTGGGCAGAAAATGTACCCACCCACACAAATCATACATTGACCAAACTCGGATCACGGGGCTGAGTCAGTTCCTTGCGAGGAAAGCTGAAGCACCTCTGTTTGGTGTTATGGTCCTGAAAACGACCTCAAATGAGATGGCACAGCATTGGTATATGTATCAAATATAAAAAGGTGATACGTGAAGTTTATTCCAGCTCAACCAGTCCTAAAAAATGTGGTATTTGCAAGCATTTTTCTTTCTTGTGCTTGGAGGCCAGCTAAATTTTAATGGAAAAATAAGCCATGCCTTGCATGTGTAGCAAAAGAGAATAAATCATATAATGGGCTATTTAATTTTCTTTTGAAAAACAATTCAGGTTCTCAATGTTATGGTTTAAGGAGGCTCTGTTATTCTATTTCAGGATAATTTATTATATTATTATTATCTCGTACAGAAAAATAGTGGAAGAGACATCTCACAACATGCTGGCGTACCTTGTAACAAGGTCACTATTCGGGAACAGAAACCATCTTCAGTGCCTGATATCACGTTACAAAATGCTTCAGATGCTATTTCCGAACCATGTGAGGGTAGGTGAAGCTCGGAGGCCAGTTTCACTACCTTATTAAACCTGCCTTTCGCCACTTCCCTCGCACAAACCAGATGTAGCTTCTGGCTCAGCACCGCGCAAGCATTTCCTCCCCACGTCCATCATGTTTGCCCACGCTTCGGTCCGGGACTAGTGTTGTGGCTTCTAGACAATTTTCCCTTCCTTCCCTCTCTGCCATCCCAAATACGGGCTGGCAGAGTTAAGCCCCGGGTTGACTTTGCCTTGTCTTCCCGCTCCAGCGCTCGGTAGCAATCAGAGGCACAAGGAAACACAGGGAACCTCGGTGAGCATCAGCAGAAGAGGGGGAACATCACGTACAGACCTCTGTGCGTACCTCTGTGCATCTGGCTGCATCTGGATTGACAGCAGACTTGTTGTATATTCACTCTGATCCCCACCAAACCCAGACCTTTAAAGCTGCTGCAGTCCAAGCACCCCTTCAGAAAAGTCAAGTTGATGCTCAAAAATCCCCCATCGTCTCTATTTTTTCAAAGTCTGCCCTATTTAATAAATTCTTTATTGTTTCACTTAAATCAATTGTAAGTATTCCTGCACACTAAGCAGTATTTTTAAGGTGCTTTTCCTTGACAAGATCAGCTAGATCAGTAGTATATCCTTTCCATAAGCGCTTCTCATGGGTCATTCCCTACTGATGCCTTTGCTGACTTCAAGCCAATGAGGAGAATCACCCCCTTAAAAAAAGCAGATGGATGTTTGCTGCATCAAGACCAAACACCACCACCTCTCGATTCCTTACTATTGTAAATTTCCATTTGCCATTACCCAGATTTTTTAAAAGGAAGTAGATTGTAAGTCTGGAAAGATTTATAGTTTCGGTCTAAAATATCTATCATTTTAAACGCAGCACTGCTGCTGACATCCACTGAACTGCCATAGATAGACTGTTAAAGTACTTAAAAAAAAAAAGACATTACAATATATCCAGATACGTTTCAAGAACTTTTGTCGGGCATGGACTAACTTGGAGACATATTTCATAAAAACTGCTATTTACATTCCAGCTATATACTTTCGCTCTTTATGTCCTTTTCCATTGCTCTGCATTGCCAAGGCTTTTGCATAAATAGAAATTTTCCCTGTCGGCTCCCCCGCCGGAGCCCTGCCGCAGAGCCCGCGGGGCTGCGTGTGACATCACCGCTTGTCCTCAGAAACACCACCGCCGAGCCTCAGAAGATTTGACCTCAGGTGTTGGGTTTTTTGGTATAACCATTATTGAAAACACAGCGGTCGAGATTTACTGGCTGGTAAGAGTTTATAATGATCAGAGATTAAGGGTGGGACTTTCAAAACAGTGTACGCCTTGAGCGCAGTCGAATTTGTACTCCATTACCCAGCAGCTTTTCAAAGCTCCACCCTAAATCTGTATGAAATTATTCTAGCGGCAAGGAAAGTATATTTACCTAATGTCAAATATTAAACATTACTGCCCATTAAAATATAGGGCTTCATTATATTTGGCCTGGTGCAGATGTGCAAGAGAGAAGGAGTAATTATCTTTTCCCAAGCTATGTACCTAGGCAGAGGAGTTGTCACTAATTTTTGGTGTCTGCCTGCGGGTAATGAGCGTCTACTTTTTTGCAGCCCATGGGGAAGTGAGTTACATCTTCAGGCCATAATTGCTTCTGAGAACCAGGTCCTTCAGAATGCAAGTAAGCCGAATTGAGCATGCAAAAAATGATGCATCCAAGCTTGTGGGCACTTCGGAAAGTAGAGGCCAAAATAACTCACTCGCTGTCACGCAGCAAACTACTGGCAGCCTCGGGAGGGGAACACAGACCTCTTTATTCCCAGCCCCTTGTGCCTGCTACACCACCATCCCTGGGCTCGTAGAAGGTGGCCGGTATCTGCAAGGGTGCACCTCTTTCTTTTGTCCCGTTTTGCAGGCTGCTTGGGCTCGCGCAGTCGAAAGCAAAATCACTGGAAGAGGAACAGCTCTTGGAAAACCCTGCAGCGCCCAGGTGACAAGAAAAAAACCCCCAACCTCCTGATATTTGCTCTGGAGGGCTGTGCATGACCAGAGTGTGGGAACTTGGCATCGCTCCATTTGCTGGGGACATTAGAGGCTAGGTGACAAATCTGGCCTGTGGATGGCAAGTGAGCCACCTTAGGTCTGGATTTTGCTGACAGAGCAAGTCTTGTGAAAGCAAAGGAGAGAAAAACCTGCCAAGCCCAGCTCCGGCCCCGCAGCTCGCAGGGTCAAAGCACATTGTGCACAGGGAGTCCCCATGCAGCGAGACATGAAAACCCCATGCTGTCACTACTTCTTATTAAGCTTGCTCAGTGACACAGAAATGCTTTTCTCTTAAACTCGCTGAAAAGCTGTAGTGAATTTAGCTGAAAGTGCAAATTACTTCTGTAACAATGAGGGATGGTCTTATATTTCTCGGCTTAGGTTTTCCTCCCGTCTCTTTCCTCCCGACTCTTCTCTGCTTCCATCATGAGGCTTTTTCCTAACAAAGACAACCTTAGAGAGGGTAATAGGGGTTCCCTAGATGTCTGTAATGCCCAAGCTCTCAATCACGCTGCCCAAGAGTTTGCAAAACAGCAGAAAATCAATCCATATGGGGTAAAACATGAACTGAAGCTCACAAAGTAAGGGCTGGAGAAGGACAAGCTTGCTACGCTGTTGGATGAAAGCACTAATAAAAGCGAAAGTATTGGAGACATGCAAATTGTGAAAACATTAGTCCCACACCTTCCACCTCAATCTTCTGCCCTTTTCTTGTTAGAGTAATTTAAAGTCCATGTGCTTCTATAACTGTGCTCTTAAAAAAAGTGAGGAATGACAGTGTTTGAAGAAGCTGTTGGCTGTTTCGCCCACATGCCACTGTTGGAAGCAAGAAAATATTAGCATAAAGCAAAAATGCAGTGGTCTGCATGAAGTGCAGAGGATTACCAGGCCTTTACCTTGCAAAGCCTCATAAAAACTCTCCTGCCCATAAATACTGTTTCAATGCACTGTACAGAGCAATGCCTCCCTCCACGCTCATCGAGACGAAACCTGCAGTGAAGTTAGCTGACCGACACTGAAGCCAATTGCATTCTGCCTGAATAAGGAGGATTAACATCGAAGTAAGGCATTTGCTGAAAGAAGAAATTATAGGACATAATGATACAGAAATAAGGACCCTATTAAGATTAATGGCCTTTAAGTTTTGCCGTCCTTAGTGAATAACCCCAGTTCATTGCAAGAAGTGTCCTAGTCAGCCCCAGTACAGTATTTTGCCTTGTATATTCTCAGGGAATGCTGAAGCAACGCTTATATCATGCCACTATGAGCACCAATTGAGCAAGAGATCTTTATCCTAAAGATGCAGAGCAGCATTAAGGGAGTCCTGCTCGGGTCTCTGTTTTGCTTTTTGTTCCCCAGCAGACTGCAACGCTCTGGGTAGGGCAGCAGAAAGATAGGGCTAACACACAGCTCCTTGTTCTTGGCATATGGGAAAAAGAAACAGAGAGTAATCATCAGATAGAGAAGATAAGGTCTTGTTTTCGAAACCAGAAATAGGCATTCGGCACTGAATGGAGGCACGATCCATTCTGTTGTTTCTTTTGGAAATGGACCCTGAAAATAAAGTGAATGCATCCCTTCTTACTGTCAAGGGCTCCCAGCAGACAGGTTGTAATAAAATATAAAATTGAGTTTTTACCCCACAAGTACAATTGTTTGTCTCTCCCACTGCTTTCCCAGCTTGCTGGTGATACTATTTAAAATTGCTTCCCAGATATTTCTGCTGTTTGGTTGGATTAAGTTAAAAAAATGTTATTCAGAGGAGCAGAGCAGAATTCAGGGAGAGTTTCTAATCGTGATAGACCCTTAAGGCCTCACTGCCTACATCCCACTTGCAGGCACCAAGACCAGGCTGGGTGAAATCCTGTCTGGCTTAAGGCTTTTGAGGTTGGTTTTTTTATTTTTAAGGGTTGTCTCATAGAATGGCACAACATGATAAAAATTTCCAAAAAAATATAAGCAGGTGTGCTGGTTTTGGCTAGGATAGAGTTAATTTTCTTCATAGTAGCTAGTATGGGACTATGTTTTGGATTTGTGCTGGAAACAGTGCCGATAATACAGGGATGTTTTCATTATTGCTGACCAGTGCTCGCACACAGTCCAGGCCTTTTCTGCTCCTCAGCTCACCCCACCAGCGAGTGGGCTGGGGGGCACAAGAACTTGAGAGGGGACACGGCTGGGACAGCTGACCCACACTGCCCCAAGGGCTATTCCATACCATACGGCATCATGCCCAGTATATAAAGCTGGGGGAAGGAGGAGGAAGGGGGACGTTGGGAGTGATGGCGTTTGTCTTCCCAAGTCACCGTTACGCGTGATGGGGCCCTGCTGTCCTGGAGATGGCTGAACACCCGCCTGCCCATGGGAAGGAGCGAATGAATTCCTTGCTTTGCTTTGCTTGCGTGAGCGGCTTTTGCTTTCCCCATTAACCTGTCTTTAGCTCAACCCACGAGTTTTGTAACTTTTCCTCTTCCGATTCTCTCCCCCATCCCACCGGGGGGGAGTGAGCGAGCGGCTGGGGGGGCTCAGTTGGTGGTTGGGGTTAAACCATGACAGCAGGGAAAAGTATTGGCCATCCCTCTTACCCAAGACCTATACAGTTTGGTTTGAAAATTGTCTAAGTATCCCAAAGCCATCTTCACTACAGAAATCCCTGGAGCCGGCATTAGAAGAAGAAGGGCTATTCTGGTGTCTTTTCAGTGGTCGGTTTTACTATAGTGATAGTCACCCAGGTACTACAACATTTTTTTCCAGGAAAACTGCAATGGTTGTAATTGCATAGTCTTCAGAGACTTGAAAATGGTTTAAGGTCTGGCCTTCTCTGGCCATCTATGATAGAAAGCAAGAAAAGAGAATTACTTTTTTATATATAATGACTTTGGAAAGTATTAGTAGACAATATATAGGTGAAAATTGAATTAAAGGCATCAGTTGTGAATCCCTGAGCCTTTTAAGGTTTAAAATGAGATTACTAACATTGCTTTAATGACTATTTCTCCTTCCTCACTCCTTTTTTTTAAGGGAAAGGGGGCTAAAGGGGAGGGAGATGGGGGGATTGAGTATTACAGAAGAAGGGTGGCAATGAGATGATAACAGTCGGCAGCACGACGGCGTCTTGTTACTGCTCATTTTGGAGGTGCCAAAGCTACATGGGACATCGTCATTATTATGGCTTAAAGTTGGCTAAGGTCACCCCGGTTCATCTGTTTTATACATTGGTAGCCTTCTACTTATTACTTGCCAAACAAACCTTTTTATTTTTGCACACGTTTATGTTGATTTTGTGGTTTCTGAAACTGGATTCTGTCTCCTACGGGCCTGAGTTTCCACGGCAACTATGGACCTTATCTACTGCTGCTGTTTGGCAGACAGACAACAAGGCCTTTCAGTTTACTTCTCTGATTTTTTTTAATATTATTTTCTTTAAAAACCTTTTTCTTCTTCATCATGTTCTTTTTTTTTTCTTCCCTTTTTATTATTTTTACTTTTCCCAACCCCTGTCATTTAAAAATCACATAATTAATTGAGCACATCCTGTGCCACACGGGGCTGCCACGACTTTGAAGTCCCAATAGATCATTTTATAGAGCCATGGGTACCATTTTTTCCAGCGCAGCACCAGGCGCCAGTGCGAGGGCTTGTGGAATTTAGCATATCCTACTCCAGGTATGATAAAGAAACCTTGGCACCTTCTGTTTGTTTTTACTAATTTCCTTTCCAAACTGCCTTTTCAATATAGAGGAAAGACCTCAGGACTTAAAGTTTGTTATTTTCTCTCCAAAGTTAGTCCCTGTTCCCCCTGCCTCCCTCCCTCCCCTTCCTTTAAACCAGACTGAACTGCTTCTTCGCCTGGTGGTAAGTTTTCTTTTTTTCTTTTCTTTTCTTCAGGAAAGTGTGGTCTGATTTAGCATCATGTAGCTTGGAGCCGTTACTGATCCTATAGCAGCAGCGAAACCAGCCGAGGGAAAAAGACCCTGACAGGCTCTATTAACCCTTAAAAACAATAAATGATCTCATCACCTTCTCAAATACAGAAGAAGAAATAATAATACAATAATTTACTTCAGTGAAGGAACAAGTCTTTTGGGGATTGATACAGAAATCTATCCCAAAGGACACTCTTGCTGGCATTAATGAAGAAGGGCTGCTTTTCCACTAAGCTGAAAATAAACTGCAATGTCTCTCAGCATTAAAAAAGGAGAACATGCATATATAGACATAGCTGGACATATATATATACACTTAGGTATATATGTGAAGAACAGAGAGAGGAAGACAGAAGATGAGTGGAAACACGCTAAATCAGGTGAAAAATAGTTGAGCCTCCTAAAACGAGGAAGCTTTGCAGTGACACCCCTATGCATCCTGCATTTGAAACAAAGGGCTGTAAAATCCCCTAAAACCTCTTTAAAACAGAGTCAGGAACTTCTGGAGATGGGTTTAAAACTGCTAGTTGTCATGTACTTTTACCACATTTTGAAAAGGCAAACATGATCACTTTGGGCAGTTTTGTAGCAAGGAGAGAATTCAGAATTAATCCCTGCAGAATTCTTATCTTCTCTAGAAAGATGGGTATTCCGTCTCACAGAAAATAATAGAAAATGAGATCTTTTGTACAGACCTTTCAAGCCAGCTTCTGACATCTGATGGGAAATCACATTTCTGCCTGTGAAGTCCATAAGATGATTTAAAAATCCTGTAGAAACAAAATCTTATTCTCCATGAAATTTTGAACAGTTTTAAAATTATTTCTGGGCATATTTATGCTTCATTTTTATAGAGGTACATTTATTTCATGGCTACTCGGGGTCTTATTCAAAATCCCGTGTTGTAAATGAAAAGATTTCCATTGATTCCGATGGGCTTTGGATTAAACAGTTAAGAAACTTTCTGTGAGACTAAAAATGGGAAACAATTCATTACGAAATCCCAGAGGTTCATTTTAAAAGCCTATATAGCAGATATTGTTCTCTGTTAAAGTCTATGGAACAAAACCCTGTATATTCAGTTGGCTTGTGCCTGCAGATTCCTACATGTATATTCATTTTAATCTAAATAAAAAGGCAGGCAAAAGCTTATTACTGTCTCTGCCTATATTCAAATGCTTTTCAAAATTATGTCCATAGGAAAATGGGCTAACTGAACAGGGCTGTAATTAGTATTGGATATCTCCAGCCATTCACAGTCCTCTCAAAAACAACTGTTCTTTATACTGAATATTTTACAATGCCATTAAAATATTTTTATCAATTACTGTGTCATACTGGGCATTTTAGATGTGTTTTTACTGTTGCTTATACCAGTTTTCTGCCTTCCTCCCTCTTTTCTCCCTTTTGTTTGCTCTGCCCTTGTGGAAAACTCACACATTCACTATAACTGAAGAACATAATGAACTTCATAATCCCCCAAATCTGGACCCCATCTCGTTTTGTATGTACATACAATTATTGCCCTAAATCTCTGCACCATCGGTACTTTTCTAATTGCTAAAATCTTCGTGCACGATTCATGGTTACAGGAGTAGAAGCTTTATTCCTTCAACGGAGCTGTGCCACTGTGTGTGGGTGTGCAAGCTACAGGTGCTAGAGCAGAACAAGCTGAAACTCAGAGCAGAGCAAACCAGCGCTCGGTATTAGAGGTTTCCTCCAAAGAAGCCACACAAGTGTTGTGTGAAGTTGGCTTTGCAGTCTGTGATTTTGGGACACATTTTTAAGGAAGACTAGGGTGTTACCCCAAGCACGTGGTCAGCATTCCCACCTCCCTTCAGCTAACAGCTGATCTGCAGAATCTGGGTTCCTGACCCGGCCACGGAATACTTATATTCCACTGGATATTAAGGTGTAAAAAGCTCTGGAAATCTTTCATTTGGGACTAAAGGCACCATGCAATTGGGATACAATAACATCATCATTATTGAGTTATCGTAATGCTGTTCCTCTACACAAGGCTGTAGAAGAAGAATTAGGATTTTTATGTACGTTATGTACATAATGTACATTTATGTATATTAATGCAAGCAGGCAAAAAGTTATCAGTTACTTGAGCTGTGCAAGCAAGAGGTTCTCTGGTTAGCTGGCTGACCCAAAGAACACATTGAGCAAAACGTTTGCCTCCAGTTAACTTTAAAATGACAACAATAATTCCAGTTTCGTTTTGAAAATGCTTTTTAATTTTTTTTTTCCAGTTGAATATAGAACTCTTTGGAAAGAAAGACTTGTGAATATTGAAACATTTCTGTGTCAAAAACCCGCTGCAATGACCCATGTTGATAGTCTCGATTTTTTTTCTCATTTGTATTGGTTAGAACTACAATGGAACGAAAGATTTGCAAACAGCGCGCGTTGGCTGAAAACTACAATAGTTGGCAAATAAAGCAGGCAAGAAATTTCACCTTTCCCTTCTTGTGCACAAGACTCTGCAGGCCAGATCCTAAACTCTTAGGGCTCTGCAGAAGTTTTGCCACTGATTTAACAGAGACAGTGCTCCAAGAATTAGCACTGAAGGAGGCGTATTGAAGGAAGGTTCAGGCTTGGGGAGCACCTCTAGTCAACGTATGCATTTATAGACAGTAGACTGATTGGTCAGTCAATTATTCTCTGGAATTTTGTGGACTCCAGGCATGTCAGCTCAAGATATATGAACCTATCAATTTCAGTAATAAAACTCCATAAATCTGTCCTAGATTTGGACTTACAGCAAAACCTGAAAGTTGGCAAATTTCAAATCATTTGGGGAGACATTACACGCAATGACCCACCAGCTACCTACCATGGTCTTAACAAGACAGAATGTGAAAATTAAACCTATATATGCATGCGTAAGTAGTGGGCTAGTTGAAATAGCCATTGGGTTTTTATGATAATTTCTTTAACTATAGAACTTGTATAGTTGAAACCTACACATTTTTTGCCTGCAAGACGCGAAGCAGACAATGGAATTGCAGAAAGTGTACGAGACTGGTTTTGTTTAACTTTGGTCTTCTCAATTTACTCTCACTGCCACTGCCCTCTGGATATTTTTATGGAAATAAAAGAAAATGCTCCTTTTATGTATTAGAGCTATGCATGTGGGTGACTCATTTGGCAATATTAAGAAGAAGTAGATTCACTTTTATTTTGAAATCTCCTCCAAAATTATTTAAGTGAAAGAGAAAAATAGTCGAATTGCAGAACGAGGCCGTTTACTACATTGGGAGGGTTTTACCTTTCATATGGTGTTTCTAATTTTGCAGAATAACAAGGTTAAAAAAAAAAAAAGAAAATACACGGTATGAGTTGCAAACAGAACTTGTCCACGGGAAAGCCAGGCTGGGGATATTCTTGTTACAGAGGTGTAGGTGCAGTTCATACTTGGAAGGACTGTGAACTTTTCAGTCTAAGACACGTTTTGTTTCAGGGTGATAATGCTACATCCTGCTCTAGGGCATGACTCTTCCTCTTGAGCTGCCTGGCTCCTTTCTCCATTGACTGTAGATGGGTCCTGCAGCGACAGAGGAGCTGCCTAACTTCTACAGGGAAAAAATGGAGCCAGAAGCAGCCCATCTCTCATGTGTTTCTTTCTTCCATGTAATAGCACCATTCTAAAAAATAATGGGGGCGAGGGAGGAAACCAATAGTATTCACAAATGTGGGCCAAATACAATGAATAGTTTCTAGCAAAAAAACCCTCCAAAATCTACAAGCTTGGCCCTCCACTTTTTCAGTTCATCCACTGAGTTAAAAAAATTCATCATTTCACCAGGCCTAGCAGGTAATTTTAACAGGCAAGTGAAAATACAGGACGCTACCCTGATGAAAGCTATATACAAGATAACTTAAGCAAAATGTGCCTTAGTCTGAATTCCAGCACATTCTCTGAACGCTGTCTCTTAGGTTACAACTATGTTACACCTTCCGCTAACATTGCCTCTCTACAGCAACACACCAGCTCATTTTACTCCAGTGTAGCATTTTTCAAGGCTGGAAGCATCCATCCTTAATTTTCCCCATTTTCCGTGGCTGCAAAAACCAGCAATATGAGTAATTGTTGCTATTTATTAGCTCTTGCCTCGAACCAGTCTATGTATATATTCACAAATAAGTCCCTAATAATTAAATTCTTCAGGTTTTGATCTTGCTCACAGGAGCAGAGTAATTTTCATTCCCTTATGGATTAGATTATCCTGAAAGGTTACGATTCAAGCCTTCCCTTTTTCTCCAATATGATTCTTCCAGACCTTGGGACTGATAGGGCCCTGCACAGCACCAGGTCTATGTTTTCTCTGTAAATACAGCCTACAAAATTTCAACAAGTCAGCCCTTGTGTGCCACACCGAGAGATTGATGACAAACCACATTATTTTTCCCCTCCATATAACTGCCCACAATTACAACGGTACTCTCTCAAAACACTGGTTTGTTTTTGTCCAAGGAGGAAAGAGCGCAAGCACGGTCTGATATCTCAGTGTAGAGCTGGCGGCAACACTGAGCAGCATTCTTTGTGGAAAATGCCCTTTTCTTCCCTCTTTTTTCCTACCCATGATAAAATATTGGATCTGATTCTGCCACCCGTGCTTATGCAAAGCCAGTAACTCATCAGCAAAGGTTATCTCAATACCAAGCTGAAGAAAGGAGGGGATCAAGACTTTGCAAGTCATGTTCAGTTCTCTGGCCTGCTCCTGTGATGGTAAGGTCGCACCTAAACCAAGGCAGCTGGTGAGATTAGGATTATTAGTGTTTCCTGTAGATTAGGTTTGTAACATGGCTTTGTTTTTTAACCAAAGATCCATATTTTCTGTCACTCTTGTGTTTGAAGACAACTGACCTGGCGTGATGATGCAATTCTGATCGCTTGTACAATGCTGCTAATATACAAAGCCACAAAGCTGTAAAACGGCAGGACCAAACAATTTGCAAAAATAAATAAAAAAGTAAATAAAAGGCTCTGTTTCCTGAAAGACAGACATTTACCTGGAGAAGTGAGACTGTATTGTTACAGTCATCCCTTCATCCCTGCTGAACGTAATATCCAATTCCCTTATTTTGTACTGACATTCCTCCTGCATTTAGGTTTATCTCTTTAGACATAATAAGACAGCAGCACTGGGAAAACACCGATTGTTGGCTGCTCTGATGATATTTCCAGAAATACTGCTGTCCTCCAGATAACTGAATTCCCGGACTCAATTGCAAACTTCTGAGCAAAGGCAGCACCTGAAAAGCAAGTCGTCTTACTTTCAAGTGAAAAATGCTTAGAGCATCAAACATATGTCAAAATCACTAATTTGTCATGAAGCTACTACAGGCTTATATCATCAATCATCTTGACACACTGTACTTGAAACGGTGCTGAAAAGATACAAGTCATTTACTCAAAAATGTTTTCTTTATCTATGCGCACCCTTAAAAACTTCCATAAGAGCACTGAAATCTTTGCGCTCCCTATTCATTGTTTACAAGATGTGTTTAACTTTTGTAGTTTGTATATGAAACGAGAACGACCGAGTCTTTCTTCATTCAGTGGCACTTTTACTCAAAACATGGATGTGCAGCACGTTTCAGAGTGATAAAGAACCTACTTGTGTTAACTTTACCCCTTTAAACTTTAAATATTTTCTGCTAATCCTGATCTTTTATTGTTTTATTTATTTATTTATTTTAGATTTCTGGCTAAATTGTGGCATTCCAAGCGGCACAGATCGTTCAGAGTACTGCAGATAAGAAATAAATGACTGAATGCTTCAACTGTGGCACACATATTACCAACACTTAGCCATCTCTGGAAAAAATGGAGATTCTAATGAGACAAAATTAATCAATTCAGTTTTTAGGGACCACATATATGATGTCTACAGTTTCCCATCCCGGTACGAAATTTTTATGTGCATTAATCTCATAGGCATACTGTACCCCAAAGTTTCTCAGTAACTTCTGTGAGACTATTGTGGCTTCTAAAGCTTATGTAGCTCTAGCAAAGACACACAAGTTCCTAAAAGAACAGTCTAAAATCCCTCTGAAATTGTAAACTGTCTCTACATTGGTTGTTTGAAGCTAAATAGTTCTGAAATCTTAATCCTTCTTTGAAATTTCAGGCCCAAGATAATAAAAATCTGGAAAACGAAATAATGTCTTGAGATTTCAGTCACAGATGAACTAAAATACAGAATTCCAAATTCTGTGTGATTTTCTTGAATCTCAAAGCAAATCGGAGGGTAAGACCTTATAATTGATATGCTAATGTTCATTCCCCAAATGTAAGAAAATTTTAATTCTAGAGAAATACTAAAAATCCAACATTTGGTTCTAGAAGTACAATAACTGTCATCAGCAACTCAACTTACATGCAAATTAAGTTTTGCAGTTTCTTGGGCAGGGGAATGGGAAGCATTTTAAAGAAGTTTTGGCAGTGAAGCAGGATGAAGACTATCGGGCTGATGCCTCAAGTAGCTCTGAAAAGCCCCCCAGTTTTCCATGCAGTTTCCGACACCTCTGTGGAAAGTCTGTGCAGCCTAATCCTGGGAGCTACAGCCGGCTCTTGAGCTGTGTTGGAAATGACTTCAGAATGAAGTTAAGAGAAGTGGAAACTCTGTAGTGAACTCAGAAATCCTTTTGCATTTGTAACAAATACCTGTACATTTAATTTCATTATTTTTGGTTTGGTTGTTTCGACAGCTAGTCAATTCAGAATGTCCTGATCAGTAATACCATCTGTAGGCAGTTTGGGAGCCTTTTGCAAGGAGGACAGCTCTCAAGCCGTGGCCTTGCAGGAGCGCTGCAAGGGATACTGAGGTGAAAAAGAGGGGAAGAGCCTACATTGTATTTCTTTTCCTTAAAAAAAAAAAAAAAAAAAAGAAAAAAAGAAAAAGGCAGAAAGAGAGCAATAAAGCAAAAGGCATTTCCTAAAGGTAGCCATTAAATCATTCAACACGCTGGTCCCTCGAGTGCAGAGAGGTTCCTCTTTCCTTTCCAGAATGGGTTTTTACTAACCATTTCTCATCTAATGCTCAGTGTCTTCACCTGGCTCTCTCTGGGCATTTACCCAGACTTCATCCAGCAGGACAGCACCACAGCTCTTTCTGAGATGGGCCTTGGCCCATATATCACTTTCAAAGAATTTTTCAATGGGTCCCCGATGATGTTGACCAAGGGCTCTGTTTTGCTCGTGATAATGTGCTAATGCTCCGAGACCTGGCATAAATCTTCTCTACGCATCATCATTTGTCAAAGTCACAATATGGGCCTGGAAACTGAAAAAAAAACCAAAAAAAACACCCAACAAAAAAAAAAGTAGGAAGAGATAGAAAACGTGGCTTTCTTTTTTTCTTCCCTCCCATGTGACTTTCCCCTCCTCCTCTCCCCCCTTCTCCTTTTCTCCTAATCTCTAAAACATCTGATTGTACAGAAATGGTAAATAAAGGTTTCAGTTTCTCCCTCCTATGTATGCTCGTGTGTGTGTGCACGTGCTTGCTGGACATTTTTCTAAATGGAAATTCAGGATTCATTAAGGGAGCCTTTGCCACCTTTGGTTAGGAAAATGCTTTGGGAGAGTTGGTCAGCTGGTGCTCGTTCCCAGTTAAGTTGTCATTTGGGCTGATAAAATTAGATGGAAAAACATGATCATATCAAAGGGCCTAATGGCTGATGGGATTTGTTTTTAATCATCTCGGAGGGAACAGTCCCACAGACCACATCAAAATGTTCTCTAGAGCTTGTTTAAAGTGAAAAGAAAAGAAGTCGTGAGAGAGAAAATCAAACTTGTTTCAACAGTTTATTTCTCCTCTCTTTTCTTTTTCTTCTGTTTCAATTTCTTTGTTTCAATTAGTTTTTGCCCACCACCTCCTTGCCCCACTGTCATCCCATTCAGCTGCTGATAAAATGGGTCTATTTAAAACACCTCATGAAAATAAATTGACTCGGACGTTTAGCTGGTGTTTGTGCTCCGAAATGCCAAGACAGACAAAATGCATGTTTCTAATACCGCCGTTAATGCCTGCTTAGCGGAGTGCTTGAGGTCCAGAAAGTGAGTTGTGGCGGCATTTGAGTTCTTTTCCCTCCCTTGTGTTTTTATGTTATTAGTTAAAAATCCATAATAGGTACATTGGTAGATACAAAAGAAAAGAAGGTGTTTTCTCCAGCAACATTTAAAGTCAATTGAATGTACCGGGAAGAGCCATGTCTCTGGACCTGCTATTTTATTCATTACCAACGCAGCCAGCTCGTAGCTAGGAACAGATGATGAAAGTGGGTATAAACTGAAGGGAAAACATACATAAATCGACGGAGGGAAACTAACGGAGTGTCACCAGAGATGCTCAGTGTCCTGCTGCTGCTTTTCGTTCCGTTATTATTAAATACATTGACAGCAAATGACAAGCCGGACTTTCAAGCCCTTCCAAGCAATTCTCACTGGTGTATTCACCGCGCAGCGCTCGCTCGGGCGAGCAATGCTGCCGAAGTCAACGGGAGCAGTAATGCAAAGGTGAGAGTAGTACCACAAACCCCGTACCAAAAAAAGACAGATTCTGCGCCGTTTCGGGTGGCAGAATCCAGCCTGCAATGCCTTGCAGAATAAGGCAGAATATGCAAGATAATTTTATTTAAATCATTGATAGATAGGCTTTGCAGCATCTGTTAGCCACTACTGGATTCCCAAGACCAGCGAGAGAGCCTGGAAACTCTAAGAGGGTTAGAGTTAGCAGCCGTTAAACCTCTCCTTTGTTGCTTTCTGTCATTCGATATATAGCTCTTTTGCCATTAAATATTATATTAAATGCTGATCGGTCTCTCTGCATTGAAGTGGCACCGTTCCTGTTTCCAGCTCTGAAAAGGCACTGAAGCTTTATCATCGGTATACCCTTACAGACTGTATCTTAAATCATGGCATGAAATTGAGCCCGTTGCCATGATTGCTGTCTGTGCACGAGCCACATCAGCGGCTGGCAGCGCTCCCGAGCCCTGGCATCCTTCCTCAGCAGCCTCAAGTCCAATTAGACTTCACCTCAGGTAACTCTTCAAAAGAAAACTCTAATAATCATAATGTGATGGGCGACATGTCAGGAAAAAGAAAATAACAGCCTTAAATCCGGTATTAACCTGCCATGGAAAACAAGCCATGGGGTATTTCCATGAGAAATCTTGGAAGGCACACAATGGGTGGAAGGGAAGGAGTGGGGGGAGAGGGAGGGGACACCAGGGTGGGATATGAAAGGGAAGGGGTCCTTGGCCAAGGTCTGCTCCTAAGTGAATGCTCATGGACCGGGTTTCAGGTTTCATACCTCTGCTGTCAATTTGCTACACTTGGTATCACGAAGATTAGAAGGGAAATGTTTGTGGGGGTCTGTCTCTGAAGAGAGGGAGGTACACAACGCTGTCATAACTTTCTTGGTTTTCCTTCTCTTTTAGTTTTACATACAGCTTCTCCTTGTCACTGGGCCTGATCCTGCCGTGCTTTTGGGGTTCTCTACACCCCATTAAGCCCCAGGAGTTGGTTTTGGGACTTGTGGAGCAAGAGGAGGCTCAGGTCCAGCATCACTCTTTGGGTACTGCTGCTCTCCTTGCAAAAAGGATCCAAAGAGAGAAGGAAAACCAAACAAGATGCAAACAGAGGGGGAGAGGGGGATTGCTGCGACACCCCGTCCTCCTCCCGCACGGGATCTCTGCCAGCTCCGGGCGCTGCGAGTGCTGGGATGGGGGAAGCGGCCGGGCTGATGCCAGCTGTCTCCTCCACCCGTCCCCATCCTCGCGCACACAGCAGCATCCTTCAGGAGCCCCTCCGCTGAGGATGGGATCTATCCCATGGTGACGCCAGCGGAAACTGGGCTGGAATTAGTCCTCATCTGATGACTATTTAACTAGCTCTTCATTAGGCATGCTTTCTATAAACACAGGTTAAAAGAAAAAAAAAAAAGATACTGGAATTACTCTGAGGAAACTGTATCTTTGGAGGCCAAATAAAACTTCATATAATAGCTCTTCTTTATATGAGAAGAGAAGAATATCTTCAAACCAATTATATCAAGGCATATAATTATACACTTACACAGTAAATTAAATACATTTTTTTTAGCACAAATGAGATTGAATGCCAATTACAGCTTCCAAAAACATATTTAGTTAAAAAAATTTTCCAGTTCACATATTTAACTTTTCAAGCAGATTTTATTAATATGTATAACTATTATTGTTTAATGCACAAATTATTTGGGATAGAGTTTTTGATGTAGTGCAAACCCAGCAGTTTAAAAGTACTGAAGAATGCCGAAGTCCAGGGAGAACTGCAGTAAACTAACATATCTGTGCAAAGAAAAATCTGTCCTTTCAGAGATTGTTATCAAAATAGATGCTGACTAATGGCTTGTTTAGCCAAGAACAATATGTTTTCTTCTTACTGGGGTTCCTTATGTCACTGTGTATATTTGGCCTCCCTGTGTCATTTCCCTCACAAATTCATCACACAGAGGTGGCAATACTCTATTTGATATGGCAATGACTCTAGTGTCAAGAAGTCGAAAGCACAGATAAATTGTTCAAAGATACTGAGCAAAGTTTTCACACTGGAGCTGAAAGGGAAGAGTGGCTTCTGTTTATTTGCTTTAGACACTTCTGTTTAAATGGAAAAATGCTGCAAACTGAAAAACTGTGTTGAAAATACCACGCTTATTAAAAATAATTAAGCCAATTATAAAAAAGTCACCACAATATTGCATTTTGAATATGGATACATACTCCTGAATATATATTGAGTAAAACTTTTTTCAGACAGTGTTTACTGATGGTTTCTGATGTTTCAAATCCGACTTTCAGTGCACATATTTTTCATTACAGCATTTGATCCAGCATGTAAGCATGTATTTTATCATAGCTGTGTAACTATTGACTCCAACTGACTATTTGCTTAAAGTTAAGCATGAGCTTAAGTACTTGGCTGCATTGGTGCTTACATGGACATTCCCACCAGTATAATATTCCGAATCCCTCCTGTGATTACAGCATTCCCCATAATGGGAACCCCAATATTACTAAGGACTGTGGCAATCTTGGCCAATGTCAACAGAATGGGAGGTGCTATTTCATTAATTTCCCCTGACCAGGGACAAAAATAACTTCATATATTTCTTGGGTTTGTGTTTCGACCTCCAGGAGAACAATTTTCTTAAAAAGTAAAGAAATTGGTTACATTATACTCCAGTTGGTTACATTAGACTGTAATTTCACAAGGCATCAGTGATTCCAGAGACTGATTTTTGACAAGAAAAAAAATGACCACACATTTGCTAGCATCAATAGTCACCTTTCCTCATGCATAAAGCATATGAACACATTTTTGGCTGTCAGTATTTGAACAACAGAAAATGGGAAGGAAGAAGCATAGACATGTTTTAACTTTCTGACAAATGGTTTTGATGAACGGGGATCCCCGCACTGGCTAAATAGTGAGGACAGAAAAATGGGTCCCCGTGGTGCAGGGCAAGATCTCCTCTAATAACAGAATGAGTGAGCAAATCAGGGGAACCACAACTTTCCTACTGTGTGAGAGACCACAAATAATGGAAGACAAACAGATACGAGAAGGAGCAATTCATTTTCCATGCCCATTAAGTTTTCCAGGTAGAACTGGGTGTCAATGTATTTATGATTTGGTCTCTTATATCTCTTCAGGTCTTCCTCAAAGCAGACTGAAGCTGGATTTGGGGTTTCGGTCCATTTTGTAGAGTACTTAGCCTGTGTTTGATGAGGGGCTAAAATGAACTACTGTAAATCATTCTGCAGCCATGTAAAGCAGGACTCTGTTATAAATTTGTAGCAACCCAAATGGTTAAAATCTCAGTATAATGAAGGCCATGTGCATGACTCCTGAAACTATTGCAACAAATGGCTTTCCATTTTTTTACATTTTATTGTTGGGATTTTTTTTTATACTGTACTATCAGTAGTAACACAACACAATCACATATTTGAAACTGGTATTAATAATTTTGCAGTCACTAAACACCTGAAAACCCTCTTCTCCCGTCTTTATTGGCGCGCTTGATTTTTATGAGAGTATTGCTTAAAATGAGGGAGTGCAGGGAGTTGCCATGTTGTGAAAGACCAGGTGCCCATCTGTTTCAAAATAATTCTTATAGCTATAGTTAAGCTTTAAATGCTTTAAAATCATGTCGTGTTGAATATAAGCAAATCCATTATTCAGTGTGACAACATATGAGCAACCGTGCTGACAGAGTGCTAACGCAACCCTCCTGGATAATCCACCCAATTCCTGTGCCTCCTCGGCTGCAGCCGTTAGAGGTTCCTCCTCCACCACCTAAGCCAAAGAGGAAGCCCAAGGGAATGTGAAAGCCTCCATAACACACCGGGCTTTTTATAGGTACACCCCATTTTGGTCCCTGCCCTCCACTTTGCTGTGATGGCAAAGCAGTTTGACCCAAAAGGTGACCTGAGTATTGGCTCTATAAAGGATCCAGGAAAACAGCAGAGCGAGAGGGGGAAAAAAATGAATTAATTAGCTTTTCCTAAGGATCCTCTGACACGGTTGATCATCGTATGGGTTCACCTTTTTCCTTTGCGCTGGCTACCCATGAGCTCTCCCTGTGGGACGGAGCGGAGGGCAGTATCGAGATCTGTTATAGCTTGCATGTGTCTGGACAGGAAGGAGTTGCTGAGTGGGTTTCTTCTTGTCCTGAAGGATGTGGCCCACGTCTGTCCCTGTCCCGTGTGGGTCAAAGCTCACTGAAACCCTTTGCTGAATGTGGACTCCTATCCATAAAGTGCAAAAGCAACGCAGATTTAGACTCTAGCGTGGGGTCAGGTCCACATTTGAAGGACAGCGTAGACAATGCCCTATGTGCCTTTTCCATGGGGTGTGTGTGTTTATATATATATATATAAAAGGAAGCCTGTGGCAGAGGGAATAATTAAAAACAGGTCTCAAATCCCAAGTTAACCTTTACCACTGGATTATTTTTTCTCTCTTGTGTGAATACTGCCTATGCATACTGTATACAAATATGAAAGAGATTTACTGGAGAAATAACCTTAGGCACAATAATACATGTGTGCATGCGTGTACGTATATATAAATATATATATTCTCAATATCAGCCTGAGAAAGCATTGCCTCATAAAAAGTCTGAACAGTCAGTAAATTCTGGGCCAGATTTCAACTCATGTTCCTGAGATAAGGACCAGAGGGAGGAGGAAGAAAAAGACAGCAGCAATCCTTTTATCTTTCTGGCCACATATAGTAGGTCTATTTCTTTCAGCAGATGTGAATAAAAATAGATATATTTACAATTGCAGTTGGATACAGAATTGAGCATCGGCGAACACAGAGCAGCCGTTTTCATCAATGCTAATACCATAATAGTCTGGATTATGCAGTGCGCTGTTGCTATAATAACATTCGTTTGCTGTCAGCGCTCCTGTGTAAAAACAAATTAGCTGGATGATTAATGAATATCAAAAACAGCATGTGGATTCTCCTCTGTGATGCTTCAGCCCAGCGTGAAATCTGCTGCCACGAGAGCTGTCTCTGCTGTTTGCATTGCAGAGTGTCTCCTTTGCAGGTGTGGGTATCACTGAGAAAGGTGGTTTCTAACCACAGTATCTTTTGAGGGTTTTTTTTTTTTCTTTTTTAATAAGAGAAAACACCAGGAGTCCAGAAATAGGTGTTGAGGTGAGAAATGTCTCCTTTGAGTTTAGCCTGACCTCTACCAGCTCAGTGTCCCTGAGGACAGCTTTACGGGGGGGGGCCCTACGGCAAACCCTCCCACAAGCACTCAGACAAGCACTTGCATTAGGAGATGAGGAGAAGTACTGAGGGTCACCTTGGTCCTTTGGGGCATGCAGTAACTCTTTCTGTTCTGGATGGGCTTTTGGGGGGATCATTTGGGTTCACTGCAAATGAAACTATTTTAAGCAGCTGGAATAGTTTGAATATGCCGATAGCAGCAAAGGTACAGTGACACGTAACCTTGTGTTGACCTGATCTGGCACTTCCCCAAGGGAAAAGCAATGCCATGCAATGTTAGCAGCCTGGGTGGCAAAACCTGTTCTGATAGAGGCACAACTCCATGGTGATAAAGCTGCGTTTCTTTTGATCCTAGAGCTGGCACAGACACCAGCAGACATTGCAATTCTTATAGGACCTAGCTAATCAACACTTCCACAGTAAATAAGGATAAAACGTGGTGTACTGATGTGCTGGTGCTGTTTCCAGTGATCTAGAGTGTGCAGAATAACTTAATAAAAGAAAAGATTACAATCAGTAAGTAAATTTATGGATGCATGCAATGGTTGACGAGATTAATTCCAAGTTATTCCAGATGTATAAAACAATTTCGTATTAAATCCTTAGCATTACAACTTACAAAATAACTGACTGCGCAATACACTAGATATAAGCAGGGACACAATTTGGGTTCTTCTAAGAGTCTCAGCTTGCCAGTTATGTTCTCTTGTATATATGTATTTATACAACTCTCAAAACCCCATTCTCTGTTTCGTGACATCTCCACTACAATTAATTAATGCACAGACGCTTCAGTTCAAGCTGTTGACTGAAGCGTTCTGTGATACAATGAGATGCTGAAACCTTGTGCTGTACAAATGAGAATGGGTGTCCTTTGTCTGGGTGACAGTAGTTCTGGAGCTCAAAGGGTTATAGAGATGCTTATGCTAAGACTCAGCCGTGACATCTGGCAAATACACACACGCACAGACTGATGTGTATTCTCCTTCTTAATGAAATACTCCAAAAAAGCCCACAGCCAAGGAACAGTCACAGAAAGCAGGCATCTGCTGCTTTCTCCTTTGACAATCTCGTCCTCCCCACCTTGATTGTATTTTCTTTTTTAGTATTTTCTTTTTTAAACGTCTACCTTTTTTACTACTTCCTAGATCACATACCTGAACGGAATCAGAGCGAAATCTGACCACAGAGAACTGGCATCTGTCATCAAAATATACCTCCAGAGATGGCCTGTTTGTTTTTCTTGCTGTACATATGTGGGCTGCAGCATCGTGGGTATCTTAAACATTTTTTCACTTTGAAATACCCACCTATCTCTTTCAGGAGTGTTTTAGGTGATACGGCATAGGACCTCCATGGCAAAGCATGTTCCTTGCTAAGGGACATCAGGCAGAGGTCCTTCAGGTTTTTTAGCATTTATGGGGTTAATTGTGTTTTTTATATTATATATACACACACATGCGCGTCAAGTAGTTATATAATATAAAAAGGCTCTTTTCTCATATCCCCACAGCGTGCAATAGGACTCCACATATAGCACACCAAAAACATAAAAAAATAAAAAAGTCCAAACACTGCCAAAATCTACATTTTCGTTTGGCAAACTAGTTAAATCTATTCATAATCTGGTGCCTGAATCAAGTTTCAGACCAGACTAGACTGCCTTGGCTCCTGGTTTTTGTTGCTCGACCTGTCTCTGACTGAATTTAGCTATGATGTTACATCTTTAGCTGTAGAAAATTTCTAATAATGGTAGCCTGTTTTATTTTGCCACTGGAGGGTACAAGTTCCAGCATTTCCGTACTGAGGTCCAATTGGAGCCAGTTTCGGACTTTTTTTTGGACAGAAACCTTCCTTGTTGCTTTTCACTGTTTTCTTTTTGCCCTTTTTTTTTTTTTTTTTTTTTAATTTTAATAATGTTCACTCTCACAGCTTTCAGAAGGCGGAATAAAAACACAGCAAATCCGCAGTGAAATGTGCGGTGTCGAAAATCCACGTTATAACAAGTCACCTGCCTCGCTGCTCGCCTCGGTGGCGGGAGCTCCCCTTGTGCCGCCCCCGGCAGCTCCATCGGCTGCTGCTGCTGAGGATGGAGCCGCGGTTTCTGGCGGGTCGCTTGGGGCTCATCTCCTCCTTAGGAGGCCATAGCTCAGAATTTGATTTAGGTGGTGCGGAAACAAACGTTAATTGGAACTCGATTAATCACTGCCTTTGGGCACGGGCAATAAGGGCAGCATTAGTAAGAGCCCGTTATGAATCCAAAAGGAGATGCACAATCAGCGGGGAGATGCACATCACAGAAAGAAATGCAAAATTTCAGTCCCTATTCACTGTTCTCATCAATGCAGAGCAACGCAGCTCTGCTGAAGCCATGAGACTGCTGTTATATCCCCCAGGATCTCAGATGACGTGTTGCTATACCATCTACGAAATAACTGTTCACCCCAGGAGGTGCTTTCTTAAGGCCTTTTATTCCCAAGTACAAGAAGGAAGGTAGGACCATGCCATGGACGGCTGGGGTGGGCGTGGAGGGAGAGGACCCTCCACGTGGGCAGCAGAAACCTTTGGGGGCATCCCAGTGTCTCAGCAATGTCTCTCAGTGCGGCTTTTCGCTGACTTTCCCTGAAATAATCCAGTTCAGATTTTCTGTAAAACCTGCTGCTTGCTGAAACAGGAAATCTTTATAGTTTTATATAATGCTAATAGGCCACCAGAAATTTTGGCTATAGTAATAACCCTACATAGAGAATTAAAGAACGTAGACAGGATTCTCGTTTTAGGTATATAGATATGAACCAGAGTGATTTCATGGGCTTTGGTAAATTAATCCAGGATCTCACTTTGGGCTAGGCAACCACACAACCCTCAGTAAGACTAGAAAGGAGTAAAATTTCAGGATTTGTTTGGGAAACAACTTTTGTTTAATTTTAGTTTAAGCATTTTAGGGATAAGTGAGGCAATGAGAATGATTTTGAAGCCAGTTGTGAAGTTTTAGTTGTAAAAAGGACCGTATGAGGAGGTCAAAGCAGTTGCTGCTTTGGTTTTATGCCTTTGTTTTGAATCGAGAAGCAGTGAATATAAGGAGTCAATTTGAGTAAAAAAGAGGTTTAATCTCTGGGGTTTTCTCTCAATAATCAGAGGGAAGACTTGTCCATCTACCACACGCTTATGCATAAATATGCCTTATAGAAATAACAAGAGCAGGGAATGCTGATGCTTAATAGGAGGATTATATGATTCCAGCGCATTCGTGTTATTAGTGTACAGAAGAAATTTAAAGAAGTTAGCAAGCAAAAAGCCTGAACCCAGCTGGGGAAAAGCAGTCGCCATGGTCCCGTGGATGCCGGAGAAGGGTCAGAGAACAACCGATGCCACCAACACGAATACTCGGAAACACAAATGGGTAAAGGACCTGGAAGGAGGAGCCCCTCTCCCTTCCTGAGCAGCAGCATGAGGGGAGAAGGGGGCTGCACGTTGGGAAGTGCCGCGCGCGGAGGGGGAGCGGGGCCACGTCTCCGTCTGGGATGCATCTTCCACTCTCGGCTATGGGAGCCCTAGGGGGGCTCCTCCAGGGGGGCTTTGGGGAGCTGCCCCACACGAACGCTCGCGGCTGCCCACAGAGCCCGTCTGCTCTCATGCTGTCGACACAACGGGACGCTGATGAAGGGGACAAGGAGGGTACACAGTCCAGGGCTGATGTGGACTATTTAGAGCAAATGTAATCTAAACAGGGAGCCAGGAGGCTGGGCTGAGCTGGGGACGCTCCACCTTGCCAAGTTTGGGTGGGTTTGTGTTAAATTGGATGTCTGAACGTTTTTTTCTGCCCAACCCTCATCATTACATGCTTGCATAGAAAATTAAGTTACCACACCTTTAATGAACTTAATTTCCTAATTCTGACAGAGTTCCCATTGCCAGTGATTCACTCCCTACTTTTTACACACTTCGTCTGTGTAAGCTTGTGCTTTTTTTTAATTTTTAGCAGGCAGATCTCCATGGCCGAACACTGGACTTATTCTTTTCTTTTCTCTTTAGCTAGTTGAAACATAGTACGTAATAAATTACAATCAATATTATCTTAGAGAAGGGATTCCTCCAAAGTTTCCACTCTGGGAGGACTATAGTAAAAGCAAAACATTTCCTGACTCATCTCTTCTGACCCTTCGGTCTTCATCTTCTCAAATTGCCTCAGGCTTCAGCAGGAAGAGACACCACCGACCAAGCAAACACATCACAGAGCGTTGCTCCTTGGACGCCAGTGCAAAACCAGTGTCTTAAAGCTCTGTAATGCATAAGCTTTGCAGTGCAGCTCCTCCGTGACAGCTGATGGGAGCTGAGACCTTCATGGTTTAATACTGATGAATCTAACAGTGCTGGATGGAAACTTTTTCACATACTACAGAGGTTATTCTTCGAAAATGTAGATTTTATTTAATTAAGTGAAACCGTTCTCAAAATGCTAATTCTGCTATACAGCATTGCTGAGAGGGTATATTAAGGGTATGAGCTGCTCTCTTAAATTCTATAAACTTAGAGTCATTTCATAGTGTCCCAATATCTGTAGAGCCTTACTGGCAGGTAATTGAATGTGTCTTCTAATCAGAGCATTTAAACGGTACCATGTGGTAAGCAGTATAATGCCAAAACAGAAAGCTCAGACAAGGAATATTCACAAAATGAACATTCTGCATACTATTGATATAAAAAAGGTGGGGAGGGGGATTATAAACGTGTGAGGTATTAACACATAGGCTCCTTTAACCCAGTCTGATTCTCTAGTGCTGCGACTACACAAAGGAGTTTATAAACCCTTTATAGCCTGCTGCGTCAGGGACCTATTATCAAATTCATCGTGGCATTTGTATGCATGAATTAGCCACTAGTCTCCACTAGATTCATTTATATTGACATGAATGAAATTTAGGGTTCAACCCTGCCTGGTTCCTACAGTCACATTAGGGTATTATTTACTCTCTTTTCCCGTTCCTATTCTTCCTTTTGTGGAAGTCGTCTGGGAGAACCTGGCTGTAGTGATGACCATCATTGCTTTGTAAGGAAATTACAGAAATTACAGAGAATTTATCCGCCGCTGCTTGGTAAATTTGCTTCTAAGGCTGCATTCTGGAAAACCAGGTTGACAGTGATGCTCTGAGCCTCTACTTCTAAAGCCACAAGTGTTTTGCAAGAACTAAAATCACCACTGGTACAGTGTATTAAACTCAGTGAATTTTTGACTGATTTCTTTTTTAAAGGATCTAGTAAGAGGGATGTGGCTAGTGTCTGCTTTCACGCGCACAGTGTTCTGTTATCCCCTCCGCAGCCCGGTAATTTGCTTTAAAGAGCAGAGTGGGTTAACAAGAGGGGAACTGCGTTGTATGAGAAGTCCCCAGTGACATGACGTGCTCATGGACCTTCTGATTTTTCATCCGTAATGGGATATTTCCATACAAGTATTTTTGTGAGGTAAGTATAAATGTGTATTTGATGTGTCTTGCCTGTGCTAGTTATTTTCTGTATCTCCCCTTGCCACTGTACTGCCTATTCAAAGTTAGGGGAGAGTTTACCAGACTAAAGGCTATTTTGCACATGAATAATAATATCCATGTGCTACACAGCAGAAGCGTGCAATGGAAATAAATGGATATTGCACCTTTACTAGGTACTCCATCACCATGAAACCATCACAATAAATGACAGGTTATCATAAAAAGCAACCCATTCCAGGGGTTTTTTTTTACTATTATTTTTAAAAAAGGTAGATTGTCAGCCACTGCCCTCAAACATTGTTCCAGAACCTCTTTGTTTTGATGGTCAGAATCCTCATTTCAACTCCCAGCCAAAACACATTCACTGTCAATTTACACCCAGTAGTTCTTGTTCTAAAATCACCTTTCAATTCTAATAGCTTGCCTCCCACTCTGCAATGTAGTCCTAACGTATTTCCAGAAAACAGTCATAAGTAAGGACTGTTTGAATTGTGCTTTCAGACTCTAAACGGCAGAGGCGACAATTTGTTCTGGTAGCCAACAGTAAAAGAAGCCCAGGTTTTCATACGGCCAAGGTTTTACCTCCAGGGGCCGCACGGTGGGTGACGCTCTGCCACCCTTCGCTCTGCCTGGTGAGCTCAGGTAGGGCCAAGTGCCAGGAAGCCAGGGTTGTTCCGTACCCACAGCCAGCGGGGAAGGGGGCGGTGGGTTCACACCACACCACAGGTCTGGCTGGAGAACCAGGCTGGCTTGCCGTTTCTGTTCTGAACTTGTCCAAAGAGTGCTTTCTGACTGAGGTGGGTAAAAGAAATTGGTATTTGCTTGCTGGAGGGAGAGTTTGCTTTCTTTTGACGCCGCTTTGGAGTTCTTTAAGATAAGACCAAATATTGACAAAGCTGGGGCTGAGATTCAAGTACGTATAAAAAACATTAGTGTTGCTTAGGAAACAAAAAATAACCAAACCTTGCCATAAACTCTTTCTTAGGGTAAATAAATGGCGATGTGCTTATGAAAAAAGTCCTGCTGATTAAAACATGTATGCTATTAAAGGGAAGCAGTGAGTTTCCACCTAACTAAAATACAGGATTAATTTTTTTATCCTAGTTTCCTTGATTCCAAACGCACACAGGCAGAGAGATAAACCCATAGACATTTAACCTGCCAGGCACTCTCATGGCTTTCTCAGAGAGTGGGGGAAAAAAAAGAATATTCTCTTACACCGTGATTTATTGACCAGAATTCAGCTATCTTGATCTCTTGTTACTGGTCAAGCTGTATGAAGTATTTTCTTTGAAACGTTGCAGAGTGACTTGACTTTGAGCTCCGTTACCGGGGTAGGGAGGACGAGGCAAAGCTGGGTTTGTCTCTTGGGGGGTCGAGCAGGCAGTTGCTTTAGTTGTTTCGGTTTGGTATTGTCAAAAGTCACTGCTGAGCAAAGCAAGTTGGACAAACCAATGCTCAGGGAAGGCTGCCTCCTATGTTTAGCTCAGGCTATAGTCACTGGAGACGGCTCACAAGTTATTTCAGCAAAAGACATGGCGCTCTGAATATAACAATTTGGTGTGAATAGTAGAGCCAGAAACGACTGCCGTATTATGCTGGGCTCAGAGGCTATACATGCTCCATCTCTCCATGGGGAAAGCTTTTAAAACCCTCCAGTCTTATTATACAGTACTGGATGTATCTTTTAGATATAAAACAATTTGGAAATACACACCACTATGAGTTTTATCAAATATTCAGTTTAAGAAAACATGGGTAAGGTTAATACCTTTATAAATCCCTGGTGCCTACACACTATTGTTGGTGGAAGCATGTATTAATGTTATTACAAATTTGTCCCTTTTATCCCATTCCAAGTTACTTTTCTGTACCTTGTGCACAGTATGAGGGTATCAATAGTTTCTACTATAAACAACCTGCTGACTTGGCTGTGTTTTTCCTGCCTTTAAGACAGCAGTTTTTTTCCCCTCACCTAGGGGAGCAATCCCAGGAGCTTGAAATCCTTGGAAATTGCAGGCCCATTTCCAAACACATCCCTTTTGTTGCTGACAGTTTTAGTCAGCCACAGACTTGCAGAAGCAATTACTGAAAAATCAGCCCAGCCTGCATAACGTGCTTCTCCCAATATTGTATCGAAACAATGATTTTCAGTGATTTAAACTGGTATTTATTCCCAACATAAGAAAACTTCTCATTCCCACGTATTCTGTCTGAGTGCAGCACAGCGCAATATGGGTCATGATGTTCCTTGCCGGCACCAGCCAGTGTTTACATCTTTGTCTGGCACCACATGAAACCAAGTTTGCTTATAAACAGCCTGATATGATCAGTGAACTTACGAATGATGGATCATGGACCATTTTTAACCTTCCAAGAGGACCTGTGAATGCCCTAGGAAGGCTCCTTCTGAGATTTTTGTTGCTAGTTATTTGCTTTCCTTGGACTACATACTCATGGTAGAAGTGATGCTGGATGTCTTTCCTATGTTGGTGATGCAGGCTTATTTCTTAAGTAAACTAAGTGTAATTTATACCTATTGCCTTGCCATCTCGCTGTCCTGTCATCAAAAAGGCAGCAATTTGTCAGACAGCTCTGTTGGCTTATGTTGAAACCAACTGTGTGGAAATCAACGTTAGTCTATCATCATCATTAAGTATAAATTCACTACAAAAAAATCAACTACAGAATTTCACTTTATTCCCAGCAGCATGAAACTACCTGAATACCTTGTGGAGGATTTAGTAGCATGCCCAGAAAGTTTCTAATACACATGTAAAATTAATACTTCGATTTTGATTGTGTCTATTTTTGTTTGTCACTGTGGGATTCATGCTAATTTATCTGTTCTCTTCAGGAGAACACCGCCATCATCAGGATTGATAAATCTGCTAGAAGACGTAGATCCAGATGAGGATTTTGGCTTTAGGAAAGTTTTTTTTGCCCAAGTGAAATGATGGATTTGTCTTGCTAGATATGGAACAAAGTTGTTATAAACTAAAATAAAAAAAAAAAAAGGCGTACAAAACAAACAAAAGAACCCTACTTTTCATTTTCTAGAAATAAATCCAGATTTATTTCATCCAAATATATCCATCAAATATTTAAATTTGTAATCAAAGATAGGAGTCCTATCCAGCTGGAGTCAAAGGAGAGAGACTGTTCTACAAAATGATAAATTATCCCATCCTAAGCTAAGACAGATGGGCTGAGTCACCATCAGAAGATACCCAGATTTCTCCATCTACTGGACAGAAAGCCTAGATGCTCTAAAATTAAGTGATATGTATCTGAATATATAACAAGACCTCTATCAGGGCAACATTACTGGTGGAAAAATTAATAGAAATGTTTATACCTGCTTTAAGTTAAAAAGGAGTTTTATTGCTCTTTATCTTATCTGTCTACACCACGCTTACGTTATATTGATCTCAGGCATCACACAGTTTTTGCTGATCACCTCCAGGGAAGATCAATATTCCCCTCTCCTCCTCAACACATAATCTGGCTCTGCGGTTTGTGTTATTTTGTTCCCTCCAAAGCAGTGGAGATTGGAGATTCTGCAGGAACTGTACGAGATGTGAACTTGTATGAGGTTCATTAGCACTTCCAGACCTTGCTAACACCATCTCAGTGAATCACTATTTGTTATTATACATAATGCAGTGTTTGCTTGTTGGCATAGAGATTATCCATGAAAAAACTCCAGCTTGTTCTTCCACCCACACGCCAAGCAGAAAAGCATATAATGCAACTGTTGGAAGAGACAGATTGATGACACATTACTCTTGTCTTGATGTACTCAGAATCCAAAAAAAAGAAAAAGTTCCCAACAGGCAAGAGCAATAAACTAAAAGCAGGAAGGGAAAAGGACAAAGGCAATGAGTGACAAGATTATGCTCCTGTTTCTCCCAGCTATATAACAGATTGCTCTGGACAGTGTGAATAAAAAATGGCTCACGGAAAACAGAACCAATAAATTTGCAAGCTTACCTTCAAGGCAGCTGTTGTAATCAGGAGAATCACACCCGCTCACCCCAGCAGTGAATCCCTCCTGCAAATTTGGGGTCATTGGTCAAAGTAAAACTACAATCTTTTTTGGGGTCTTTCACAAGGCTATCCAGAAGGTTCCAATTCTGCTGGAAAATTTCAGACAGAACATGGGAATGGTTTTATGTTTTGTCCATATGAAAAGCTTTTTTCCACTGTTTATTTTTTTTTTCAGAGCCAATCTGCACGTTGGAACAAGGAGGACTTGTCAACCACGACATTAAAAAAATAAGATGGGTCCAAACTAAAACCACAGATTGTGAACACCCCCAGTGTTGGTCTGATGATCTGGATCGTGTGGCTCAGATCATATCTACTTGAAAAATTTCTTAAAAAATGTTTGATCCAACACTGAATGTGCCAGATATCTGGGGAAGTCTTAAACCATCAGCCAAATCTGGTAGCTCGATTTCCTTGTACATCACCACAGCTAAGAAGCAAACAGGGATACGGGAGGAGTGTGCCAGAAGTCCATCTACCAAGGAAACCTCTCAGATGATGTTAGATGAAAATACACATTTTTTAAATGCAAACTCAGTCCTTACTTACATTAGTCCCAGCTTGATTTTAAATGAGTAAGGTAGACTACTATGATCGATGCAGAAGCATTCCCGGTCTTTTTTGTTCCCATCCTCCATGATGAGCAGATTAAGCCAAATTAAAGAGCAATGTGTGCTGGCAAATCTTTAGAAAATGTTGGAACCAAAAGTTATTCTAATGTATAAATCCCAAAGCAACAAACGTCATAAAGTTGCTTACACTGGACCACAAGTGAAAGGGAATTATTTTTATTTATTTAATCTACTTAATAACTGAAAGAGAGAGAGAGAGAGAGAAAAAAAATCCCAACAAAACCCTCTTTCTGCACTTTCGATTAGGCAGCGTTCATCCATCCATCAAGAGCTCATGATATTTGGTGAGCAGTTCTTGTTTAGAGAGCCTGGAGAACGATACTAGCAGTGAAAATTAAAAGTTTCTGTTTATCCACTGTTCAGGTATCATGAGGGCAGTTTCAGCACATGGCTTTCCTGGCCAGGAACACAGCGGTGACACAAAGAAGCCAGTCTCTGTAGAATAAGATAACAACCCCTGGATTTTACAGCTTAAATACTGGGCCTCTTCCACAGGCACCTAGGGTACGTGTGGAGACTGGGAAGAGAGCATCGGCTGAAGAAATGTCAGTCTTGTGCAGAGAGTTGGGAACATAAATTTGGAAATCTGATTTTGCTGTTGCTGGCAGGTGCCAACAATTCTGTCCCAGCAGCAACGTTTCGCAGCGACTCGATTCGCGTTGGACATCACGCAGAGGATACCACAGCAAACGTGAACGAGCTGATCAACAGCAGCCGGTTGGAGAAACATCGGCATCGTCTCCGAGATGAGAACGCAGAAGTTAAACAGTGATTCCACATGACACAGAAACAGAGAGAAACTTCATTTATAAAATTAAGTAGACACTTGGAGTCTGCTCACTATCTCAGCTCTCACTCCTCTGTTCTCCAAAGCAGGAGGCACCAGGTTGTGCGGGATGAGACCACTTGCAAGGTGAGCATCCAGGCTGCTGGATGCTCATCCCAACTGAGCTGAGACATCCAGCCCTAGCTCCAGCAAAGCTCCCACAATCCCATCCCCAGGCCCCCACAGGGCAGATAAAATTATATGCTACCTAAAGTTTTTGTCTACAAGTAGACTAACAGCCATAGGGAACATGGGAAATAGTTCGTTTGAGAAGGAAATACCAGGAAAACAGCTGAGAGAAACGTAACAATGAAACTAAAAAGACAAAGGGAGGAGAGGAAGAGTTAAGAGGAAAGGGAAGTGTACAAAAATGAATAAAGCTCTCTGAACTTCATTTCAGTTTCCAGAAGTGCTCCTTTGAGTCTGAATCAAATCTTATGCCCAGATTCAAGTTATTTGTGATTCAGTGAAATCTTGTTGTTGATCCCCCATTCAGAGCTTTTCTGCTATCATGTTTTACGTGTAAGGATATTTTGTATTCCTTCTTGAACTGCAAACAGGAAATAGATAGGGAAAATAAAACTAAAATCAGTCTTAAACCCTGATCTTATGAAACAGCTAGGCAGTTTTGACTTTACAAGAAAACATTAAAAGATACAATAAAATTGTAGTATCAAGCTGTAGAAACATCATACTTCTTACTGCAAGTCCATACATCTGACGAGGTCACAACATGAGGGTCAAATCACGGGTGATTTTTAAAATGCCATATCTTGGGGCATTTTAGGCAACTAACTGGGATTTCTAAAGACAGAAGAGCAACACTCCTTGAGGTATTTTAAAAACACCAGCCACTTTAGGCATTTCTACTGATTGTCAGTCTTTCAACTTCATACAGGAGAGTAAGCAGTTACTCAGGTTTTTTAATAGGTGTTTTAAAACTTGCGGTATGTGGTTGTTTCTGGACTGGACGCTTCCTTGGATCTTACTGGACTAACCATGGATTACACGACCATTTCAGGCTGCAGGGGATTACAAACTTGCTGACTCAGCTGATGTCCTCCAATCCAGTGACCCTAGATTCCTAAGAAACAGAGGATACGTTTAATTTTTTTAAGCATATAAAAGTTTCTATGTGAAATGTAACGTACGCATTCCCCTTCCCAAAATGTTCTTCAGGAGAATGTAAATGCATGCAAATTAATCATAGTAACCCATATCCACATCCATTTGGATGAGGCAGTAGAATATATACGCCCACATGGTATTTTAGTTGAAAACAATCCCATAGAATGGGAAGCAAAAAGGAAGGTGGGCGACTTGGTTGGATTTTTAAATATTGTTTTATATTAAGTGAATTTAGCTGAGCACACATTTTGAAGGGCTGTTCTGAGGCTGATGCTAATGGCTTTGCCAAACCCCCAAAATAACTTACAAACGTAATGGTCTGAGGGATGGTTGAGCAGCATTTGCTGAATGCTAAATTCAGTTCATTGGAAAGAGGTATTTTGGCCTTATGAAAACAACCCATTTAATATGGACACATGAGCAGAATAGAATACACTAAAAACGTGAAGATTATTTCAACAGCAGCTGGGCTGGTATTTATGGAAACACAGTGATGTGTACAAAACAATAAGGACATTCTTGTGGCTGTGATGTCTTCATTTTTTGTTGTTCACACTTGTTGTCCTAGGTAAAGAGAGGTAGGAATAACAGGGGCTTTTTTTAGGAACAGAGGTATTTTAGAAACAGTGTTTTTTTGCTTCCAACCATAGGTGAAGCTGGCTGCAGAATGAGGAGTTCCTGAGAGTTGCCAATTTGATGTATGGACTGTGTTTTCCATCTTGTCTTATGAGTTAAAAGAGAAAAATACGTGATTGCATCTGCTATCCTTCTCTCAAAGTATTTGGGTAACTGCTTGCTTTAGCCTTTCTCATTAAACATGCTATGTAACTGCGCAAAGATACCTCCAAGTCTTCTGATTCAGCAGGAAGCGGGGTTATTCCATATGGGAGTGCAGCACATTAATCTAGAAGTATATGGCAATATATACTCATACAAATCATATAGTCAGGCTCGACATGGAGAGACTACAGAGCACGGCTACCCTTTGCAGGCTTGTCTTGACTCTCATGATCAAAGCTCCAATCAATCACCTAAACCCAGGCAGCTGCCCAAGCTGGGAGACGCCACGCTAGACCCAGATTGGCCTAATGGAGTCATGTCTTTAAACCAGCAAGAACCTGGCAAATGAACAAACGAAACGTGATTGTATCTTACACGGAGCCGAGGGAGCCTCTGCCCGCTGAACGGAGGTGAGGTTAGATGGAGTGCGAGGTCATTGCCAGGTTTTCTTTGAAGACCAGAACGTCTAGGTGGCTCAACCCACCAGTGATGGCATTTGTTTTTTTTCTGAAGAAAAAAGCATGGTATTGCTGTTGTGGAGATTACCGGGACTCCTGTGAGTATCCGCAGGAGAGGAAACGGAAACTGGAAATGGCAATTCCTAGAGCGAATGGTACAGGGTTCAGATCTAGGTGATAACACCTAGACAGCATCTATTTCCAAAGGAAGACTTCGACCGTCCTGAACCAAAGTTTTGTTCCTCTTGCTAAAAAGCTGTGGGGCAAGAGGGTTTCCATGTTAGTTGTCTTTGTGTTTGGAAGCCAAACTGGATTGGTGACCTCCCCATGCCTTCTACTGATGTCTGAATAACATTATGCATATTTGTAAATTTTTTGAGATTACTCACATTAAAAATAAACTAGTGGTTTGTGTAACAAATCTAAGAAGACCGCATGTGGAAACCAAAGCAAGTAAATAAGGCTTCTTCTTGTAACTCTTGACAATTATTGCTCACATTTGAAAGAAAAAAAAATGGGCAAAGTCTTAAATGAACATGGGTTTCCATGTTGCCTTAGTACTTAAAAACAAGTTTTCGAACTAAACCAAAGAATAAATTTGGAAACCTGCTTCTCCAATCATGATTTTTGATCAGAAAACTTTAAAACTAGAACAACGTTAGGTAAATTTTGCTGATCCTTTAACACAATATATCATAGCAACTGCAGCCCTTGCCCTCCAGAACTTCCACAGGCTGAGGAACAAGCTTTCAATGACAACATAGTATGTGAAATACGATGATCTCAGCTGTAATGTTATTTCCTCACAAGAAACTGCTTCCCCCCTTATTCCCCATGAAAACAATAAAGCTCCACACACGCACTACTTGAAGTTCAATAGATCTATCACCTGCAGCTCCCAAGACTTTTATTCATATCTATTATTGTGATGAATATAGGAACCAACTGAAATCCTCTTTTTAGTGAACAGTGCACCTAGCGTTAGCTCCAGAGAGATCATACCACGAAGAGTTTACTATCAGAACTCGAGCACACAAATGCCCTGCATTTTACAGGTGGATGGCTGAGGCAGAGAGAGATTTAGGGTGGATTTGTTTTCCTTCGCTTTGGCCATCTAAAGATTAGGCATCTAGTCCAAACTAGTTACCTAAACTCCCTGTAATTAATGGAGGAGGCAGACATATCCAGAAAACAATTCAACCCACTCGTCTTGGACAGCTATCTAACAGAGCGATGATTCATCCTCCCGTTGATTATCAAGGGAGTCTACATAACTTGGATGACTATGGTTTGGTTAGATGAATCCCTTCTCACCCATGTGCCCGCTGTTGTGTAACATGCTGCAGCGCAGGTAGAAAACCACCCCAGACCGACTATGTTTCGGCAAGAGTTTAATCCAAACCCCACTCGGATGCGAAGAAGTCCCCTTTTGAAGGCAGTGCCAATTTGGCAGTGCTCACGCTCCTTGTCCTGTCTTTGCCCTGGGGCAATCAATGCTTTGAACCGAGCTCAGGAAATACACAAGTCTGGGAACAATTCACATGGGCTTTTATTTTCTTGGAAAGATGTCAGCACATCACTTTAAAGTACCACAAAAAAGACGACACTTGGGAAAGAGAATTTGACAGGGGTAGCTGTCAAACACAATAAGAAAAATCACCTAATGTGAGGGTCTATAGAAATTAATAATTAATCTCTTAATACCAGGCAGCTGCACATACAGATCTCCAGTGCCTGCCAAGGAGTGGCATAATCCGGGCAGATTTGTCCCACTATTAAAGCAGGAGGGTGGGGCAGTGTCCCTATCACTATCTAAAGTTACTGAATAAATTTAATTTGTGTTATTCATGGGGTTATAGCTGTCTGTAACATGACAATGGCAGATATGTTGTGCTAGGCATTTCCTGGGGGAAAGGAGCACCCAAGATTTCTGCTTCACGAAGGGAGGACGGACATTGAGAGACAAAAAGCTCCATCATTCAGTCTATTATACAAATAGGCAACCAGACCTTCGCTCCTTGCTTCTTTGCCAAGCTACACGCTCATAGAGCTCCCCGTGAGGGCTCCAGGGCTGAGTGCTTTCAGCAGACAGCAGGAACTACAAAATTGCCTGCACTGCTCCAAGTACCCCAGCAACGGCTGGTACCTGCTGCTGCAGCAGAGCTGCAGGCACCTTACACAGCCAGATTCGGGATAACCGAACACTAAGAGACATTTCTTTCTAGATTCAGCGAGTTGGAGTTTGGACTGAGTCCTGAAGAACAAGAACGTATAACTTCTGTAAGATTTCCAAGTGTGGCTCTGCGTATTCTGGACCATTAGTGAGTTAAGTCCTTGGAAGCCCTCATTGCTCTGGACAGCACACAGATGCTCTGAAAAGGTTACCTCACATCACTCCAACTTTAGGAAACGCACGCCGAGATAACTTTCAGTCTCTGCCACCCACGCCCCTACGCTGATACCGTGATAATTCACAGCTATTCCTGTGGAACACATCCAACAGCACAAAAACCTCCCTCGCATTAAAACAAACAAAAACAACTAAAACCACAGTGAGCTTTAAGGGAGGAATGGATTAGAGCAACGCATGACTCTATTTTCCCCAACACTTCTCCCACTCACAGATACTGAATGAGATCCCAGTCTCTTATTTAACTCTGCTTACTGTCAAGACTTCGGAAAAAGGGCTACTGCAGCTTACATTTTGCAGACTTCATTGCCATGCCAGCTCACACCTTCTAAATCCCAACTCTATTTACATGAGGGTGGGGCATGTAAATCCACGGAGGAATTATTCTAACAAAGCAACCTACTGCCACCATTTGATCAGAACAAGCTTTGCAGGACAAAGTACCGAGCTTCCTTGCAAGGGCCATTTGTCTTAATCGGAGAATGGAAAATATTTAATTGTATGCAAGCCTGCAGTGCCCTACAAAGAAGGAAGCGTTATGCTACTGCTTATATGCACTGTGAATATAACTTTGGACCTGCATCTTTCCTGGGGGCTCAAGGAAGGAAGAACAAGCAAATATGGCCAGGCTGTAAATGCAGTCCCTAAAATATCCCATGTACACGACACCTCACATGCACATGCTGGCCAGCCGTCTCCATCATTCTAATGAGCTTTTCTTCTGTTCCAAGGATTGCCAAGAGTTATGCATAAGGACGAACACAGCACAAATCGCTACCAGAAAAATTGCAAACAGAATACCACAGAGGCTGGGTTACAAGGTGGAAAGCATTGAAAGGAGTAGGCAACTGACGGGTTCTTTTATTTTATCGTTTTAGTGTTTTCAGTGCTGGAACCATCCAATGAGCAAGCTATGGAAACATCATCATCTCAGGAAATAAGAGTGCAACTGAGCAAGGGGAGGTCATTGCATTTCCAGTAACGCACGGCTAGAGGTAGGCACAATGTGCATACATACCCGGGAATTTGAAAAAGCCCTTTTGGCACTTAAAGCCTGTACGAGGTGGTACAAGAGTACCAAGAGCGCGAAGCCTGTGGGAGCTGTGTCACTGAATTCAAATCAGATCGGTACACAGTGAACGTACCATCCTTTACCTTTCCAGATACTGTAGCACCACAGGTCAAAGTCAGCAAACTTCACAGGCTTAGGAGCCACCTAAAGTCCCAGCCAAGCGTTGGGCTATGGTGCCAAGGAGTCACGTTTGTGCTGTGCTGACCTAACGAGGCTTCGCCTTCCCCCCAGACACACTCAGCCCAACGCTGCCAGTCTGGGATCCAGCTATCCGGGAACAAGATGCACCATGTCCATTTGCTGAGCCACCATACAGTCACCGGTGCCCTCGGGTACCAATTTTGCACTCTTTAGCCATGCTTTAGACAGTTTCTCATATAAGCACGGGCATGGGTAGCAAGAGGAGTACTGGCGATCATCTCACTCACAGTCCTGCAGCTGCCTCTATGCTGGCTTTGCAGGAACTACCTCTGCTCTGAAGTACATTTCTGTTTCTATAGCTCTCCGCGTGGTTTTGAATCTTAGACAGCCCTGGTAAGACGATGATCTAAACTGACCTAAATTCCAGGTCAAGCAAAATTTAGGTTAATTTCACTGATGTCATTTTTAAATTTTAATTGGCATAAACCCTCTGGGGCAGGGCCTTTTTCCAGGGAGTGCGTGTACAAGCTAAATCCACTGATGGAGTCTCACACAGTCTCTGAAACCCCCGATTTCCAAACTTTTTTTGTATTTACCCTTTATGCAGTCATATCAGGGTGTTTCCTTCCTACCACCTCAGGAAAAAAAAGAGGCACGCACACGCTCAAAAGAGGGGACAAAGGGAGCGATGCTAACAGAGTCCTGCCAGAAGCAGCCATTTCTGCAGATTGAAAGATCAGGAAAACATAAATGCAAACAGAGAGGCCATTAAACACTGGTGGAAAAATGGAAGCCCTGGAAAGTCTCCAATATAACCAAAAAGCAGTCCAGGACTGGAGTGATTCTGTGCTTGTTTTCTGTCCATTTTTCATGGTTTGCTCATTGTCACTTCGAACCCTCCCAATATCATTAATAGAGCTGACCAATGTTATTTCTAAGAAAAATATTTTCATTTAAAAAAAGACATTTTCCTGAAAATAATTTTTCTGAATGTGATGATATATTGTTGAAATACTCCTTTTTCTATAAACAATTGACTTTTTTTAAGCAACGTTTGTTGAAAAATTTACTGGAATTATTACCAATCTTCGTCAATTCATCACGTATATAGCATTTTTACTTTACAAAATATGTTGGAAAGAAGCGTAAAACAGGGCCATGTGTAATACAGTGAAATGCAAGCAGTGTTGCTTGTGGGAGCACAAGAGTTCATGTTTTAAAGTTTCGAGTGGTTCTAACAATCATCCCAAAAATTCATGCTATTTAGAGTATTGCGCGTCAAGTTTGTGCTGATGAGGAGGGGAAGGCTGCTCAGCAAAGCTTTATTTCGAATGGGCATCTTTGAACTCCTGTTCTGCCATCCTTGCTACCCTCCTTCTCAGAGATGTTGGGTGGATGGACTCTTCTTTCCCATCCCACCAAAATAATGAATCGCACATTTTCCTCACTTTTCCATTTCCAACACAGATTGCCATTGAATATGCCCAAATTTCCCTGCTTTCATCCTTCTTCTATCATGCTCTTATCTTATGGATGCTCAGCTCCATCTATGGACTAACTCAATTCATAAAACCCTCTCCAAATTAATCTCACGGGAAGGTTAAGAAGATAACATGAGACGTACTGATGCTGAGACACACGGGGATGGATAGACTGGGAAGAGCACGGTGCTTCCAAGACCCCAGAAACCTGGTGAAAGTGATGGGGACCGAACTGGTGTCCCCTGGGCAATGCAGGGAGGTGGCTCTCCAGCTGGGCCACAGCCACCCTGGGGCAGAAGCACCTCGCCCATGGGCAGAGCGAGGTGGGACTACCCCAGGTAATGCAGGGATTAGGTGTGGCGAGGGAAAAAAAAATAGTAGGAGTAGCCAGAAAATGTCATACAGGGGATGAATTGTGACTAGTTTAGGGGGAAAGGAGGTTCCTCAGCTACGTATTAAAGACATATCTTAATCACAGTAATAGCTTAATTTTGTGTGTAATTACAACTCTGCTCTTCCCTCACTCCCCCACCCTGTCAGTGGTTAATTTTGCACACACTGCGTGCGCATTAAATATTACCTTGCCATATACATGGGGTACTTATTGACACAGATGCAGTGCACTTTAAAACGGGAGGAGAGGGGGAAGGGAATGGGGAAGCACTGGAGCCAGGACACAGGGCCCAGCCCCAGTGCAATGGTAATTTGTGGTTTTTCCTCCAACGTTTAGTAGCCACAAAGAAGTCTTAGAAATTTCTGGTCAGAACCAGGACTCCCCTGTTCCTCTGCAGACGAAACACTGAGCCCTTACACTCCAACCCAATAAATATTTCATCTGGTTTGGAGGGAGAAGGGGTGGAGTCCAACAGAAATTGTGTTTCACAAATGCAAACGACAGCTCAGACCCTCTAAAAGCCAAATCCTACCTTGCCTCCCACCTCTGCGCATGTGTGCACGAGCAGGCGGCATCTGTACGCGCTTGGGCATACAGGGTGCTGAGAAGGCGAAGTCCAGGTGATGTTGGTGCTGATGGGCAATCACAGCAGCGGAGCACGTCCACAGGCTCCCCACAGAAAACTACAATAATCTGGAGAACCCACGCTAGCGACTGAACGGTAAAAACATCACACAGGGAGAGGAAACTCAGAATCAAAGCACGTCTGCAAAGATTTAAAATACATTAAGAGATAGAAATACAAGTTTAAAACACTCGGCCTTTGCTCTGCCCTGCAGAGATGCTAATCAATAACCAATATTATGATCCCAGGTTAGAGGACAGATTTCTGAAAAGGTATTTATTTCACCTTCTCCTGTTTTACTCTTTAAGTGTTTGTTTGGTCAGATTTTGGTGCCAAGTGGGAGCATTACCCTTAACTTTGATCACCCCTCCTTGCCTTCGTGAAGGCACTTGCTCTGATTCCAGTAGACGTTGTGATCAATGACTCCTTGACCAAAGAGATGTAGGACAAACTTCTGAAGTGTCTGTACACCATTTTGTACCGCATGCCTTCGGGTAGTCCTGGGGATGCAAAGCGCGGCACCAGTATTCAATCCAGTAGGAGACAATTTAATTTAAACATGAAAATAAATGAAATTAAAGGCTCAGAATAAAAGGTAGCAAATAAAGAGCAAAATGACTGTCTAAAAGGATTATACCAGCATCCTCAACAGAAGGGAGGTTCAACAAAATATATTGCAAAGAAGGATTTCAAACCACTGGGTAAATGTTGTACATGCAAGCAGGAAAGTTTTCTGCAAACAAGCGCATAGGTGACAAACCAGTCTCATGCATGAGTAATCAGTCACATTTATGTCCTGAAGAATACCTTATCCTTATTTCTGGTTGTCGTGGTTTAGCTCCAGCCAGCAATTAAACACCACGCAGCCGCTTGCTCACCCCCCCCCCCCCCCCCCCCCCCGGTGGGACGGAGAAGAGATCGGAAGAGCAAAAGTAAGAAAACTCATGGGTTGAGAAAAGAACAGTTTAATAATTAAAATAAAATTAATAATAGTAATAATAATAATAATAGTAATAATAATAATAATAAATGTAATGAAAAGGAAAACAACGAGAGAGAGAGGGAGCGAGAGAGGAACAAAGCCCAAGAAAAAACAAGTGCTGCAACCGCTCCCCACCCGCCGACCGATGCCCAGCCCGTCCCCGAGCAGCGATCGCTGCCCCCCAGCCAGCTCCCCCCAGTTTCTATACTGGGCACGACGCCCTATGGTATGGAATAGCCCTTGGGGCAGTTTGGCTGTGCCCCCTCCCAGCTTCTTGGGCACCCGGCAGAGCAGGGGAAGCTGCAAAGCCCTTGACCGGTGTAAGCACTACTGAGCAACATCAGTGTGTTATCAACATTATTCTCATACTAAATCCCAAACACAGCACTATACCAGCTACCGGGAAGAAAATTAACTCCATCCCAGCCAAAACCAGGACGCTGGTGTTAAAAACTTACATCCCTATATGCCTTTCTGTGTGTTTAACTGTAGGTGTGTGACTCTCCTCGTGTTTCTTCACAGATGTGATCCCTCCTTTGACTGAGGCACTGCCACTTATCCCAGTGTGGCACGTTGCTAAATTTTCAAGAGGCAAATGGCTCTCTAGGAAGCTTTAACTGCTAATAGTAAAAATCTTGAAAGACTCTCATTAAAAAAAAAAAAAAAAAAAATCACTAAGCAGCCAACATCACAAAGAGTCATCTTATGAACTGCTGCCGCTCTCCAAAGAAAATAAAATATAAAAGGCATGATGGTCTCCAGTGTGACAATGAAGAAGAGAAACCTGTGTCTGTACTCTCGGTAATAGGAGAATAATTTCATTTTATATATTAACATAGCAACTTTCAAAAATTCATGTTGGCCTAGCACTAAAGTAAATCATCTATCCAACCATTCTGGACAAATAAGCTGTGATAAAGAAAGGGTTTGAAATCAACACACAGATTTAAGTAAAAAAAACTCCCTGAGTTGTTGAACTGGCAGAGAAGACAATCCAGATCTGCATTTCCAAAGTAAGCTGAAGAGATATGGACATGGGAATTTGCAGGAGGATTGTTTTCCCATAGCCCATAACCACTACAAGGAATAAATCAGGGGTAGAAATTATTTAGGGCAGGACTTTCATCTAATGCTAAGTGCTTTTAACACTGAAGGGAAATACCCACATCGCTCTCCTGTCACTGCCCTCCGAGGGATTTATATTCAGGTTTTCATAGTTGTTACTGAGATGATGATTTAATTCCTGCCCCAGCTCATCCCAGCCCTCTCTGCCTTATACAATTCAGGGTCTGCTGAAAGTTTAGAGTATATAGGAGACAGTCCCATAATTCTGGAGAAATCCAGCTGCGTTGCTCTCTGCAAGCCCGTCCCAGCCCGATGGGTGATGTTTGTAATACAGCAATGCCACTCTCTATCTCCATAACCAACTTCCACCCGACAGGCAAACCATGAAATCAAGTCAAAGACAAATATGCAGGAATAGAAACCAACGCAAGCGGCAATCAGAGGAGTCTCTCAGTAAATGACATAGTTAATAGCCTCTGAAGATTTAATGTTTTAGCCTTTATTTAAACTCCAACTGGCCCCTTCTATCACTTAAGGACTAAAAGCCGCAGGTTACTGTATTATCTCGTTTTGCTCCATTAATTCTTCGGGCTGTCAGGCTCCTCCTGAAATGCTGAGACTCTGGTAAGTTAGCTGTCCTTACTGTGTTTCAGAGCAGATGAATGGTGTCAGGATCAGGTCATATACAAGCTACGTGACTAAAATATTCATATTAATAACAGCACCACAATCAGTGCCACCGATGCTCGGGTCAGCACGCGAGAGCATGAATAGCTGATCCCCTTCTGCAAGCGCAGCAACGTCAACCTCAAGAGAGCCGGGCAAAGGGTTTGAGCATCAGTTTATTGGTGCATTTCTCCGGAGCAGAAGGTCAGAGGTTTGGGGACCGCTCTGACTGATCAACCCTTTGTTTATTTCCAGACTGAACTGATCAGTGTAAAATAGGGTAACCTGCTAGCAAAGCTTGGCGGGGTGTTAGCTTGAGTTTTGTGAGCCATGTTGGGGATTTTCTGGGCCAAGCCATTAAGTTCAGATTTCACTTCATTATGACTAGCCTGATTAAAAGAAAAGCCAACACATTTTCTAAATGGACTTGTGGGAATTTCTCCTCTTTAGTAGCCTTTGGGTGAACATGCCTTTGGTAAATATCTATCTATGCTTTTCTACCCCTAGAACAAAAAAGGAGGAGTCCTTTACGCAGAGTTTAGGACTGGGATTTGTTACTTGCATAGAAAATGGCCTCACATCGGTCAAAGAAGATGGTATAAAGTCTAAAATGACCATTTACTTTTGGTATGATTGATAACAAAGACAGATTTTAAAAGTTTGCATTTGGTTTGGCTAGACGTTGATACCATTTCTAATTTGGTAACAGCAATTATTATTAACAGGAGCAAAATGTATTAGGTTTGTAAAAAGTACAAACAAAAAGTGCAAGTGATTATGAAGAGACCACCTAGTTTCATTATCTGAACTTACAAAATAGTACAAACAATAAAAAGGAAAGGGTTCTGAAACCTGAATAAAACTCAGTGGTTCACTTCAATGATTTTTAACTGCCTTTGTAAAAAAAAAAAATCTTCAGATTGACAAGGTGACAAGAAAAAACAAATCTTTCCAATATTCCCTCAGTTTGAGTAAGTCAAGATCTATCTAATGATGCAGGGAAAGTATTGTATTTTAAATACCTGATTTTAATACTGATGGTGGCTCTCAAGTTAAATGAAAAGAAAGGCTGAAATTGGAAATAGACATTATTTCATAAATTTATGAAAAGCTGCAAACATCATACTGTTTAAAATGATAATAAATCAGCCTAGATCCTGAAGCGTATTTATTATGCTTGGAATTAGCAATAATAAAACCAAAGCTTCTGCAATATTCACGGTGGAATTTAATGGAAATAAAATGAACCTCCACAGTTTGATTTTGCGCTTAATGCATTGTCATATTTTTGGACCCAAGGCACTTCTAAAATTACATTACTTGAAAAGTTGGAGTAAGTGCATTCAAGTGTAAATGGACATATTTTTCTCGGGGTTTACGCGAGCCCGGTGGTCTCCTTCGCTCCTCCGGTCGCAGACGCACAGAGGCGCAGCCGCTCTGCGGCGCAGGACCCGAGCCTTCCCTGGCACGCTCGCCCACAGCGAGTGTGTCCAACGTGCCCTGAGAGAGAGGTCACTCCAGTGCCTCCTTGGCTTTGCGTTTTTCAAAGCCAGAGTGGTTTCAGGAACAGGATCTGTGAATAACTCTCAAATGAAATGAAGCTGTATGTAGGTTCCAAAAATAAAACGGCATTTCCATATGCTGATTTTTGCTAAGTTTATCAACCTCAGTCTTGTTTTTTCTTTGTAACCTATATATTTTGCAACTTTTTTTTGAAAAATGAACTTTTTTCTTTAGTCCTTTTACCTCCAGAAATCCAATAGTCTGGTTGTGCAAACCTTCTCACATATTTACTTTCTATTAAAAAGAAAAAATAAAGATTTAAACTTAACTCCATGAGGGAGTCTCTCAGTAGGATAGCCTCAAACAGGGCTATCACTACCACCTCCAAGACAAAAAAAAAAAAAACAAAAAGAAAAAAGTATTTTGGGGAGACTCGCATCCAATTCCTTTGAAGTAATATTAGCTGAGGAAAATTTGGACGTGATTTAAACCTACATTTTCATGTTTACCAGTTGGCTGTAGCAGCCTCCATTACGCCATAAACAGATGATTCTGACATCATCTGAGGAAGAAAATGCATTAACAGGAGCAACTCTGGAGAAAGAAACATCCTGTTTTTTCAAGTATCTCAAAGAGTTTAAACATACGTGGTTAGTGGAACATAAACAAATAAATAAAATGAAAACAAATAAAATTATTTCCTATATGAATACTTTCCATGCTAAAGGGAGCAGGATTTTAGAAAACATTCTGTAAACAGGAACTTCCAGAAACATACCCCAAATCCAAAGGCATTTTTTTTTCTCTTCTCCACTACACGCTTGGTGAAATGCCGATACAGAAATGCACGTAACAACTTCCGTGCACGTGAACTTTTCTTCTCCTGTTTGTATTGCAACTATGAGTTGTGTTTTGCCTAACACACAACAACCCTAGCTTGACTTCGAAAAGACTCACTGGGGTTCACATTCAAACCAGGCTGGACAAGGCTTCATGTGAATTTTGTCTAACTTACAGTGGAAAATGTGCACACAAAAATATGGTTTTGATGAAACTAAGCCACTTCAGCTCAAGGTTTGCATTAAGGATTTCATTAGTTCGAACCTGAAATGCGAAGTTGAACACTGGCTTAGAGCCTCACGTGACTATGAATAATACAGACCTCGTTCACGGACCTCCGAGTGCCACATTTCATTTAGCTTCACTTTCCCACACTTTCATGTGGCTTTAATTGTAACTTATTAAACCTATCGAGACATGATCCTTAATCAAGGATTTTTTTTTTTTTTTAAACTATAACGCCCATTAGGTGCGTTCATATTAGTTATTACCAGTAAGGGTAAAACAAAAGGAACTTTTTGAAAACACAGGGAACAACGTATTGATCTCTGGCATTGAGCTGCTATCAGGCTGCCAGTTAACCTCACAGTAGCTCATGATAGGGATGAAACGTTGAAATACAGAAATACAGTGCTTGCTTCTCCCGGGATATAAAGAGAGAAGAATGAAAGGAAAAACAAGCAGTCTGGGAGCAGGGGCGCCGGCAGCAGCGGCAGCGCTGAACGTGGGGAGCTGCCCTTTCTGTGCCCGCCGGCCAGCTCCCCCAGCCTGCGCACCCGCTCCCCAGACCCAGTCCCTCCTCTGGAAACTTGTTCAGCCCCTTCTCCAAGCCTTGGTTATGTGCACATTATTTGCCAGGTTAATTACGCAGAATGGGCGCTCATTGTCTTCCTTTGCCCGTCGCTATTAACCTGTTGCAAAGCAAAATGTACCCTGGTTCAATGTAAAACGTACACATCGTCAGTGCTTCGAGGTCTAGCTGCAGCTGACCTGCTTTGACATTGCTCCGCTGCCCTCTTCACACCTACAGCGGTTTAACCTGGCACAGGATCAGGCCTTTGTTTAGAGGAAACCTTAAACAACAGCTAGATTAAACTCACCGCAAATATCACAGAGCGCGATACACACATCTAATAAGTAAAAACGCTGAGGTTTGCAACTAATTCCTGCCCGCAGTTAGGCTAATAGGTAAGTGTTGCAATTTTGCTCTCAAATCTCAGATACAAGCTTTACCCATGGTTGAACATTTACTGAAAGAAAAAAAATGTGATGGTAGAGGCAGCAATGGGATGTCTGTGCTGCCAGCTCTATTGACTTCATCCCAAGTTTAATGACATTTTGTAGGTGGGTCTCAACTTTCCATTAAAAGGAAAAACAATTTTTTAGTCTGTATAGAGAAGCAAGGCATGAAAACAGCCTTTAAAAAAAAAAATGCGAGTGTTTCACAATTTTTAACGTGATTCTCAAATTTCAACTGACTCGCAAAGCCAACGCCATCCTCAGAGGGAGCCTGCTCCGATTCTTGTTCCTTGCTGTATTAAGAAGGCACTTTCCACGACCAGGCATGGGAAACCTCCAAATCCAACATCCACCTCATGTATTCTACATGTTTTAAAACGATTATGTAAAATAAAAAACCCAAACCACTCGTAGTGGCAATTAGCCTCAAAATGACAAACTGCATTACAGACACGCAGAGCTCACAGATTACCTCTGCTCTAGCTGAGAAGGGGACATTCAAAAAAGAGCTAAATGGGTGGAAATAATAAACATTTGGCTCCTCACGTCATTTTCATTCCTTCTTCTGTTTCACGGACAAGCGGTTTCCACAGGCCTGGGAGAGGAGACACCTCCCATGCCAGCAGTGTCACCGAGCAGTGCTGGGGCAGCGCTCGCTTACACCTCCCCATGACGCCTCTGCCAACCCCGTAACCACCCAAATGCACCCCGAAGAAGGTAACCACTACAAGCCAAACTCTCTGATCCCTGCAAAAGGTCCAACCACCTTTTTCTGCTGCTATTCAGAAGAAAAATCTCCTGCTGGTTCAGGATGGTGGTGGGATCTTTACTGGATATTATGGCCACAAGCCAGTAAAGCACTGCTTACTTTTGCCTTCCTGCGAAGCAAGGGAGCTGGCGTCCCCGTGTTGAAAGCTTCCCAAATTACCTTCTTCAACATCTGCACAGGCCTGGCTTGCTGAATGCTCCCTTGCTCCTGCTTGGGCAGGGGTGATTTATGGTTACCTACCATCCCGGCACACTCCCCATGCCATTCCCCACTGCTAGTAGGTGCCGATGTCCCCAGACCCATCCGATGACAGCACCTGGGTGGGATGGGAATGCTTCTTTCCAAACAGTTCCTCCTCACAGATATGCTCTGCGCATATGTGCCTGGCGAGGAGCTTAGCCATTTATTTTTCCTCTCGGTAGGCATGTTTGGAGCTGTGGGTGGCCTCCCCAGTTTAAAATAAAGAAGCCAGGAGGAAGCTTTGTTCTTTGCAGACTGAAAAACAGAGCATCTGTCCTGTACTATGCAGGATAAGAAAGTAGCAGAGCTTGGTCTCCTAGACAGTTCCCCACATTCATTTTTTTTTGCTTGGTTTGAAGGAAACAGGAGCACAGGGCAAAAAGAAGGAAACAACTTTGTAGAAGGACAGGCTCAATTGCTCCATTTGAAGAAAATGCTGTGATTCTGGATAGTCAACGTAGATGAACTCTTGTTTCTACAGATGATCATGAGTTCAAAATATCTGATACCAGCTCACAGCTACTGAATGGTCTTGAGCCATGTTTTATTGTATTAAGGTTCCCAGAGCTATCAGCCCAGTTAGCTTATAGAGACATATCTGCAGGGCCATGTAAAGCAGAATATGCTTCATCCTTTAGGCATTTTATATTAACGGAGATCTCTTTAGAGCTTTGCTCATAGTTTGCCTCCACTTTTACCTATTTGAGGCATAAAATAGTCCCTTTAATCATGGCTTCTAGCCTCATTAAAAAGACACGCAAAAGAAGCAGAGCTAGAACAGGATTTTTTTTTATTTTTTTTTTTTAAATTCAGGGCCTCCTAACATATGGCAAAACCATCTTGGCAAACCTGAAGACACCAAATTCTCTGAAAAATGACTCTAAGCAGCCCAGCCCAGTCCATTAGTCATGGGCATGCCTACAAGGGCATTACAAAACAAAGCATGAAGGACTAAGTCACCTCATCGATCCTCCCAGCGCAGGACAGGTTGGTTTTCTGCCTTCCCTTTCACCATTCTATACCTTTTAATCTCATAATAAATATTCCCCTTCTGCAATGGAAATTTGTCCACTGTAGGGACATTTATGACTTGTCATCGGATGTTGGACCAACGTAAACACATCATGAGCAAGCACGCGCATCTCAACCTTTTCACTCACAATTGTTTCTGACGTAAAGAACGACTCCTGGATGTTTCTGGTCCTGCGTGCCACATCCTGACAACATAAGAAACAGGGTGTAGTGCCACTAGCCCTTGATTTACATAGTGTTCATTATATCACTGCTTAGCTCAGCTCTGTGCATCCAGTGTAAGCCCCATTTTTCTGTCTGAAACTTGGCTAAGGACTGGTAGGAGATGCTTCATTATTGCGTGTCTTTAAGTGGAAGAAGAGCCTATTTTTAAACTGCTATTTTGCAGGTCATTAATCCATAACCTGGATGTGAGCCTTTAGCTGTTGACCTCCCGAGTGACCAACTTATTTACTGCATATGACAAATGGCTATTTTTCATAGTTGTTTTCAAAAGACATTGCTCACTTTAGAGACATTATGGAGCATTGTAGCAGCCTTCACGATACCCAGTGGCTTGTATCCTTAATCCACCCTGAAAGATATACAGGGCACTTTAACAGTGACTCACACCAGTGTAATAGAATGATTATGTAATGTCCTTAACATGTGATGCATATTATTCTTATTATTTCTTGGATACTTCAGTCTAATAACTCCGCATGGTATTAATATTGAGCAATTATCCAAGAGTATTTGAGCTGCATAATATCCACAGAAAATCTGCAAGAGTCTTATTAATACAGTTCCCATATCAAGTCCGCGTCCATGCTTAGCACTAACAACTGGGCAGAACTGAGCTTTGAGGACCAACTTGAAAATTAGATACAAGAGAAAGTATTTATTGCACATGTAAGCATATCCTGCAACAAATGAACATGGTTTCATTAAATCAAGTTTTAAAAGTGACTTTCTGGCAGTACTGGTAATTGATACTAACAGATAAAAGAGGGTGAACGCTGATCTGTATGGACGTTGAAATTACTGTGTAGGGTCAGAGCAGTGATCCCCCACCAGCCCGGTCCCTGGTCCCTCAGAGCAGGCATTTTAGAGGGAGGAGAGAAACTGGAAGCAGGGAGATAAGGAATAACCAGCCCAAGATTAAATTTCCAGTGAAAGGAACCAGAAGGAAATTTATGCACACAAATGTTAGCCCCAAGATCAATTCTCCCACATTTTTTACAATTATGCCTTCTACATCTCCATGTCTATAGGTATTACATAGACCCAGGACAGCTTTACTAGTGTCACAATAAACCAGCATACTACACAGATGACACTTCACTGCCTATCTCGAGACAGAGTGAATTAAAGAGGACACGATGATGAACAGAAGGTCCCCCAAAATGATACTCTCAGCCTAAGTTTCCATAGCTTAATCTAGGTTTTGGTTTAACAGGGAAGAACTCCATGGTGGCGTGTTGTTTTAGTGGTTGGAGTATGACAAAGTAAAACCCATAAGTTCAAAGTGTCTAGCTGTTTACGGGAATCCCACCACCCGAGAACTGGCAGGAGCGTCCCAGATTACTCATCCGCATTAACTCTTTGGATAAACATTTTCCTGTTGAGTCGAGCTGCACATTCCCTGACAAAAACCCATGTTCAAAAATAAACACAACGTATGTCTGAATTATGGGCTTATTTCATACAAAAAAAAGATATATTTACACAAGGGTAGCTCATCATGACATGTTTGTTTTCCAAACTAGCAAGTTCTCCTCCTGTGAAGGGATCTGGGAGGAATAATTACTATGGAACAGAGAGCTAAATATTAATGAGTGACAGCCCTTCAAGAAGCGAGAAGAGTGTTAAGCCGTGCCAGCTACGCGAGATGCGAGTTTGAGGACGGCTTTGTAACTCTTGCTCCGCAGCGAGCTTGGAAGGCAGAGGAGCTGGCAGACATGCCAGGTTTGCTGCAGTGCTGCTTCTGAGAGCTGAACTGGGAAAGCGATCTAATGCTCTAATGACAGAAACACCTACGTCTCCCACGTATACCATAATAAATTATTGGCATCAAGTGAATTTCCATGATGTCAAGTAAGTGTGAAGGAAAACAGACTGCAGCTAAATGGAGGACGGGAACATAGAGCAAAAACACGGGAAGGCACAGTCAGGTTTTGGGGTGGTTTTTTTTGTTGTCCCCCCCCGCCCAAAGAAGGAGGCGGCACATTTAAAAGTAAGAATTGAAACAGAAACTCAGCTCGCAATGATGACTGTTCAGAGATTCTACTTAAGAGCAGCCCTGCAAGCCCACCACATTTTATACTGTGCATGCATCTAGCACTGAAGGTTAAAGCAAGGTAAGGGTGCATTTATGGTAAATAATATTCACAGCAAAAGAAATGTCAGGGTATTTGTCTTTCGGGTCTGGAAACACCTCTGTCCCACAAACTGCATTTAAAGACAACTCAACAGTAATAATTTCTGTAGCAAATTAGAAGTCTGAAAGATCAGATAATTACGCTTGCAATGTGGCACACATTTAAATTGTTTCACGCACGTACTTTTTTTTTGTTTTACAGTTAAGCAGCAATGTGACATCATTTCCATTTTCCCTATTTGATTTTCCCGCAAGTTTTCCAAATGTTTTTTTCCTTAAAACTGCAAAAGGGATGGACTTCTAGGAGAGTTCTATACATTGCTATACAGCAATGCACACAAATGTTACATTGTGTGCCTACACATTCTATTTAGCATTAGCGAAGCAATAATTTTTATAATCCGGTGCTGCAGATGTCAGAGTCTAAAGAAAAGAATAACACTGGAAAAAAAAAAAACCAAAACCAAACAAACCAACTGATTCTGTGCTCTGAGAATATAAGCAAGCCATCACCTCTAAAGGGGAGGGCTTCCCAAGTAATCTAATCCCGGGAACATTTTGGGCCCTGCTAATCTCAGACTAAGTTGTCTGCTCACTGCAAAGAAACCAAAAGAGATAAGACTCCAAGAAACCATACAGAGTAGAAGGGTCAGCTCTGAGGTTTTGTGCGAACGCAAGCAGTGAAAGGCTTTGCCCCAAGCACTGTGCAGCAGACATCCCAGCCCGGTTTCAGGAAGGAGCTGTGTCCCCACTCATTGCTGAATACACCCCCCTAAGGGGTAGGGTTACTGTCCTCTTCCCATCATTTTCCAGCTTTCTCAGGGCCCTGCCAGGTGCCCCCTTTTAGATGTAGATGAGGCGCTTTGGGACATGGCTTAGTGGTGGACTTGGCAGTGTTCGGTTAATGGTTGGAATCGATGATCTTCAAGGTTTTTTCCAACCTAAACAATTCTATTCTAAATAGCTACACAGCCCTAGTAAGCCCTACCTTGACTTCTAAATCAGCCAGCAGAACAGTGATTTTCCTTCCTAGAGAAGGCCATGCTGATAAAGTCCAATTCAGACCCTGCCGAAATGCAGCACGGTATTGCAATCAAACACCCTCCAGCTCCTGCTTCCTCTAAAACTCTCTCCTTCTTTCACCAAGAGATACATGGCTGCAGACATCAGAAGTTTTGCCGGTCTATATGCTTGCTCTCATTTTAATTTAACTTTCCTAGCTCAGAATTAGCAGAAGCGCTGATAATGTTATCAGGCACAAGCAAAAACCATCGCCCTGCTAAATAGGGATCATCCCGGCCTCACCCAGCACAGCGCTGCCTCTCCACCTTGATCTACCTGCCCTGTTTCTATTTATGCACCCCAGTTTAGGAGTCAGTTGTTGTTAACTAAACACCTGCAAGGGACTTTGACCTTGGCTCACGACAGCCCTTAACCCCTTCCCTTCCAGAGGTGACCCACACATAGGCTTCCCGCCACATCTCCTTATGCATCCTCCAGCCCTAAGTGCCAGAGCTGGTATTGAATATAAAAAACGTGACAAATTTGTTACAAACTTCATTTTAAATACAGAGGGTTAGGATCCTTTGGGACTAAGAGGGCAAGCCTTGCTTTTATGCAAAAGCCATTTCATTTCTGCAATATGCAGAAATATTTTATGCAAATAATGGTTTCATTTCTGAGCCTCCTGCCTGCAGCGCGCTGCGGATGACGAGCAAGGGGAAGGTTTGCCTTGCAGTCCTGTGCTCGGCCCCAGCAGACGATGGCTGCAGACAGACAGACATCCTCCGCTGGATCCCCATGTGCCAGAGGAACAGATTACTTCCCCCAGCTGCCTCCTCCTTCCCCTGCCAACAGTTACCATTTCCCATCACAAAAGCTGCTCATAGAAATATACCCTCCTTTCACTGATTTTTTCAGGGGTGTTTTTGCTGGAAGAGGCTGGGGAATGCTCACTCAAGCAGTTGTGCTGGGGATGAGGAGGGCCAGCCTGGAGACAGTGCCCAGGGGCATCTTCATCAGCACACTTGTGCCTGGAAGAGGTCGGTCCCCAATGGAAGAGGACTCCCCTTCTCCGTGACTCAGTTTCCACATCCACAAGTGATGAACCTCGCAACGTGCATCCCTCTCCATACGCCTGCATAGCTGACACAAACTGCCTGAACTCCAGCGGACAGCCAAGAGTTTCTAAAGCAGCAACTAATTTGTGGTGCCAGACCCGAGATACCTTAAAGACTTATTCTTAAAAATTGTTCTTAACTTATTCTTAAAATATTCTTAAAAATTTGGCAAGACATCATTAAACCTCTTGGCTTTGGCAACATGCTGAAAATGATTAGCAGCTCAAATGCTGGTCACACCATCTTCTTCTGGGCATAACAGAACTAAAATAAAAAAGAAATTCAAATAGAATTGGAAAAAACAGTCTGTCTTACTGTTGCAGCTAATAAGTATTATTTCTAACCTTTAGCTAGAAACGAGATGACAGATAGGCCAGCAAGGCCAACTAAGATTTTTTTGTATTGATTTAAAGCAGAGAAGCCACATTTGGTAGTTTATCAATTCCAGTGGAAACCGAGGATCATGGAACTAAAAGATATTAATCACTGTGGATTAGAGAACCCAAGGCTTCTATTAATTTCCCTGTCCGGTTTTGTTATCTTCTCAGATTTTCCTGTCATTTCTTTAAGACTTTCCTTGTAAATTTTGCATTTAAGCTGTAAGAAGGCCATTAGAAGATGGCAGGAGTCCTGTACTTTTCTCGTAATGAATTCTCAAGTTACACCGGGTTTTCCTATGCCAAACAAACTGAAGCCACACACAATTATACTTCAGCTGCGCTGAATAGACATTCTTCAGTAGGATCTTCTATTTTTAATTCAGCTACTGCAATAAACCGGCTAAGGATTCTGGGCTTTACAGCCCCTTGTTATTTTGTATAAAAATAAAACATTAGGAACAACTGCAGTGTAAACACATGCATGGTACGTTATTCATGCAAATAATAATTTTGGTTTTGTTCTAATTGGGAATATAAGAGTTAGGGCACTCTGGAGGTGCTCGCTCTCCGTCGATGCAGCCTGCGCAGCTTTTGCTGGTGTTGCTCACCCCACAGCTTCCCCCGAGGAAGCCCCACTCGCTTGGGGTTCTTAAATGCATCCTAAGCAAAGGTGGCAGAGTCTGGCACATGGAGAAGATTGCCTTTTTATTTCCCTCTCATGCAGAATAAAAAAAAAAAATTTGTCAGCCTAAGAAATCTAATCTGGGAAGCTGCATTTCTTCCCTCTTATTTGCAGGGCAAATGGGGGCAGTTATTCCCTTCTGTCCAGGCAGCTGCTGCTCCAGCAAAACCTGAGGAGCTGTAGTGGCTGATGGGCTGAAGCAGAAGTTATCATCCATTACCCCCATCCAAAGATGACTTCAATGAATTAGAAGAATTAGGTTTACAAGTTTCTAAAGAGAACAGCACTTCTTAGACTTTTCTTAGGGGTCCCCATAGACACGCAAGCATGAGATGAGCCACATCTTTTAGGCTCAGTACATGTCCTGAGCAGTCTCATGGCAGGTGCTCTAGCGAATGTCAATTCAAGCCTTAAGCACCAGTGGGTGGGTAGGACTATTCAGCCCCAGGTGGAGATAGAAATCTTCCATTACCACACCAAATCCCCTAAACAGACCATTTGTTTCAGTTAAAACCCCTGGGATTTTATATCATAGCAATACGAAATTTCCCTTCCCACCCACCCCCTTATTAATTGAGTCAACTCAGGTCATATTTTCAAGCTTCTTTCTACAACCATCAGAACTAAAACTGAGCTTCCCATCTCAAAAACCTCTTGAATATAGTCCATTGATGTCAAGAGCTGGGCCTTGGGCTGGCCAGCAGCATTCCCCTGGGTCTAAAGGTTTTAACTCACATTGACTTCAACTCCATACCATTCAATGTAACGCAAATACTGGTTTCACAATGTTGCACGTACTGGTTGGGCAGCCCTCTAAATTGAGAAAATGCTCTATAAAAATAGGAATTATTGTTAGCGATGTTATTACATTTAAACTTTCATACCATTCCATTTGCAGGTTGTACTGAGTAAGGCAAAATCAACACATTTCGTTATTTTTTTTTTGTTATTTTTACCGTAGTTTCGCAATTCAGCAGCTTATAATAAATAGTGGCTTGAGGGAACTTCTGTTTGCAGGACACAGTTCCTTATTCATCAGTCAGGCAATAGAAAACTTTTTACCTTTGTTTTATTCTCCTATAGCCAGGAACATAAGCCACTAATGATGTTCAGACTGGTGACAACACTTATTTTTCTTGAGAGGTAAAGAGGGATCCAAAACTAGTCACTAACTTATGTACGAGGGAGAAAGAGAAGAAAGTAGGAGATGCAGGAAGCATTTCTTTGATTTTATATGAGAAGTTTGCACTTTTTACCAAGAAACTACTTACTACTACTGCACTGCAGTATGCCAAAAATTATTCAGGAAAAGCTTATCTTTGGATTCCCTAAGTCCTATTTTAAATTTTTTAAACACGTCCACACTGTCATTTGTTTCATTCAGTGCTGAATAACCTCCCCATTTATATACCTTTCCCCCCCCATCCACAAAGTGAGCATATAATATATTACAGGTTGATTTCCTTTGATATACCCACCACTTACCCCGCTCTCTTTGTAAAGCCTTTTACCCTGCTCCCAAGCCATCCATTAAACAGCTCCCAGGCAGACCACGGAGCTGGGCAGCAGGATATCTTTGCAATAAGTCTTAAATTGAAAGCTCTGCTGCGTCTCCCCACTGTGAGGGCCTGCTGAGATAGGCTTCTTTTAATATTGCCTTAATAGGCTCTTCAAACTCAGTTAATTAAGTTCAGTATATCTAGACAGATTTTCATTGCCTGCAGAGACCATGTGTCTTGGCAAATGGGAGCCTATTCCTGCAACAGTTATTATCAATAGAGGTTTAAAGAAAGTGATTATAGCACTCATGAGAAAATGTAATCACCTTCTATGATTTTGCTGGCTCCGCACATTTCTGATGAAGATCACGCACAGCCCCATCTGAGACAGAGCCCAACCTGGAGCCACAGCCAACGACCCTGCCGGAGCTGGCAAAAAGCATCTTCAGAGGCTCGGACCTCAGACCTGCAAGGACACACTGGCCATGCTCCTCACATACCCTTAAAGACATGAGCTGCTGGGGCTGTTAATCACTCAATTAGGCCCTAATTATCAACACCCGCTGCATCAAAAGGCCTCCCGTGGTCAGGGAAAGGTTGCAGCCATTCACTTTGACAGGTGATCCCTTCCCCATGCACAATGCCCACAAAGGGCTTGGTGGAGCTGGCTGGGGTCTGGGGGCTTCCCCGGGGGCTGCCGGAGGATCAAAGCCAGGCAAACAGCTGATTGCAGACTGGCTGCACCACGCTTCCTCCGTCCCAGCAAGATGGAGCACGGTTTTATCGATTATTCACCCAGCACTGGGGCTAAAAGGAAAGTCCTGGCCTCGGGGAACAGAGCAGGGGGGATGCGGAGTCTGCTCCTTCCACTGGCGAGGCGAAGGCAGGCTGAGATTTTAGTGAGCTGGGTCAAAAATCCCAGATGTAAAACCAGCCGGCAGAACTCACGGCCTCCAAAGTGACCTCTGCGGGTCAGATTCCTCTCTAATTATAATCATGTCTCTAATATTGAAAACTGGCATTGAGGCGAGTCTTTTCCAGCAGCCTGGGTTGTACTGAATATAACCCTATTACCAGGAAGAAGCTTGCTGAAGGCTGCTGTATCTCTTCTAGTATAGACGTGTATACAGAGGAGTAGAAACAAAGACAAAAGAAAATTCTGGGCCAGAATTCCCTACTTTGAACAAGATACAAATATAAATACCATCCCTTCAAACACTGCAAGTTAACACTGAGAGTTGGGAATCCTTTTCTTTCCTTCAGATGTAAATATACGGAAAATACCTGCTCCCTCCTTAGTGTTAAATTTTTTTGCACATATTTAGTATTTTTTTCTCCCTCCTTGAAGTTCTTCAGTGTAAAGATCACATTTACTAGCTCCTACATTTCCTGACAGGGCTAAAAGATCTTATTAACCATTGCTTTGTATTAAATATAATTTAATAACACTCAGTCTGTAACGATGGTTTAATTTTTAATCCATTTCTGATATTTAGCATATGCAGCTTAAATTGACTCATTTATTTAATGCAAGTTGTGCTTTCGTAGAGTAACAAAGCCCTTGGAGGGAAACATCAATGCACCACGAGAATAAACGGTGATCAGGTTGGAGCAAGAATATTCCAACAGTTACAAGGGCATAAATAGGCAGTGGAAAACTGAGTCCAATAATCTGGCATTATAGGATGCTACAATAATACAATAATTCTCTCAGCCTTTCCAGTCCCAGTCTTATTTCCTGCGTTTTAACATTACTTCGGGTTATATAGGCATGCAGTGAGTCAGCCTGTATCAATTTTCCTAATCCTCACAAAATGTTGATAATTTGTTCAGCTGTTCTTTTTTAACAGAGTGACAGAACAAATGCGTAAGAAGATTTTAGGTTAGGGGTTTTTTTTTCTAACAGTTTCAAATTGGCATCCAGTTGAAAGTTTGTGACGAGGGATTTTAATGCCAGTTCCCATAGTAAAGGCATTTGATGGCATACTTTTTATTCTCAATAACATGATAAAGGTTGAAACGGAGAAAAAAGGATACTGTAGTCACCTTAGGGTTCCCCGAATTTGAATTCCTAAACTCCTGCCTGGCCTCAGTCCTCCGTCTGTGTAATAGGAATTAGTCAGCACGGACCGGTATGTGCTGTTTCACGCTTCTGACACTCATTTCCAAGGAGGTGAAATGTTGCAGATTAGAGGCATAACAGGACTCCAGCATTCCCAGGGTGGTGTTCAGGAATCCCCACTTCAACCAATGCTTCTAAAAGTACAGGGGGATAAAAATCCTTAATGGTTATGAGGGAACAATCCAGAGAGAGAAGAAATGCACTCTCCAGCTCTAGATCCTCAGCTTCTGTACATTTTTGCACCTGCATAATCTTGCTGTCATATGCTAGCTGAAGATATCGCATGCAATCCCTTTTACCCTTTTAGGAGTTCTTTTCTACGTCTGCAAGCAAACATTTTGTAAAATTGACGGGTTATTTAAGAGAGTACATAAGAGATACTGTATATATTTATAAGTAATTTTTATAAGTCTAATATAGAATAGATTCCTACAGAGAAGACTCCTAAACTGGAATCCCTGAATTACTCTTGCAAAGCCTGAGAAGAGTGCCAGCATATCTTACAGATGCGTCATCCATTCTTTCACCACCTAGGATTAACTCTAATCGAAAGTGACGTTCAAGACAATCCTCCTAGCCAGTTATTTGTTTTCTTAAAGTAGGCCAGAAGATTTTACCTGCTGATTCCTTATTGCAATTTTGCAAAATATTACAACAAAGTACCTTATGTTCTTCCAAGAGTGCTAGCATTATGTGTTTATGTGAAAGAGTAATGAGTGGAGAGGTACTGGAGGAGTTCAAGGGTGAAGAGGTTTAATATATTCACTTTTTCCTCTAAAGATGTATGTTAGAAATTTTTGGAGCATGAATAAAATAAGTTTACAATGGTGGCAAAACTGTTGCAAAATGGAAGATACAGTCAAAACTGCTGGTTGTCATTCAGATCTAATGAACCCTCAACTTTTGTCATCTATGCGCTCGGGTGCTGGTACTTCTAACAGCTCTGTTCACCCTCAGTACTCTTAACAGCCTCAGCTCTACTCACTCCCCTAACTTTAAGAAATAACCCCCCCCCCAACTTTAAGAAATAAAAAAACCTCCACATGCATCTATCTGGAGAGGTAGAGAGGATGTCTCTTAAAAAAGCGTATTTTGCATAGATTTACATCACCTGAGCAACTGATGCGCTTTTGGAGTCTCGGACTAAAAGAGCTGATATCCAGTTGTGAACTCAGGGAATTTGGTTTCGGGAAGACCTCTTACAGACAAAAAGTACAACTTTGACCATGGCATTCTTGAGATCCTGGGCCCCTATAAGTGGAGCACCGAAATCCTGCCAGCTTCAGAGAAGCTAAGATATCTTCCTTAATGACCGTAATTTCACGTGCAATCATGGCAATTGTGTGCAGGTGACCAGCTACGTTTTCATGCCTAATTGTAGATGTTGCGCAAATCTACCAGACTGCAGTCGTAGTGATAGTTGCCTTGAGGTGTAAAATCAAAACCTGACAATATTTGATTGTCCAAACTCCTACAGATTTAATGGAGTCCCCTACACATTTAATGGAGTAAAAATTAATTCAGTACTCCAAATCTCCCCTTTCCTAGCTCAGTATATCACAGAAAACAATCCTGCAAGAGAGCATTCTATAGTGCCTAAGCTTCTCGTAACCAGCTACAGGAACCTCGGCTCCCTACTGCACAGGACAGCAGAGCTATAAAAGGTCCTTGTGAACACACATTATGTTCATTATTTTGAAAACAGGTCCCTGGGAGCTGTGGGTAGAAAGTTCTCCAGCTCCTTGCCGTGGTGGCCTCCAGTGAAAGGGCCACTCTGCTGTTTGTTTAGAAGGCTTTTTGTGTCCCATTCATAACTGAGCTTTTAAGGAAAAAGCAGGAATTTAATTCTTCTCGAGGGAAAAGAAGAACAAAGCACTTGGATATCAGTAGGATCATCCCATCGTTAATGAAAAGAAATATTTGACCTAGAATGAGGATGGGGTTTGATCTACGCAAAAAGCTGCTTTCAAACAAAAGTATTTTATCGAACTCGGAGAAGAGTCACAGCAAATTTCAGGACATAAAGAACAGGCTCAGAATTAAGGATATTGTGCATATTACTGCAGTGATGACTTACAAATGGTATAAACCATAATGCAAATGTGAAGTACTAAGACCACAGGGAGAGGAGCAGTGAACCTGCTGTTATCCGCCTGACCATGGCTAGCAATCTGCTCGCTCCTGCCTGCGTCTCACCATACCGTCTCAACTCGTGTCTTGCATTTGGAATGAAATTTGGGGGGCAACAAAGACTTGTGTGTTGTGTTTTCTTTCTCTACTTTTAGAGCATAAAGAAGAAGCAGGTTCTTGTTCATCGCATGGATTTTAGTTGTTTCTGGAATAAAATAAATTGCAGCAGGACAGTATGTTAAAACCAATTCTGTCCATGATCTACTCGAGTGATGGAACCTTTGCTTTGCATCAGTCCAAAAAATCTGGGGTGCTCGTGTCCCTCAACGCTCTGTGCTGAACAGTGGCTTTCCTTCAATGGGCAGGGTCAGCTTCCCAACACTGCTCCTTGCTTATAATTTACCGCCTAGCGTTTGCAGTGGAGCTTTTGAATGTATTCATGAAGACTACAGCAACATACTCCTCCATCCTAGTTAAGGCTGCTCCAAAGATGTAATAAGTTTCTGTAGACGTACGTACTATGTAATTAAACAAAAGCACAAGATGTGACAGAGGAGGATGCATGGGGTAACCAATGGGCCGGGAAATACATGGGAGCAGGAGAGGGGCTCTCCTACAGCTCTCCTACAGGGCGGAGGAACAGCTTGCGACACAGATACAGCAAAGACGACTTGGATTCAAACACAAACTCTTGACTCACAGACTAAGCAAGGGAAAAAGTAGTACGTGATTAGAGAATGACTAACTCTGGTCTCCGCTGAGCTCTGTGGCTTGGACACTTTGCTAAAGATTTTGTTGTAAGCTGACATTTTTCGCTCTGATTAATCCTTTCCAGTCCCTGGTCTCAGCTGACTCGGCTGAGCCCATTGGAAGCCATTGTTCGGTTCTCTGAACTTTATCTCTTTTCAGTGCTTAAATAGAAGACCCCTTCTCCCCCCACCTCATCCCTCTTGCTAAAAGCCTGTTTGTAAGAGCCATAATGAAACTCCAGGTGGCCTGGTGATTTTGAAGTAATCCCCTCAGGGATTTGAAGCACTTGGTTATGCCTCATGCATTGTAACAACCCATGGATGTGATTTTCCTCTCCTTCTTTCCGCTGTGCTGCGTGATTTAATAAGTGCCGGGCATTAGATGCTAAAGGAGTATTAAGAAAAAAAATTTAAAAATCAAAACAATCCCTTCAAACACAACAAACTCTGCAGCGTGTGCATACGGACAGCATATCCAGTGGTTCCCCACTGAACATTATATTATCTCCTGAGCCAACCTCCACTGAAGAGAACAGCAGATAGCTCTAGAGCAAAGTCCTAATCCTAGCTCCAATACCCAGGCACCCTATCAGGGGCTACATCTGGTCCCAATTGTTCTTTCCCTCTGTCATGCACTGAAACATCGCCCTGGCTGCGCTGCCGAGTACCTTCGAGCTTGGGAAACAGTGAGAGTCAGATCTGAAACATTTCACCTGGGCCCCCTCTCTAAAGAAAACAGCAGAAGAGGAACAGAGTTTTCAAGGCTGGAAAAAAAGGGGTTTCAGTGTATTTGATGAGTTTCCGGAGGTCTGTTTGCCACATGTGTAAAAGGCCAAGTCAAGCACAATGGATGGGAAAAGCTTGGTAAGGCAACTGCAAGATAATGGGGCTCGGGATGCCACCAGGCTGCCCCTGCTACCTGGACGCTTCCAGGAACTCATTTCCTAACCTGAACTCTGACACCAGAACCTGTTCAGCTTTCGAGTAAGGGCAAGAAAGGTGATGGAGCCTTTTGCTAAAGACTCCTGAGATCAGTCATTACGTTAGCTGAGATCTTACCCCAGTTTATTAAGTTAGTTTGCATATTTCCATGGATTGGTGAGAATTGTTAATATCGTTAACAGAACAAAAGTATGAGAACTAAAAAACGGGCACAACTAAAGGGGGGCTTAACTATAACTCTTAATTAGTAATAGCGAAATAGGACCTACATTGCCCTACACCCTACAACTCGCTGTCGTGAGCTGTCTCCCCTTAAACATCTGGTGCCGGTCACTGTCAGACCTGGGCTACCAGTCTGAAGGGATTACACATCTAATTCATTACAGTCATCCTCATCTTCCTCGCGGTGAGTTCCTGGGGTGCAGAGCATTGTGCTCAATTGGTTCCACCAGAAAGGAATTTTCATGGGAGAGCCAGAGTGAATAAATTACCAGCAAATTGCTATTGGCAGGGCGAGATCAGGAGCAAGAAGGAGAGAAGGACCTGGAGAAAGGGAAGGAAAGAGGGAAAGGAAGAAAGCATCTTTGGTGAGCATTGAACTGCTTGCCTAATTTTGTTTGAGACTCCCAATCTGGGGCAGCAGCTGCTCCGATGATGTATTACAAACGACTTATTGCTGTAATGCATCATGAAGCTCCATTGCCCTGATGACATGTTACCGTAATACATCATCAGAGCATTGCCCAGCAGGAACAGGAGTCCTGGAAACCAAACAGCTCCATAAATTTTAGCACAGTCCCCCCCCCCCAAATTGTTGTGAATTTCTTTTCTGCTCTATTAAAGATTTAAGCTTTGAAAAGTGTGGGCCAGAGCAGGCACTCATTAAACAGGCTCCGATGGTTTCATAAGTCCCCTAAGTCATTAAAGGTTTTAATATAAGAGATTAACTATTGCTATTGTTGCTCGGCAAGAATAAATTATCTTTAAATACTTTTTTATGCCCTCCTGGTAGTGAGTCAGGAACTCGAGCTTGCATGCGAGGAGGACCCTGGCTGTGGAGCTGAAGAGAAGCATGGGTCACCCTCGTTAAAATAAAGTACGCAGCTTTGAGCAGTGAGGCTGCATTGCAGTGACTCTGCTCCTCTGAGCTCCATCGCACGCTCCAGAGATCAGTGGAGCTGGTGCTAGGGCCACATTTACAGATGATTTGTGTGGCTTCAGTCTAAGGTAAGTAGGAACTATGGATGCTCAGCCTTTCTGGAAGTTAAGCCCTAAAAGCCCACAGGCTGTACTGCACATACTAATGAAAACATTTTGGGATGCATTCAGTGAAGAGTTTAGCAGCTCAGAGAGGACCTCTGTGGACTAAATCCAGAGTTGCAACCCAAGAAGTGTTTGGGTCTAACTAACCCTAACATTTGACAATCCCAGAGGCTCCTCCAGCCACCAGGTGCCTGAGGGGTCCATGCAGCCCTGCTGGGGATGAAGGACACCAGGGCAACATGACCACCTCAAGTCAAGGGCACGGACAGTACGTTGTCCAGGAAGGTGGTGGTGGAGAAGGGAGGCTGCACTCTATGCATTATTTCTCTTCCCACTGCTGAGACCCACGAGCTGCTCCAAAGGTGATGGGGATGAGCCCGCTATGACTGCAGAGAAACCATAGCCTTGGAAATGTAACTCCTTGAAGGACAGCTTAGTGATCAGATATCACTGGATATCTTAGATAACACTACATGAGCTCACAGAAGGGCAGATGCAAAGGGAAGCAATGAGCTAAAAATCAGGGCTTTAATTTTCCCAGCACAGCAACCAGATCATGTTAAGGCACATGAAGGTTTGTAAGCCCTTTCTGCAAGACATTGGTGTTAAAATTAGATATCGTTTCTCTTTGCACTTAGAGAAAAAAGTGGACTTTTGCATACAGACAGTGGAACACATTGATTCAGCTATAAGAATTAATACAAAAAAAAGAAAAAAAGGTAAAGGAAAGAAAAGGGAAAATAGTAAAAGAGCAGAGCAATTTTACCTCTATTTAGGTTATACGGCAAACATGAACATGCCCTTTGCACAAACTAACTGGAAAGTTCTCCGTGGCACCATGGGGTGACTCTGAAGATGCACCCGTGTGCTTTCGCTGAGAAGTGCCTTTCGCAGGCAGCGCTGGAAACTCAAAGAGGGAATTGCCAGCAATTTCTTAGAAATGCATTTCATGGTACAGTATCAGCAAGTTGGATTTGCCTTGGAAATGCCACTGCCACTCGGCTGGGTGGTGCTGCCTGCTATTTTGTAGTTATTTTTGATCCAAGATTAAGTGTCTTTTTATTTTGTTGAAATGGATTTTAATTGAATGTGCTGCTCTGCTCGAGGTGCACCAAACTAACGTGGTTTGGTGTTTTTCTTTCCCAAATCCTAGGGGAACGTGCCCCTAGACCAACATTAGACTGTTTTGTTTTGGGGTTTTTTTTCCCCTTGGTCAAAAGATCCAGTGTGTGCTAATTCTGTCGTACTCTCTCTCACTCAATCACTCATATTCAGTGCCCCCTAAAGAAACATTGCAGAAGCCAGAAGGCTAAGAAATTACCCAAATGAACTGCCTGTGCTTTGCCCTCACATATCACATACTGAATTGTTGCCACCTTGCTGGTAAAATTAGCCACGTGTTTCACAGCGTTACCTTTACTTATCAAATAACAGAGAAGGTGCTGTGCTATGCTATGTCAGGTCGAAAGACTACCCAAAATTGGTACTGACCGGCGCTTGATGACTTAAGAGAGGGAAAGGTATCTTGCAGAATGTTATTAACTAATCTTTTAAATCAAGTTTTCAGAGGTCTATGCTGAGATGTGGTGGGTATGCTTTCCCCGATCAGAAAGATATCTGAACACATGCTTAATTTAAAGATAACAAGTAGTTCTAAGTTAGAAAGAAACCAAATGATTTTATGGCTTTGCAAACTCAGGTCTTTACTCAGTTGTCCTGAAGCTTTAATGCTGAAATGGGTTCAAGAAATAGTTTATTTGATTGAAAAATGCAGTTTTGCAGTGATCTTTCTTTAATTGAATGATTTTTTTAAAAGAAAGCGTCTTGATTTTTCTTTGTTAAAAAACTGTTTCAAAATTTGCCTACATTTTAAAACATCAACAGTAAAAAGAAAGGTTAAATGAGAGAAAAAGAAAGGATTTTTTTCTGACTCCTGTTTCTATTTTCTATCTCACTAAGGAATCCAAAGGCATTCGCTTCAGTTTGACCCAAGTCATAATAATAACAAAAAAAATTAGTTCAGCCATTGAGCTGAAAAATCAAATTTTCATACAACTTTATGTGTAAAAAATATTTCTTCCGCCACAGTTAATGAAAGCTGATGATCGTTGCATCTATTACCTAGGGGTAAATTCTTTTCAATCTAAAACCAGCCGAAGGCAAATGAGAAGCCAGCAGCAGGCTGGCCGGTGGGAAGGGTAGAGGAGGATGTTTGCTGTCCACTGGCTTCCCGAGTTAGCGGGGCAAGCACCAACCCCGGTTGGCCTCCTGCTGCAGCTGGGTCATCGTCCTTTGGAATGTGATGGCAACAGAAATTCTGCTTGCGAACAGGCCTCTTAAAGTCAGATCCAAAGTTTGCTTCTAAGGCCATCTTTATTTTCCTCACGCTACTGAAATTACAAAGCACCATCACCAGCACAAATACAATTCATGGATGTAACCCGAGAGTTTTCTACAATAACAAAACCAGAATAACGAACTGAAAAACTATCAAAACTCTGAATTTCAGCAATAACACGGGTGATGCAAAGTATGGTAAAGTCAGGACGGCCCTGTCTCTTGCCTGTGCCTCTAACTGCCTGAAACCTGCTCTCTTTCCCACCCAAATTCACCTGTCTCTGATTTGCCTTGTTGTACCCCACCTCATCTTCTGGTTTTGTGTAAATTATCCGAGGATGTAAAATCACCTGAGTCTTAGTTTGAAGCTTCTGTATTTTGGAAGTTGCATGAGTTATCTGAGACTCGGATTATACATGAGAAAATACGATACACTGAGGCTGCATTTGCAGCAACGTCTTGTGCAAAGCAGCCCTTAAGTGTGAATAGAGCACCAAAAGCTGCAGCATCCCTTCGAGGCACCAACCCTGCCATTCTGCTCTTACAGTGGAGCAGCATCTTTGTCCTCAGTTCTGGAAATACATGGAACGGCTCTTAGTATTTTGCCAGATTTAGTTTCTTTTATTAGAGTTTGGTCTGTATCAACAGTATTTTGGAGCCTAAACTACAATGAAACCAAAACTAAGCGAGGTGATGAAGACAGCACACGGGTAAGGAGAGTGAAAGCTCACAAGATATACAAGGGGAGGATTTGAGGCACAGCAAGTGCAGCAACTTGCCCGTCCTCATGCAGGTGATGCAGCGGCAGAGCCAAAAATCACAGGCTCAAGGTCTCCTGAGTTTTCACTCACTGTCCAACCGCTGTCTTTGAGAGAGGCTCATCAACGGCTTCTTCGCCGGAGCATGTGAATCCGCAGCCAAAGCCTGTTACGTCACCGGAGCAAGAAAAAAAACCAACCCTTTCAGTTCCCCAGCCTTCTGCAGCCCAATTTATGTCCAATTTGCAGACTTTCAACATAGCAGCCTCACAGTTCATAAAATCAAACTCAGCCAGGGCTAAGTCTCTGGGTAATGGATTTAGGATCACTCGAGGTGTTACCGGCAGTTCATGATGGGTAACTTTCTTGTTAACTAAAGTCCCTTTTGCTAAATGAGTTCCAGGTTTAACTCCCCCCAGCCTTCACTCTCCTTTTTTTTTTTTTTTCCTTTTTTTTTTCCCTTTTTGGCAGCACTGTTCTGGATGGGAAGGGAGGGGGAGAGGAGGTGGCACAGGACTTTTTATTAGCCTGCGCGTGGAGGGCTTTTCATTGCGAGGGCTACGGGGAGCAGAGACAGAGGGAGAGAGAGAGGGGAAAAAAAAGGTGGGATAAGTTAGTCTTTGTGTAAGGGGAAGGTGCTGAAAGGAAGGCTGTGTGCTGGGGCCGGGGGATCAGCCCTCTGGCTCCGCTTGTCTACACAGGGACTATGGAGACAGCCGCCTGCGTAGACCGGTGCTTTTCGGTTTCCGCAGGTAACTGCAAGCACTGTGGGGAACATGGCCAAGAAGAGAAAACCACAGATTGCACACGGGGAGGAAAACTCAGCCCCTCCTGGGCACTGCTGGGGTCCTTGGGGCTGGCAGCGCTGCCAACGACCCCGTCCTCGGAGCAAGGAAAGGGATGGTTCCCGTCAGCCATCGGCCGCTGAACATAGCTTCCATATATATCATCTGTGTATTTCTCTTCCTTTAATGTTGGATTTTCCAGCTGAGAAGCCACGCTATTTATCTGGCAGAGATTAACTGCTGATCGTGTTGCAGGAAGGGGATGCATCATTTCCAAGTGCTACCGAGCTTGGGAGACAACCCTCCCAGCATCCAAAGCAAGCAGCTGGGGATATTTCTGTTGCTTTAAATTGTCCTCTCCATCTCACTGGTTTGCAGACTTTGAGTAAACATTATCAAAAAGCTGGTGGCAGATTTGCTTTTTTCTCCCTCCTCTCCTGTCTTGCTCCCCACTCCATCCAGGAGAAGGGTGAAGCTGCACTGCGTGTGCTCCTGTGCTCCCTGTTCCCCATCCAAAGGGTCAGATCCGAAATCTGTCAAGATGAACAGAGGGATTTTTGTTGAGTCTCAGAGAACATCGCACCAGGGCCATGTACATCCATATGGATGAATGTGCGCTGGTGGGCTGGAAATTCTTTGGGGAAGGAATGGTAAAGCACATGGTAGATAGGGTCAATAACAAATTGTCAGCCCGTCCCATAGGGGGAAAGGCGAAGGGAAGGCTGCCTTCACCACCTCCCGGTCCTTGTCTTGGGCCACGGTGAGGGAGAATAATGTGGCCCTCAGCAGCCAGGATGCAGTCTGAGGTGGTCCAGTTTATAGTCTGAGGTAGCCCTGTATGGGCATGGGGAAGGATAAAATACGGTGTTCAGCAGCAGATGTGCCAGCTCCTGATTCCTCACCCCTGTTCCCAGCGCACCCTGGATTCACCGTCACAGAGAACCGGGAGCCCAGCAGGGCTCATGCTGGGCTCTCTGCGCACCTCCATCACCCCTTTTTTTTTTCTTTTTTCCAGTTCCTCAGACACAGTCATGGAGTTTTAGAGGCTTCATCACACGTTTTCCGTGCCCACAGGAGCCGAGCCAGGGACCGGACGCTGCAGGTGGAGCAGAGGGACCAGGGCTGCACCGATGCACCCAGGCACGTGAGGATGGGGCTGTCATGCCATGGACCAGCACACGGCGTTTGGGTTGGGCTCTTGCATGATGGAAATCAGTGCTAGCCCTGTGAATTGCTGCTAAGGATATTTCCATGTGATTTTAGTCAAGCATGTCTGACAAAAAAGCTTTTATATACAGAGGCAGGAAGAGAGCACATTAAAGCAGCTCTTCATGACAAAATGGCCTTCCTACTCATTTATTATCATCTATCCTCAGATGATTTCTTATCCTTCTTTTTCTCCTTGTCTTTGATTTCTGTTTTCTTTTGCTTCCACACAATTCACTTCTCCCCCTTGCACAGCATTTCTGACAAAAATAAAAAATGTGGCAGTTGTGTTTGGTTTTGTTTTTAACCAAAGCAACCACTTTGTCATTTCTCTTCAGATGACTACTGCTTTCAAACATTTACCTTTCGAGTGTTTTCTTTTGTTGAAAAAATAATCACCCCAGGAGCTCTGTGCCTCCTTACGCCATCCTGTACAGCGGCCCAGAGGACGGGGCTCGGCAGCGCGCGGCTCGCTGCAGCTCCCTCCAGAGGCTTCTCCCCAAGGCAGAGTAGGTCAAAACTAACGAGGACAGTCGAAAGAAAGTGTTTCTCAATGGGAAAATACCATTTGACTGAGGTCCAACCTATTTGCAGGAGTTTTGTTTGCAGTGAGGTTCCTCATTCAAAATACATCTGAGGTGACGTAGTATTTCAAAAGTGTCAGAATGCCCCATTTCATCACCTTAATATAAAAAAATGGTCCTACGTTCTGGTCTAAAGCAGCATTTTGTTTGGAATCCGAACCAGTGTCAAACACTATCATTGACTGAAGGGCCCCCAGAAGATCATCACAAGCATGGACCCGGTGGTGTAGGGTGCTGTACAGAAAAGTGAGTTTGCAGTCTAAGTTTAGCACACCCTACAGCCCTGCTAATGGGTATATTTTACATTCTGGCTGCAATAAAATTAGCCCAGTAGTGATTTATTATTGATATCAAATAAAAATCCACTTGATAATCCAGATTCTTTACCTCCAGGAGAATATTTTCTTTCCTTTTTGTAGATGGCAGCCAACATTTTATAATCGCAGTCTATGAGAAGCCTGAAACTATAAATGGAACATTATAGTAATTCAAGTGGAGAACTCTCTTCCACTCCATTTCATCGCTGTTTGTTTTGAGTAACTTATATTGTCATCTGAGCCTTTTTTCCTCTTGGAAGGGTGCAGCTCCGCTCATTGTGGTTATGCCAGCTGCCTGCATTAGCTCACTGAGCGCGCTCCCTGTAGCCCAGCTGGGTATTGTCTTTCAATCTAAACAAATAATTTTATTTTAAAAAGAGAGAGAGAGAGAAGAAGAAAATGTCAGCCTACTGCCCCAACTCCCTGTAGCTCTGTTTTCTCTGGCTTTTGTGACAAATGTGGCAGTGGTTATGCGCTCTGTACATGGGACTGCCCGAGTTTGTTCTCTGGCAATGACAATGGATCATCTCTTACTAAAATGCTACGTTTTCAAAAGATAAAGTGTTGGGTTTTTTTTAAATGAGCTCATGCATATTCATTTCAATCTGCCTTATTTCTGGGGAACCATGATAAACAGGCTTCTACTAACTATATTGCAAAGGTGACTTAATTGGAACTAATTCTGATGAACATTGTCATGGTTTAAACCCAGTCAGCAACTAAGCACCACCCAGCCGCTCGCTCACCCTCCCCACCGCAGTGGGATGCGGGAGAGAATTGGAAAAAAAAGTAAAACCTGTGGGTTGAGATAAAGACACTTCAATAGGACAGCAGAGGAAGAGAAAATAGTAATAATAATAATAACAACAACAACAATAACAACAACAACAACAACAATAATAATAATAATGATAAAAGAATGTACAAAGCAAGTGATGCACAACGCAACCGCTCCCCACCCGCCGACCGATGCCCAGCCCGTCCCCGAGCAGCGATCGCTGCCCCCCAGCCAGCTCCCCCCAGTTTCTATACTGGGCACGACGCCCTATGGTATGGAATAGCCCTTGGGGCAGTTTGGCTGTGCCCCCTCCCAGCTTCTTGGGCACCCGGCAGAGCAGGGGAAGCTGCAAAGCCCTTGACCGGTGTAAGCACTACTTAGCAACATCAGCGTGTTATCAACATTATTCTCATACTAAATCCCAAACACAGCACTATACCAGCTACTGGGAAGAAAATTAACTCTATCCCAGCCGAAACCAGGACAACATGAAGATGACAGAAATTCCCAGACTGGATCAGAACGACGTCCACCTTCCCAGTGTCGTGTCTCGGCAGAGGGAAGCAGTCCATGAGAAAGCACAGGATGCCAGAGAGAAAGCAAGTATGGAGACCATGGCAACAACATCCAGATCCTTCCAAGACAGAGACAGATACTGCAGATTATGAGAGTTTAAGTCCTCAAATGCAAATATATGTGTATATGCATATGCATGTGAGAATATATGTGGATGTGTTAAGAAATCATTGTTCACAAGAACAAAAATGATACCGATAGTTGATAATTGGTTCTGGTTTTACCACTTCATACTTGACTACAGTGGAATTCCAAGTACATAAAGCTAATCTTCAGATTCAGATAGGATTTCAATTTTGACTCTTTCTCCGTCACTTTTAAAAGCTGCAAATAACTAATTTGAGCCAGGATAGAGACCTTTTGAATGCCAAAGCAATATTAAAATAAAACCACAGTTTCATGTTATGCAAGTATCAGTATCCATTGATTAAGGTCTGATCTTTCAAAAAATAACACGTTATAGTTATTCGCTTTAAATGTTAACTACTGTTAACTGGTAGGCATGTTGGCTGCTTTTTAAATAACTTAATTGCTTTTCAAAACATTTGTGGTGAGAAGGAAACTCCAAATGTATGGGACAAAGCTCTATTCATATTAATAGCAGGCAGCACTGTCACAGCCCACTGTACAACATGATGCAGCGTGGACTGGGGGATTTATTGCAGAACTAAAAGTCGTGGAGTTTTAATCCTTCTTTGCTTCTTTATCCTAATCTTGTCCTCTTTGTTCCTCAGTTTCTCCCGCTATAAAGCATGGATGATAAAACTGACAAACCAGCCTAATTCTTAAAAAACAGCGTTGTGCTTTTTCTGATTGTCCAGAATTTTTCAGTTGTGTGTTCTTGTTCACAAGGTAAATGTTTTAACTGATTAGACCATTCCTATAATCGATACCAGAAAATGACATACAATTTCTAGAAAAATAATTGTCCTTTCGTCAAGCAGAGTTCTGAAGCTCTAGTAAACGAGCAGGAACTGCATTAATTTTCACTGCATATCCGAATATAATATTTACAGATGGAAATGCATAGGGGGTTTGATTCTCTATAAATGCATTTCAGAGAATATAAATCTTTCAATTAAACGTCTTTGAATTGACAATGTGCTTGCTGTGAGTAATTTAATCTGTAAGTGTATCTAGAAGTGGCATGGGCACCAAACTAAAAATAGATAAATACATGCTTAATAGTAGAACCAAGCAAAACTTCCTTTCTTTCCACTGCTGTAAGCGGAGTTAGGAAGTATTCCTCGTAATTTGGAAGGCTGGGCAAGTAAAGCCCAGCCACCCGCCCGAGGGCCAGCCCCAAGCACCGTGCAGAAGGCTGGGGGCTGTAGGGGCGGCCGGTTGAGTGCTGTCTCCCAGTCTGAGCTCACTGTTGCTGCACTCCTGGTAGAAATATTTTTCCTCTGTAGCTCGGACACAACAGCAACATTTGCTTTTCTCTATTTTTTGTTTTATGGTATTCGTGTAGTCCCACTTGCCAGGTACGCCATCACACTTTCCGTTCTCTTCAAAGGAAGAAGGAAGGAGAAGTGATGCTACTTGTAAACCTTGTTTCCGTCTTTCTTGTTTTGTGTCACTTTATTTTAGCACACCAGTAAAACTCCACCACATAACCAACTTTTAATTTAGACCAGCTGGCGAATACAGCCTAATAATAGCTTCACAACAAATAACTTCAGAAAGGACAGCCTGTCTTGATATTAAACAATTTAAAATATCTCCTTTCCCTCTAATTATAAGAAGAAAAGCAACTGAAAACGAAGTGAAGGTGTGGCACAACCATTAGCAACTAGCCGAAATTTCCATGTGTAGCCTCCCAGGATTTGGCTAGAGTACAAGTAAAATACAAAGTGCCCGAGCTTTTGTTTTATAAGGCAAATAAGCTAACCAAAATTTTACCAAACCAAAACCATCTCACAGCTCTTCTGAGTTTGAATGCCAAAGAGGCGGCCTTGGATGTACACGGGGAAGGTCACCTGCAGCCACCTAAAAAACACACACAAAAAAATGCAGTTATTCTAGGCTGGTGCTGAAGAAAGGCTGATGGGTAACGGATGGGCTGGGTCACTTCTGGAGCTGGTTTTCTCTGTCTTCACTGACCATAAAGGGAACCTGGGTGTCAAATGGAGACAATGGGCACAATTGCTATTGTACCTTGTCCCAGCAAAATATCAGAAATGATCAACGCTGTATCTAGAACTTGAGTTTCCAAATCTCTTGCAAACCCAACGTTAAGAAGGAGAGAGAGAATGGACCTGGCTGGCAAATAATTACTCAGCAAAAAATGTGTTCAGGTGAAATGAAACTTCTTCTTTGGTTTGGAACTTTTTAGTGTTCAAAGGTATTTGCAATAAAATTGCAGGAAATTTCCAGTGAAACTTCTCCCATAGCATAAATTGTTAGGGTTTCATCTTATAATGTCAACATGAAAAGTTTTCAGTTTTCAGGGAAATAATTTTCTTTTTGGCATTTTTTCCCCCCTGACCGAAATATTTTGGCAAAAAACAAAGCGGAGCTGCAAGATGTTTCAAGGATCTGCTCGGGTGTCTTAATCTCTATCTTTTACAGAAAAAAAAAGTTGTTCTCCTACTTCCAAATTGTTGGTTTTTTCCTTCGACGCTACCTGAACTGTTTATCTACATGTGAGACAGTCAGGGAGGTCACAACTTGTGCAACTTCGGGCCAAATCACAATGTGCTCATAGGAAAAGACCATCTCAAATCTCTGGAAGATCCTGGGGAATCAGGGGACTTTTAGGGTATGCCCCTTTCTTCCACTGAAAGCCCCCAGATAATCTTTACACGTGTCCATACCCCAGCCCTGAGGAGCTCCCTGACCTATTTTTCCATACGAACCCCCTGAATCCCATGTCTAGGGCCAGGGCAGGTGGGATGGGGACTGACACCCAGGCGACGGCCTCAGAAAACACGTTCATTTTCAGCAACGCCAACAGTCAGGAAAGAATCTTGACAAAACAAATGGCTCCCCATAAACATGTCTAAGGAAATTAAGATGCTACAACTGATCTGCTTTAATAAAATTACGCAGTCGGCTCAGTTTCCAAAGTTAGTCACTGTATTTTCTGCATCAGGCCATGCAATTAATCCTTCCTAAAATAAACGGACTGATTAAAATTCCATTATCCTGACAGTTCACAATAAACCATGGGACCAATGATCCCCTTTCTTTTTAACCATTTAAGCCATTATAATTAATTCTGGATTTATGTCATTTGCTGGTAAATGTTACGATCACCTTACTAACTACTTAAACAATTTCAAACAGTTGCACTCCTTCTCAAACATGTAAGCAATGGACAATAATTGAACTATTTAACCTGATTCACATTTCATGAAGTTTCCCTTATACACAAAGCTCAGTATTGAGTTGCTGGGGTCTCGTTTGTTTGCCTTTTTTTTTCAGTATCTAATTAAATGCTCAGGAAAAAAAAAAAATTAACACTTTGGAAAAAGACAGGGAAGTGTCTGAATTTGCCTTCATGATTATTTTGGTCTCATAGTCAATTTGTGAGTGAAAAGAGACCTCCTGAAGAACATTCTTTTATATTATTATTTCAAACATACTAAAAAAATGCCAATATTTTTCTTACCAAATTTTCTGCAATTCACTTTTGCCCAAAGTCAACCTTCCTTAGCATGCCCTGTGTTTTAGGATGACAACCACTACACTCATAAAAACACATGAAATTATAACCATTTTTCTCAGTGGAATAACTTTTTGCTCAAACGGCTCTAGTTTTTCCAGCAAACACACCATGGAAATGAAACCAATCCTACAATCGAGCTTATTCCAGCTAAAAGTATTTGAGATTTCCTTCAGCCTCTTTCTGCCATGCCTCCTGGCAGCTCCCCGTCACGCCTCCCCGTCATGCCCTGGCCGTGCCCCACCATGGCCATGGCACTGGGGAGAAGGTGCCCACCTGAGCGCTGGGAGCTTCTGCCTCAACAAGCCCCAGAAGTTGGGCTGCACATACAAATATTCCTCCATCATTTTTTTTTAAGTTTGTCTCATCTCTAGCCTTGTTTTGTCTTTTACGGTTCTACATTTGGGGTTCTACATTATCAGGTGTTAAGACAAACCCTCCTGAGAGACGGCACCTTGGCCGTCACTTCTCTCATGCACCTCTTCTCCGGCTCCTCGTAACCTCCTGGATCTCATAGCAATGGTGTCACACCAAGCACTAGTCTTGGCCATGCTGTCACCCCTTCCTAGCCTGGCTGCTGCATTCAGGCAAGACTGCTTGAACTAATCAAGCATAGGATTGAGGGGCTGCAAGGTGCTCCCTGTCCTAATCTGTGGCCAAACCCACGAGGGATGCAGTTCTTCTATATACTATAGCAATCATGCAAAATATGGAGAGATCTGCTGGCTTGGAGGAGGTGGATTTACTAAATCAACCACTCCCTTGCCTGGATTTTGTGGGTACCTTTTCTTCTCTATATTAAAATTTACAAAAAAATCCAAATAAAAAAGGAGGTGATGCACTGCTAATAAAATTGCCACTTAAATCGATTTGTCTTGGTTTTGGAAAAGAGAATCAAAATTTTAGCTTTTCAAAAACTGTGATTACAAACAGAGATATAATCTCCAAATTTTTTAGAAGGTGGAAAATCCATTTTCTAACCAGCCCTACTTACGACTGGGTAGATGGGTTACTTATCCAAACTAACACTGACCTTCAAAAATGTTTGGGTTGATGTCAGTGTTTGGGCTGAGGTTTGGTTTGGCCAGTTCTTATTTTTCCATAGCAATTTACCCATCCCTAGAAGAGATGCAGCTCTGAAATGGAATAAAAAGAAGAATGCTAAGCACACATAGGCCAAACTGAGCTACTATTTAATGGAAATAATTAAAAACCCCTTTACCTCATCTTTATCTGACCGTTGCACAGGGTGCTTATTAACACAGCAGCTGATCACATTATGAAAGCCATCAGCCATAATAGCAATGCCTGATGAAAAGGAGGAAAGAAAACAGATTTATTAAACAGCTAAACTTTGTTTACCTTGATAAATGAGCCTTCCTAGAGACCCCAAAGTTCATTTAAAAACCCTTTTCTAGCAGCTATTTAGCTGGCCAGCTGCAGAAGCCTCCCGGGATCTCCCCAGTGTCATTCGCAGAAACCTTCCTTCTAAGTTTCTCCTGAGGTCTCCTGAGTTGTGCCCAGGTGTTGAGATTTAAGGATGTGCTATTCCTCACATCAGCTGCACAGGATGGACTCTCGCCCATACTGTCAGCACCCTGCGAACAAGAAAAGGCCTTCTTTGTGCGCTCTCTCAAGGCCCTGCACTGTGGCTATCTCATTCTGTTTCGAATTAACATTGGTGGCGATTTCCGCTGGCTTTGCTTTGTAGAAAGACCTCTATGTTCTGCAGCCGCTCTCCAATTGCAGGGCGCCATGGGAGGCTGCAGGCAGATGCAAATGGTGTTGTCGCAGTTTGCTCCCGTGGTTTTGCTTTCCTAGGAGGCTGAGGAGCGAAGGGATGGGGGTTTGGCCCTTAGCAGCCAAGGCGGACAGAGAGAACAGAAAATTGGGTTTTAGCATAAAGCGCAAGCTTTGCGTGATGCACTTCGGGCTGAAGACTGTAACATCGACTGCAAAAATTCTGTCTTCCTCCCGTTGGCCTCCAGAACATGGTGAAATGGTCGAGCATATTCATCAGCGTAGCCACAGAAATCAGAAAGTGTGAGGCTAAAATACATCAGTTAGTGTTACAAAATATGCAGGACAGGATACGAAAGCCTGTTAGCATCCAGAGAAAGAGCTGCAACGAGTATTAGATCACAGCCTAGATGCGATATAAATTTTAATCCAATATAAAGTGTTTAGAAAAATAGTTCCCCAGTGGCTGCTCTGATCTCGGCGGTCCCACGTACTCCAACTACTGGGGAACACGCAGACGGAGTGGCAGCGACTGGCAATGAATGCCGACTTTCTTCGGCTGCGTTTTCCTACACTCATAACAAGATCACAGACAATATATATAGGACTGTGCAAACATACAAGGATGATTAATACTTGCTTGTGATTAATTGCATGTTTACTCCAACGAATGACTCAATAATTACATGAATGTTTTTCCGATCCTTTGCTAGATTTTATTACTCTACAGCACGCTGAGCGCGGATACATCATGAGATACGGAACAAAGTCAGGGTCAAAGCTGCGCTCCCAATGCCGTGCCCTGATCCTGGCCGCAGAAATCCCCTCCCCAGCCTGGGTCAGGCTCACGGGCTGTGAACCACCTCGCGGTGGCTGAGTTGACAGTACTGAAAGTACAAGAAGTCTTGTACATATATATATAGTTGGTAGGAAACCAGTTTCAAAAAGGGAAGGCTATTGTACTCAAATTGTGCCCACGGTCCCAGAATAGATGGGTGTTTTTGCAAAAGCGGACAGGAGAGTTAACTTGTTGACGCTATACTTTAAACAGTAGGATTCAAAGTCAACAGAAGGGTGGTGAAAATATCTCTTCAGATGTATTTATTTATTTGCATTAAACAAAACTTGCCCTTTCTTCCCAATAACCCAACAAACAAACCAAAAATGGGGCCGAGTTGCCAACATGTTCCAGTTTGGCCTTGCCGATTTAATCCTGCCCTCTCAACACGGTGATGTGACTAAATATCGGAGGCAAATTTTGCACGTCACGTATTTTTCAGGCTTGCATCTGACAGCTCGGGGGAACCGTAAGCATTAAGCCCAAGCAGTATTCTTCATTGCTCCCAGGAGCACTGTGGAACAAGCAATGCTTGAGACTTGAAATGGAAAACAGCCCCAACAGCTCCGCAATGGCATTATACGTGCATAGGTGCACGCACAACGCGCTCATACACACACCCTTGCAAATTTTCCTCCTTCCTTTTCCTTTTTCCTCTCCTCTTCAGCACTGCATTCTGCAAGGCAGTGTTTTTTGCAAAATAGCTCTTACATGCAAACAAGTTTTGCAAATACCGTTATTACAGATAATAATGCATTTTCAGGTAGATTGTAATATATGGGGAACGGGGAGACCTATAGCAGGAAATACATTTTCATTTATGCTTTGCATATACTCATTTATTAATGAAACATTACAAAGCAAAAGGAACATTAAAAACGTTGCTATTTATCTTTATGTGACTTGCTAAACCTTTTTCTGCATTCCAGACTCTTTGGCCTTTGAAAAGAGTTTGCTCAGTGTCACTTTTTTCTCCCAGACCACAGTACTCTGTCCAGTTTTGTGCACTAACACGTCCCCTACCCATTTCACGTTGGCAGCGCAACACTGACAGATAATGAGATAACACCCATGATAAAGAAGTTTATGAAAAGACAGTTTTCCAAGCCCTTTTCATTCCATAGGTTTCCAAATCACGTGACTTTTTATTTATTGCAAAAAGTTAACAGAAACTTTTAATATTTAATGCTAGTTCCTTTACTTGCTGCATTATGATCGTGCCTGAAGATTGTCTAGAAATACCTTAAGGAACGTGACTCAAAGGAGGTGCATTCTTTCTGTCCTGGTTTTTGGCAGGGCGGACTGTCAGTGCAGCACGGCTTTCCGCACTTCGGGGACACGGGCTGCGTGCAGGTCATGTACATACTGTCCTGTGGTTATACTAGAGAAAGTAAAGTTGGGAAAGTACGTGTTGCGCCGGAACAGAAAGGAGGTTTTGGCTCCCGCGGGATTCGTTCCGCCCAGCGCACAGAGATGGAGAGATAAGCTGTGGAGTCCAGTGAAAGCTGGGGGGATTTGTGGTAGCTGCCCACAAGGACGGGTGCTCATCTCCCCTTTTAGAACAAAACTGCGCAAAATACGCCGCGTGCCCCCCAGCTTGAAATACAAAGTTAAAGTAAAAAAGGTGTGGAAAATGTACATGGCGTTTTGCTCACCTGACAGCCAGCCAGCAATGCCAGGGAGCTCAGTGGAATGGCGTATCAGCACTCGGCAGGGAAAACTTCAGCTTCTGGGCATTATGGGGGTGTATCAGAGAGAAAATAGGTTAGCTTTCTAAATGTAAGTACTTTCTTAATATTAAAACGTACCACTAAATTATTGTTCGGTGGAAATTTGCAGAAATTAGCAGACAATATCTCAATTTTATATAAATAAAATTATGTTTTAAAACAAAACTTTCTTTCATAGCATCTTATTCTAATAATCTTCTAATTCTAATTCTAATTCTAATTCTAATTCTAATTATTATTCTAATAATTCTTATGCTAATAATCTAGCATATACAGTGATCCAGGCAATCAATATGCTTGCTTTATGTAAAGGAAACGTGGGTTTCAAAATATAGATGTATATTCAATTGTTTTACAGATATAGTTTTTGCTGTAACGGGCCATTTTCTTAATGACTGTCCAGGGGAAAAAAAAATCATTGAAATGATGGATGAGACATGTCTTATAATATTCATTCAAAACCCCATTCCCCTCTTCTGGACTCCATGGTGAATTGCAGTAGGCAGGCAGGCTTCAGGACCATTACCAAATCCAGGACTTCAGCAGGAAAAGCTTGGATGGAAGGAGATACTGAGAGTGAAGGGAAAGGTAAAAAAAAAAGAAGTTTATTACTATTTTTTTCACAATAGGTTATCTGTTTTACTGTTATGGGAAGAGCCATCCAAGACCTCAGTGTTCTCAGACCCTCATATGAATAAAGCTGACAGAGTTTTATCATGTCTATAATGGTGCTGGGGTTTGTATCTACAACTTAATCCACACCAATGTATCTATCTACTTTGAGTAGTAGGGAAAAAATCCAGGGATGGTTTTGTTTTCTTTGCATGGGTGAGAATTTACAGCGTGAAATTCCCAACCTTTCCTTTAAATTTGTCTTGCCGCATTCCTGAGCCATTCAAAATACCATGAGCCATTTCCTTTAAATTGTGAAGGCTGTCACTGTTGTGCCTATGATTATTATTTTCCCCTTTTGGCTTTTCTTCTTTCCTCTCTTCCTTTTAAACAGGACTCACTTCTTTTGTTTGGTTTTTGTTCTTGACGTTTGAAGCAGCTGGTATCTTCTTAAGGGTTTTATCACGCTGCATTTCTTTTTATGTGGCTCCACGTCCCCCACAATCCACTGGCAGGGGGTGGATGACATACAGAGGTAAAACCAACTGGCTCAAATCCTTCCCTCGATTTCACAGGAAATCGGCGGACACATTCAGGTGGAGTCCGTCAAGCTTAGCAGAAAAGAGGAGCAAGACGACGGCGTCGCTCGGTGAGGGCACCCTTCGGTGCGCTGCTCCGTGACGTGCGCACCGCTGAGATTCTCCTTCACCCAGCCCTGAAGGACGATGCCCGCTTCCAAGAATCCCACGAGGATAAATCACCAGACTACTCCATAAATAATCTTATCGTCCGTACAACGTATGTAATTCTCCCCAGTCCCTTCCAAGGACAAAAGCTATTTCAAGTTTATGTCTGAGAAACCTTTAGGCACCTTGGAGGATATTTGGGAATCTTCTGAATTCAGGCTTCTTTTTTTTTAGTTTCTCCAGTGCAAAGGGGATGGGATTTGTATTTAGTCTCTGCTTCTGTCCCTATTTTATAAACACAGGAGTTCTGAGACAAAATAATAATAGTGTGAAAATGGACCAACCGCAGGGATGGCAAATACATGGACAGGCTTTTTAGTTTATAGTTACACAGAAAATGGTTTGCTGAAGCGGTGGTCCCTAATGTCAGATTCACTTTTAATTACCCAGTACGTTCATATCTGAGTAAAAAAAACAAATAGATGATAGAGAGAAGGCTATGAACTTCAGTGGTCCTGAAATCATTGACTGGAAAACCTAAATGATGTATTTTACTAATTTAACTAAGGCTGTATGCCTTAGTTCATTCCATTCATTGCCGGTGTAGTAATTTTGGAGTTTAAGCCTTTATCTTTCTACAGAATATTTCATGCCCTTAAAGCTGTGTGGTTTATTTGTCTAACTCTGCTAAATTTCTAACTGCAGTAGCAAATACTATTTACCATTTTTAAAAAGGTTGTCAAAATTATTAGCTATCGGATGAGTGTCATGAATATAGGAAATAAAAAATATTTTCTTTTCCATGTCCAGTAAATAATAAATATTTTAGATTTCTTCCTTTAGCTGTTCATTTGACTTTCCAGTTGGAAGCATTACCACTGTATTAGTAAAGAGTCACTATAGGAACAGACTAGATGTTAAATTACATTTTCAGCTATCTTGACATGCCATATTTGGCACGGCTTTCTCAGTGAACAAGCTAGTCTATATATTTCTGAGAAATTAAAACCATATGGCAACACCTTAAAAAAAAAGCCCTTCTCTGGAAGCATCCTTGGAGTTTTCAAAATGTATATGAATTAAATATAGTCATATTTATTTAGAAAGGATCTGTTCGGATTAGACATAGACCCCTCATTTCTGCTCCAAGAATTAAACTGCCAATATGCTACTGCTCTAAGTCACAACGGGAGATAACTTAACGGTTGCGTTTCTATTAATAGCCTCGTTGTCTCTAAGTTGAATAATGCATTTAATTTTGGCTAAACTCAACGTTTGTGAAGACTGTTAAAGTAGGGCATTGATTAGAGGATGAGAGCTTTCCTCCGCCCAGCCAGATAACTGGTATGATAATACTGTTACTGGAAGGAGATTCCACCCTTCCCTGTCATTTGAAGGACTTCAGAAGATTTTATATTAGGTTAAAGATTTCTGATAGATATTAGCTAGTGCTCTGTAAATCAGTCCTGAACCTGGCTTTGAGCTTCCCTTGCATGCTGGCCTTCGGAGAGCCGGCATGGCCAGGAGGCAGGAGACCTCAGAGCCCTTGGGGCACAAAATCACCAAATCACTGCAAAAAATCACATTCGGGACACAGGACCAGGGAGGTGGAGCACAGGTGAGCTCATGGACCTCGCCAACGCATGCAGATGTGCCTTCTGGCCAGATACGATCTTATTCCTTCATAAGTTCATCAGGGATTGTTTAATATTAATATTCAGAGAGTCTCTTATTTCTCCAAGGCAGCGAGGAGGAGCTGGGTCACAGTGCCGCCTTCTCCTCACGCGCCTGAGCTGGAAGAAGGTGCTGGAAAAAGGTGCCTCTCTTCTTGAATTATCTGGTGACATTACAAGCTTTGACAAGAAGAGAAACCTCCTCCAACTTCTACCTAGCCCAATATGTGGTCAAATATATGATTTAAGCGGAAAGCATTTGATGAGATGAATGTAGGTATATAAAACCATTCAATTTGGTACAGATATTTTGATATAGGAAACATATTTTCAATTTTGTATTTTATGTCAGTGAGGAAGCGTGTAAAAACTTTTCAGCAACATAATACTCTAAAAACTAAAGCCCTCAATTTTCCCCTGCCTCTGTTCCTATATACTTCTTGTATATTTGCACATTTGGATATGATGACAATTAGTTCTGTGCTACGGGACTGGATTGATTTCGCTTTCTGGGTCTCGTCCAGCTAAAACGTTACAGGTTCAAATACAGAAGCCTCTGGTTAATGAACTCCAGAAAGTGTAAAATACTGAGGCCCTGCAGTTACACGATCACCCTTCCGAACAGAAGCACTAATATCTAACAAGGCGAGCTACTGTTCTACCCTTTAGAAGAAGCTCATAAAAAGTAGGTTTAATTTGTCTGGGAAAAATAGACTTTAAAAAAGTGGTATAAGTTCCCTGGTGGAAAAACATGCTTCTATTATGAAGCCTTCCCACCAAACGTCTTGGAAATTAGGCAAAGTTAACATGTCCAGTTGGAGCCGAGCCAGGAAATGAACAGTGGATGTTCTCTTGTAAAAATCCTGAAAGCTGCAAGTAACCCATAAACAGTTTGCAGAGTGAGTCAAAATGGACCATTTTATGTTCCCTAATGGAAATACAGCTTATTTGTACATGGAGTCAAAGTAACAATGTGATGTCATCAAATGATTTAAGGTCAGAAGCATAGCAAGAGTCAATATACAGCGGTGGATGGAAACATCCTATTCTTACTGAAGTATTTTGGAGGAACCACCAACACTAGGGTTTGTCTTGGCCCTTTGGAGCTGGTACAGGAAAACCTCAGCAGCTCTATTCCTGGAATTGCAAGGTGGGAAGTTTACTGTTACCATCAGTCTAAGGAGGGCTTTCAGGAATATTAGTGAAGTTTGCATTTGGTTCAGAAAACAGAGAAATTCCCTATAGAAAAGCGCACCTTTGGCTGGTGTGGCCAAATAAACGGTCTATGGTCAGTATTATCTCCAGAATTAACACTGAGCTTTGCAGATCAGAGTCAAAGCACAAGCAGCTTGGAATCAGGTATTCCGATTCACAGATTTGCTGCAGAAATAGCGCACACCTGAAAAAGCGTCCCTTGAGGACCAAGCTTCCTCCCAAGTAAGGGGAGCCGGGATGTCCCTCAACCTCTGACTTACAGCCAGAGGCCCTTTCCTTGCATTCTGAAATGTGAGATCCGATCCCTTCTTTCACAATATGATTTTAATTTGTAAAGTGGTTTTGAGCCTGTGGCAGAAAAAACAGAAGGTTGAAGTGTTATCCAGCACTGATACACAGTTTTTCCAAAGCTTCAGAACCAGATGAGCTAGGAACAGTCCTTCCATTTTTCTTTCAAAGGCAGAATAGAGCAGTGGAAGGTTCAAATGAGGTGCTTGCAAACAGGTTAAGAAGAACATTTTTGCCCAGGTAATATAACTCCCCTAGATTACTGAGAGCAGCAAAAGCTTGTTCGTCAGCAGTTATCTGCAAACAGGCTGAAGAATCCTTAAAGCTCAAGTTTCACTAAATGATACTTCTTTTTTCCTGAAACTATCTTAATGAAAGAATGCTTCCGTCTTAGCTTCTTGAGGTGAAGTTTGACAGTGACTCTTGAGTAATTTCTGTTATTTATCTCACGTCACTTTTGTTCATTAGTCATATTTATTACTACAATAAGAAAACATACACATCATTTTGATGAGGGATGTCTTGCTTCGCACTCGGTTCTAAGCGTTACCATTCATTTAGAAATGTCATAAAAACTGGTCTAACTCAATTGCGAACAGAAAAAGCCAATTCAGAATTAATCTCTAATGAAGGATGAGTTTTGGAACCTAAACTGGTATTTGAACTACATGTCCTGCTCTCAGCAGGAATATTAAAAGCCTCACAGAAATGGTCTAGCTGACAAGAGGGGATAAATGGAGAATATAAGTAATTAATATAAAATACTCTAATTAAATAACAAAACTCAAGATACATGCACGGAGCACAGAGCTCACTCAGGTGTCTCTCCAGGACATTGCGTTGCTCTGTACAGACCCAGCTGGATTTCCTTTACAGATGTTTTCCTGCATGGTTTGTGGAAGTGAGTAGGATGATCATGATTTTTACAGGCATACGCAGGCACAGCAAAATTACATGAGATTACTGAGGTCAGCTGGAGGTAAACAGCAGAATATAGTAGATTTCTGTTCCCTGGCTTCCAACTCATAGGTCTTTTCTTATTCCATGGATTGTATGGTCCATTTCTCTAAGAAAATTTCTGAAATAAGGTGAGAGCTTACTCTCTGAAAAACACGGGAAATCTTTAGCCATTTATTGAAAAATTGTTGGGAAACAGTAACACTCATCATTTATTGTTAAAAATTAAACCTGTGATTTTCAGGGGTTTATTCATTTTGAAGGAAACATCTAAATCAGTTCTACTTATTGATATTTGCAAGCACTCATTTGTCTTCAATTTTGGCAGTAGGTTAGCTGCAGATTCAGTGGAACAAGTCACTATTTAATCACCTTTCTGTATTTCATGGCAGCTGCCAATTAGAAGGTGGGAGAGAGGCACGGATAGGCTAGAACCATATGGTGTACTCTAAAAGTAGATAATTTAGGAATGACATTTATTTGTATAAAAAATAGTACCTTCTCTTACCTACCTGTTAGGCATGGCCCTTTCATGAATCTTGCCCACAGTTGCAAGAAAAGCAAATTGGAATAAAATGAGATGCCAAGAACAGCACTTGCTGGTTGGGAACATTACTGTTTTATTATAGGAAAATACCTCTATCACACTCATAAAGAAACTATTAAAAATGTAGGTAGGCTACCCTTTCTACCTACTTCCACATCCCCACACCTACACACAAAACCTCCCTTTCTTCTGAGCCCCAATTTCAGCCAATTTCTCTACGAGGGTTGTGTCTAACCGAGCATCAGGAAAGTCACAGACAAAGAAGGGTATGAGCGGGAGGAATCTTTCTGTTTCCATTATGGTTCCACAAAATTTCAGTCCAGAAGTTGTAGCTTGGGATGCAGCAAGGAGTTCACACACACAAGGTCCGCATAGGGGATGGAGTTCCTACAGACCCAAGTACACACTGCAGCACGGGTGGACTTGTAGCCTTTGTACTTGTCCTGCAACAAGTAGATGTGATTCTGAAAGATTTAATTAGATACGCACTCAAATGGTGCTGAGAAAGAGAAATTCAAGAGGAGAATTGACAAACTGCCTTCCTCTTCAGCCTTTCCGTTGAGCTGCGTGGAGCTGGAGTTGGCAGAAGCCACTAAATAAAGCAAGGAATTTAAATGTTGTTTTCTTGCAAGTTGACTGAAACCAAATATACTTGATAACAGGGCTAAGTCCTTGTGGGAGTCTTTCACACATTTCCTCAGGTAGGAAACCGCTGTGCAACATTTCAAAGCAACGTCCCTCCCGTTTTTCTTAAAAGAGCTCTTTCGTGACTCCCTAGGTTGTGGTTTCCAAGTCCCACAGGCTGGACACGCTGCTGGTTCCTTATAGGACATGGTGTATGGGAGTCTCAGGAACGTATTTTCCCTCGTTTACAGATCCATACCCCCACCCTGTGGCATGGCCTGGCCTGTAAAGCCACCAGCAGGCAGAGCTCCCTCGCCCCAGCCAGGCTCACAGCCTTGCTCTTGGGACACCCTCCTGCCTCCAAGCTTAGAAAAAAAGGAACGGGATGGGTCAGAGGAACTACACAGGGGAAAGAGGACACGATTCAAAACTGCTTTAGAGCAGCCCCGAGGACAGCGAAACACGGAGCTTGAGTCCTCTCCATGCCCAGTAAAAAACTGAAATTAAATTCACTGTCTCAAGAAAGATCCTCTGGATTTCCACCAGAAGGGACAGAGGAATTTAATAGCTGGAATTCAGCCAAAGGCTGAAAGATCTTATAATTTTAACGTCTGCGCTAGACTATTTCATTTCACGACAACATTTTCATTTCCAATTAGAATATACATGCACTCAAATCGCTGTGCATATAACTTTCCTATGGCAGCCTCTCACGGAGGGTGAGCACAGCAGTTCTTGAGAACTATTATGTCTTCAGCTGACCATGGGTTCTCCACATCCAGATTCCCAATTTTTGTTATGCCATTGTAAATCTAGGGAAACTCCAGTGATTTCACTGAACTTGGTCTAGCGGAAAGCCAAAGAAAATACAATGAGTTGTCAAAGGAGTTATATCACATTGGCACTACTGTAACTGAAAGCATAATTTGCACTATTTTTTAATAATATGGTGTCTTAGATCGTTAGGAATGAGGTCCTGCAAACACATAAATGAGTAACTTTCTTCATGTGAGTAGCCTCTGTGCTGTCTATTTATGTGAAGAATGCTAATATGCCAGATGTTGGGACTTCAGCAGAAACCACCTTGACTTACACCAGCTAAAGCTCTGGTTTACTATGCTTATACAGAAAAATGTCTGCTGGATTGGGCCCCTCTGATAATGTCCCCAGGAGCTGATAAAAAGAATAGCTGAGAAGCCTCGAAACGGGTTTCTGGCGAAATCTGTAGAGTAGAAAATCTTGAAACTTAGGGGTGGTAGGGCTTGTAAAAGATGTACAAATCAGACTGGCTTTGCGTGACAGTCTCAGAGTCAGACGAGGGATGAAACTTTTGGCTCCTCTGAACTATGTGGCATTAAAATCATATGAAAGTTTGGAAGTTACAATTCAGAAAGAAATCCTTCATGTTCAGATAATCTTTGTGCTAGGAGAACCTCATCCCTCGGCCCTCCTTGTGAACCAACCAAGATAACTCCTGTCACAGCCACTGCTATTGCTACAGCAGAGCAGAAAAGTCTTCCCTGCCAGCTGTACCACACGGCAGCAACAAACACTCATCACCACATTGATATTTCAGAAAAATAAAAGACATTACATCCAGCCTAAAGAGTGTGCTCCAGACTCACTGGGAATGCGTGAGCAAAAGGAGAGCAACTGAAAGGAGGAATTGAAAGGCGAGATCCTGGTCCCACCGCATTCAGTGGCAACACTCTCACTGACTTCTAAGTTGTTACGGTTGTGCCCCAAATTAGGTTCCTGTGACAAAATTTTCCGTGGCGGCGTGGTATGATTGAGGTAAAGCATTGCATTCAGCTCCTTCAATATAAACTATTTCTGGGATATAGGAATGAGGAACGGAGTTTGTTGGGGGGTTTGTTTTCAATGAAAAGGTATTCCAATATACCTTTAAAAAACATGTTCCAGAGAAAACATAAGGAAATTAAGTTTGGGTATGGCTACACAGCCATTTCCCCCCTCCCCCAGCCCAGATTCACTTAGAGACATAAAACAACGTCTTGATATTTCATTTTGAAGGGTCCTTTCTTCAGCCTTTTAGAAACAAATTTTACCTTGCGTATAGTTGTAAATAAAAAAGTAACAAAATCAATTCATCACGGACTTTTATGAAGTGAAGAGAAAGTTAACACACACCATTGGTTATAAATTGATTTCTGAAGGCAAAAGGACCAATAAAGTGCATTTCTTATTTGCCCCCGTCTACTTGCGTGGAGTTTCCTACAGGTCAGAAGGCACACGAGCTAAGGTCAACCCCTAGGGTGTATAATTTGCAACACAGTGCCTTCATTGCAGAGCTTCCCTGCCACAAGGCGCAAATATGTTTTCCTTGGCCAGAGGAACTGTATGAAATAAATTATTCTGCAGCCAGTCTGACAGAGCTGGGCATGGGGTACAGAGAACTGGACAATTTCCCAGTGGCCTCTTGCCTAGAATTTGTTCTGAATGCATGAGGCTGAGCAGGATTTGCAGAAGACAGATGTGGATAGCGCATATTAATTCCCAATTCAAGTTTATCTCTTCATGTCACAAGAGGACAATGAGTTGCTTCAGCAAATCTCACTTAGCAGAACGCAGTGTGACTTCTACCAGAGCTGGAAAATGCAAATGTATCCATCTTAGCATGTTTAAGGTGGTTGCTCTCAAACCTTGGGTCTTATCACATATTTCACGGCTGTACAGAAAGACTCTTAGGTTAAATTCATTGCTGGTGTAATTCTATCAAAGCCATGTGTGCAGGTCCCTTGAAAATTATGTGACAGTGTGAACCTTACGGCAATAGCAGTTATCTGATAAAGGGGAAAAATAAGACATACAATGTTTCTTTTGCTATCAAATACATGTTTCCATTTTGACCAGGGGAAAAAAAAATCCCCTTAGCTTTTCCTTTTAGACATTAAAGGTCAGATTAAAAAAATATTTTGGCATCTAATACCTATTGAATTCAAGGGCAACCAATGAGAAAAAGAAACCCCAGCAAGATGAACTTACGGTGTTTTGCTTTCAAAAATATGATTGTGTATGATCAGGTAAGTAAGTATTATGTTCTCTTCTGTTCTATTTGACTCTAGTCAGGTACCTGTCCTGCTCTCATGAGGATAGCATCTGATTTTGCTCCCTCATACCTGTGTGTCTCCAAAATCTTTAACATATTTAATATTTATATGCACACAATTAATAAAAACAAGGAAGACAGGGCAGGAGCTTTCTACTTCTCTCTGTCCTGCAAACATATTAATGTGATTTTACTGAATCCACATTAGTGGCTTTTGAATTGGCCAAAACAAGGAAACCTTAATAGTTAGCTGAATTCCTGGAGAATCTGTTGGTTAAGAAAGACACTCTGATTTTCACATTGAGAAAGCAGTCTGAGATGTCTCTCTTTCTCCGAGTTATTCTGTACATTTACTGAAAAGGAAAATGCCATCATATGGGAAAAATCACTTCCAGAAGTTGTTTCTTCACTAGGTCATACAGTAGCTGCTTGGAAGGACAAATCCAAATCAGAGGCAATGCAAGGTGGCGGTTTCAGACTGAAATTTTGATGGCATTGTTTATTAAGATTTTTCTCCTGCCTGAAAAGCAAACATTTTAAAACAACTGAATCCCACATTTTATATAGCAAAGTGGGAAATGTACTTTAAATTTGCTTTTAAATGTACTTTAGCTTAAGAAATCATCTTTAAATTTGCACATCTGAGAACTAATGCAGCAAAAGTTTATCAAATGTGATAAGGCAAAACCTTCATTATTAAAAGTGAGAGGAAGGGAATTCTTTTACAGCACTGGTGAATATTTGAGTGTTTTTTCAGAATGTCTGACTGTTATTTCATCTTGAACATCCATTCAAAATAACTGGGAAGTCAAAGCACAGCAAACATCTCCTGCCGCTTGTTGGACATACCTGGTACGTTATTGGATAGTTAAGTGGATAATGGTGTGAAATAAGCCTATAAAAACCAACACACTTCATAGTTAATATTTTTTCAGAGTGTAGTTAAGTTACTATGACACATCTGTCATAACTCTTACGGGGAGCTTCATAATGTGTCTGATCTTATATACTCAGAGCTGTAATGTATCTCGTGAACTGCAGTAGACCTATGGAAACTGAATATCCACAGGTCAATGGCAATATACTTTATAGTGTCAATATAGTATACAGTTACAATGGTAGCGTGTAATAATGCCAAGGTCTCATCTTGTTCTAAAGGATCTTCTTTTCCACCTGTGCGCTGGCTTAGAAAGCTTTGCAGTTCGTTTTCCTGGAGGAGACCAGCACCTAGGTGGGATTCTGGCATCATGCTGTGTGCTACCATAGCACGGTGCTCCCAGCCTGATAAAAGTCACGATTCCTGCATGCGTCAACCCTGCAAGAAACTCTGAACTCCTAGACAAGGAAAGGACAGCATCGTGGAGTCCTGTGAAGCCGATGAATTCTTTCATACTGGACTGGACAGGGAGGTAAGAATTTCCAGTCTGAAGGACAGTCCTACTAGTACATTTTAGCTAAAAATGCTCAAACTGAAGGTGAAAAAATAGCACTAGTGCCTCATTTTCCACAGCTGAAAAAAAAGAAAAAAAAAAAAATCTGTTGTGAACCGGCTCAAAGTCTTAGCTGGGGCGTCGAGTCCCAGCAGGCTGCACTGGGAGAGGCGAGCAAGGGAGGACGCGGAGAAGCCAGGCAGGCTGCGCGGCTCCATGGTGTCCTGCCTTAGCGGGGACAACCTCTCTGCTTGTGGACTCAGAGGTGAAAAGCATTGAGCAAAACCTCCCCACGGCCCAGCCTCTTCCTCACATAGTGATGGACACTGATTTCACGTAATGCTGGCCTCCTACAGTTATTACTCAACTCCTTGCCTTGTATCAACACACCTTCTCTATTGCAGCTGAGACGCTGTGCCAGCGGAGAGAGAACGGTGGTGAAACCTCCAGCCTCTCTGCAAACTGAAGCACCAAAAGGAGCAGCTGTCGGCTTAGCACGCTGGGAAAAACAGACTACTTATGAAAGTTCCCAACTACAGATGCAGAGCCTGACACAAATTGCAATTTAAAAAATCCTACCTCGATAATCTATTACATTTGGTTTTTAATACTTTATTGAGATGAAAAACACTTAATACTAAAAATCTGCTTTCTAGCTGAAAATAAATTTGCATTATTAAATTTTATTATAAACTAGTGGAGGCTCTAGAAAAAGTTGAAGAAATAGGACCCACGCATCAATTATAAACTTTATGATATAGCTCATTATTCCAGGATGTTTAGAAAGCTAATTTTGTGCTGAGTTCCTGGGCCGATTCATGTGAGCACTGGTATGATGATACCTTCTGCTGCGTTACGAACAATTACTTTTCTCTGCATCACCCATCCAGTGGCTTTTTCTAGCGTTCCTCTAAGCGAAACAAATAATTTCAGTCCAGTTTTGGAAGTGACAATTTTCTGTCCTCAAGCTGCTGTCCATGCTCTCAGTCTAAGAGGAGCAGAGAGGCAAAGCGAGTGATCCGAGTGACGAGCAGGTCTGGTACGTCTGGGCCTCAGACACCTGAAGCTATGGGATTCCCATTCAGTACAGCGCAAAGTGTGAAATTTGGAAGTCTTAGTTCTCACTAGCAAACTATGGGTCTGGGCTGGCTTCTCTTTTTTCGTCCACATAAAAGGAGAAGAATCTAATGTAGCAGCCAGCTACTGAAATTATTCCTGTATGGAGGCAATGGAGGCTGAGTCTTGAAATGTGTCGGATTCCTCTACACTTCAAGAATGAGTGGTACTTTATGGGTACCTGTGATTAATTCCTGTAGTTTTAAGTCAAGTTGTCTCACAGACACTAAGCTCTGCTTCATGTTAAGTGTTGACTTCCAGGATTTTGGCTGAGCTCAGCGAGGAGATGGGAATCACTTCCAAGGAGCAGACCTAACTCTAGATTCTGCTTTCAAAGAAACCCGAGGGCGTCCACACTCAGAATACTTCAAACCCAAACCATTCTCCCTGGCTTGGACTGAAAACAAAACCTGATTCCAGTTTGCTCAAACAGTTTGCAAGACAGAGGGAAAGAAACTGAGTTGAATTCTGAGTTCTCAATAATGGTTTTCAGCTTTGAAACATCTACTGGTGTTCCCTTTTAATAGAGATATTTAACACTATCAAAGGGTTTGAGGGAGTACTTAAAATGTGGAGCAGACATCTAATCATATGGCTACAGGGGTAATTCTTCAGCTCTAACGTTCAGCATCTCTCTCTGCACAAAAGCAGGTAACTCAAGAACTTCTCCTTCAGATGACTGGGGTATAAACTCTATATACAGCAAAGTTTATAGCTACAAGGGTTAACGACAGAGTAGGTTTCCACCTAGAGGCTCTTCTTTAAAAATGAAATTAAATCGAATGGTATCAAATTAAATCAAATAAAATCCTCCCTTCTATCCTTCTGATAGAGTGGTGCTAAAAGGTTAACTTACAAAATGGTATTGCTCTCGGGCCGATCCTGTGGTGGCTCTGTGGTTTCCGCCTATATAAATTTGATAATATTTTACAAATGCAGTATATGAAATATATTCTTAACATGTGTTTAATACATTTACAATCTATTAAAATGAAAAACAGAATATGCTTCAAATACTGCTTGGGTATTTGCTTAATGCAGTGTGTCTGGAACATGTTAAACATTATTTTAGAGGTAATTGAAACATTTCACACACATTCACCCTGCATACTGTATGTGTGTACTGCGTGCACTCTGGGGCCAAGTCTTGCCCCAAGCACACAGCCTGAAGATCCAGGCTGAGGACTGAGAGGTTCTGCCAGCCTGGCATTTCCCTGCCTGCAGAGGTGCTCCGGTGCCCGTGGCTCTTCGAAGGAAGCATAATTCCTCTCTTCCCTCACCCCTCTGGCACACGACCAGGGGGTCCTCATAGCGTAGGTCTCTATGCATCTCGCAGCTTCATTTTTGCTAAATAAATTAGATCCAAATTTACTCTGGGCAGCCGGTTACCAAGTTACAGGGTATTATTTCAGCTCGCTTCAGCACATAGCCTGTCAAAGCGGCCATTAAATACTTCTCAAATGAATATTTATGTAAATACACATGGTACGGGAATATTCCTATGTAAGTATTTGCTTAGTTTCACAACATGTTCCTCTCACTCATGCCAATGTTCCCAAAAAGTGAACAAGGTGTATAGAATAATGATGGAGAGAAGTCCTCGTTCTTGCTCAAATAAATGGCCACAAAGACTCGATTATAGCATTTTCCTCATTATCTCTATATAACCATTTCATGTCCCTGGACAAGACAGGATGATTAATAAATTATACATACCTATTTAAGGTGATAGAGTGGCTATCATTGCTCCCGAGAAGCAGCACAGTTTAATGGAGAAGAGTGAAAAATGTGTTTATTTCCAACTTGGAAACAAAACTGTGATGTGTCCCACGCATCTGACTTCTCTATGCCATCTCCTTTTCATTATTCAACTGTGCACAGTGCACACTTTTCAGACTAGGAACCTACGCTTAACTTGCCATAGAGCTTCATGTTTTCCCATTCTTTAAACCTAAATCAACAAATTGTGTAATAAATATTGAGGGAGATAGTAGTTACGCTTCTAGGTGGCTGTCAGAAAAGCTGTACTTTGTGCTGAGAGATTTGCTGCTTGGAAGAAGGCCGTTTGTGTACCATGTAAACCCCTAAAGCTAAAAACTCTGGGTTTTCTTTGCTCACATGTGGATGTTTTGCTTAGTACTTGGGATCCGACCTCTTTGGAGCTAGGAAAGCAAATTAATTTTGGAAAAAAATGAGAGATGAAAAGGGAGAAGATCTCTATGCTCAGGAAAATGAGATAAGAGGATTACTCAGTGGTTTTCTGTCTCACTCTTAGTTGGCAATCTCATACGATATGGACCTTACTATCTCAACTTATTTTTCCCAGCGGAGCCTTTACTCCATCTACTGCCTCCTCCTAACTTTTTTAATCCTTCTAAAATCCTTTCCCTTTGCCAAGTAACATGGGCAGCTATAAATTTGTCCTGGTGGTGGTAGACTAGCAGCTATTTATCATTTCAACCTTGGTTGAGACACAAATTTTAGCTGGGAGCCATTAGAAGAAAAAAAAATTAATCAAAGCTTAAAATAGACTAAATTAGGTCTCATTCGAGTGGTTTGCGGATGTTTAATAATTTCTGTATGATCCTTTTTCTATAGCTCCTTCAGCAAGTTATCTTAGTAGACACATTCAGGTGAGATGCCCCTTGCAATGAATTCGTATGAGAAAGTAGATCAATCATTTTCTAAGGACAGCTCAAGCCAGAGAGCATAATTTTAATGCATCATATTACTGTCACTCTTCGCATTTGGGCTCTATCTCAGGCAAGCAGCTAATGGAAAGGAGAGACTGTACTCTGTATTCCACTTTCTCCAAAGGAAATAACTTTTTTCCCCATGCAAGGTTGTGCTGTGTAATTAGTCTTCTAAAAGAAGAATTATTCCCCATTATTTATTTTTAAATAAATAAAAACTTCTCTCCTTTACAGCTGTATTCATGTGCTCTATTCATGCAGTCGGATACTTTAAGACATTTTGTAGGAAAGTCACCTGGGAGAGGGTTGCAGGCAAGTAGTACATATTATGAAAAGTTCTTGCTAAAAGGAGATTACTAATTTTAGTCATAACTGTCCTAGGTACCTCACCAAGACTTGAAAGACCATCTCGATGGCAAGGGCATCTCTGCCAGATTCTGAACGCCCCCATAAAGCTCTTATTTGAAGATGTCTTTCATGTTCATGGCAGATCTTAAATGTAAATGTTGTCATTGACACCAGTCTGTGATCTGAATAAACCAGTAAATAAATAAATCCTACTGAGCTGAAGGAGGCCAACATGGCAAAAGCCACAATACTGAATTTCATTGAGCAGTGCACAGCGGGTGAAACCAACATTTGTCCAGAGATACAGAAGCAAGGATTACACATTTGGTCTATCAGAGAAATGGAGCGGCTGTATTGCTCAAATTAGTAGTGATTGGTTCTGTCCATTTTACTGATAGAAGCCAAAATCTGAAATGGGCTACAGCTGTTTTCTAGAAGTGTTTAGGAATAATTTCTAGTCCCCTGGATAATGCACATTATTAACTCTTTCTGCTTGGGTTTCAGACTCTTTTTGTAATCTCTGATTCTCTGAGAAGTTTTCCTGAGCATTTTTCAACATTCTCTGAGGGGCAAAGAAGGGCAAACTCTATGTAATTTAATTTTCTTCTCATTTTAAAATACTCAGTATTCACACCACTGTGAAATGGAGACATGACCAGCAAAGAACTTTTTGTACCTTACATTTTTGGCAAGTCAGGTTTTATTCCTTGCCTCCTCCCTTTCCTTTCATCTCTTCTTCTCCTCCTTCAACCCACTCCATCCAAACCCAACGTGCCCTTTTCAGCCCAGGAGCCTAAAGGAAAGTTTGTAGATTACAAATTTGAATAAACTTCATTTCAACAGTAAACAAGCAAAAAATGACCACATTGGTGTCATGTTCCTGATAAATATTAGGTCTGACGTAGGTTGGGGTTTTTCCTTGGACTTCTGCTTGCTGTTTGCGTTCCAGGAATCCATTTTTTATAGTAGGTCTTTTTCTTTTTTCTTTTTTTTTTAATGAGTTGAAAACTCGATGTCGTTTTCCAGCCTGTAACCACAGAGTGCATTGTACTCGCTACTAAATGACACGGTCAGAAGCAGAAACCTGGCTGGTCTGCCTGAAACCATTTCTTGAACATACAAGTCTCTCTACCTCAAGATATTTATTTTTCACAATATAAGAAGGAGTGTTAAACAAGGGTCATAGTGGCAGCTAATTTTACAGAAAAGAATATACCTGGGCATTTTATTATTATTTTATTTTATTTTATTTTATTTTATTTTATTTTATTTTTTCAACAATTTGTCCTGTTGAGTTCTCAAAAAGTAGACTTTGTGTCTGAATAACAACCAGACATGCATCTACTTTGCAAAGCAACGAAGAAATTTCCACATGAAAAGTAATGAAAGCTGCCAGTGCAGGAATTATGTAGCTCAAGCAGAACTTATTAACCACAAGACATTTCTGAAATATCAACCAGATTCTTTGCCCCATCCTATGCTGAGTTTTAGCTTTGTATATGAATCAGCTCAAGCAATTTTTCAAACAAAGACTGGCAAAAGAGGGAGAAGAGGCAGGAGTCAGCATGTGAAAGAAATGGGCAAAGATTGATTTTACATAAGGTACAGAAAGGACAATAAAATAAGAGACTCAGAGAAAATGATAGTTCTTCAAAAAGGGGTGAGATTCTGACAAATTGCACTTTCCAGGTCTAAGAAGCCTCAAGTTTTTTTTCAGAGCAGTGTTTCAAATATAGGAGTGGCTGAACCGCAAAGAAATCTGACTGCCCACATTTTCCAGTGAGTGTCTTTTTGAAAACAGGTGACTTTGCTGGTGTGGAATGAGAGGTTTTAAAAATCTGTTCAGTTGCTGAATCTAAAATAAATCTTAATCAGGACATGGGAGTCCTGAATACCTTCCTCTACTCAAAAGTTCAGCTTCTGAAATCTTTACGCAATACAATTAATTTGAGCAGACCCTCAATAAAACTGTTAGGGTGGAATCCGAATAAATTAGGATTTATGAGCCTAATCCTGCACATTCCACTGAAAATGTTTGCTTGGGCCAGTGGTCCCATCTACCACCAGAGACACACTGCCTCACGTGTCTAGTCCAGAGCTCACCGAAGAGTACACAATATTTTTCTTTAACTTGAGGGGCAGAGGATCAGGGCATAGGTGGACTAAAGCCACTCAGAGGAGTAAAAAAGGAGCCAGTGAGTTCACTGTATTGTGGGGCCAGCTGAAAATAACAGGCAGTGCTGAGCAACCAACCCAGAATTTGAGAGATTTGGCAACGCATCCCTGAGGAGACTTGCCGTATCTTCAGCCCTGACAGAGCAACCTTGTTACATTTGAACTGTGATTATTTTTAAAGTCCTGGACAATTTCTGCAAAACATGTTTTTGTGAATATTCGATTGATTCTCTCAGACTGAAAAGTATCTGAGGTAGGGTCCCCCTTTGATTCTACGTTTAGCACAGTAGTGTCCTGTCTGAGATCTCCACATACTGGTAAATAGCAATAAAGCTGATGGTGTTGTTTCAATAGCATTCATATCTTATTTGTGAATATTTCTGAAAATATTGCAGTAGCTGAATTTCTGATAATACCTAGTTATGGCAAGTGAGTTCTGAACTGATAAATACCAGAAGATTGAATACGCATTGCAGTCATGTTGTCAGGCAGCAAGTGCATTCATTGGATCTCTGTGGCCAGCGAAAGGAAACAAAACAATGCTGAGTGTTAAATACCCTTAATCAACTGATCAAAAATAATGCCTACTTATTTCAGGATTTAATTCTTCCAGTTATTCAGAAATATTTGCCTTAGGTTTTTTTGCACTGCTGTATGTCTCTTCCCAGCATTGCATTATCTTTAAGAAATCTGCAGCTGCTCCACCTAAGGCTGTGGTCTAAGATGGGCTGGGTATGTTTATTTGTACTTAGACTGGAAACCTCCAAAAATAAATTAAAGACCAGGTGTATCGAGAAGTGATGCTAAGTGACTCAAGAGGTGGCATCTAGCCCATTGAGTCAATACTGCATTGATGATCTGGCACTGAGCGGGGACACAATGTCTTCTTGCTGGTGCCTTCTGCAAGACAAGGCATAAAACTTGCAGTTGTTCATACATAATATAGCATATTGTTTTCTTTTACTTTTCTTAGGTTCCACTCTGTAAGCTTGCACTTGTCAAAATGAATCTTGGTTTTCTCAATAACAGGAGGCCTGATGGAAGAAAAAAATATGAGTTGCCCTCAAGCCTGAGCTACTCAACATTTTGTCAGAGAGCCCAAGAAGACGGTAGTGCTGGAACATCTCAACCTGGGTGTTGCCTACTTCCAGGCGTCTTAAATCTTGAGGACCTGACTGGACTTTTAAGCCTGGATTCGTTTTTCCCTGATGAATAGCAGCAGCATGATCTGTCTCTGTCCTTCCCAGTAGGATGCATTTCCCTCCCAGCATTACAACCCTTGCTGGTGGAGGGAACAGAAATTGCATATGTTCTGCAGCTACCAAGATGAGTCACGATGATTGCTGATAGTGTTTGTTGTACAAATATTGCTCAGACAAAATAAACAAAATAATCACCGGTTGGCAGTCTCCCTTAGCCACCGCAGAAATGGAAGTGTCATCTATTTTGATGGTCAAGCTGTGAATGGGCAAATGTGATCTCAGCTTAACCCTGGTATTGACAGTGACACCACACACTATGGCAGCCAGGAACAGAAACGTCAGGGGGCCAGGCCGACACCGATTTTACATCCAAAACCTAAAGGAAAGTAGATTGCAATACATGCTGTGAGAGCAGCTTTGGCATTCCTGTTTCCTGAATGAGCCAGTCTTCCAAGGTGGTTGTCTCGCCCAAATCGATATGGCAGGGACGCGGTGACAGTCATGCTATTGCAAAATGGACGGCCGCTGGTGTGGCCCAAGGCAAACACCTCCTGCTGTGACAGAGATGCTTCATGGCAGCCCAGCCACACAACTCTATGAACCTATTGTTGTTGACTTGCCATTACATAATTTCCACCAGCATAAATCAGCGTGTGTTCAGAGATCAAATTTGGTTGGCAGGGTCCTAGTCCTTTCCAAGTTTCATGGCTAGTTAGCTCCGTATTACTTCCCAAAATGCTCCTATCTTTACACTTTTAGAAAATATCCACTGCTCCTAAAGAAGTTTCCAGTCTCATTCTAAATGACTTATTCCTTTTTTTAATTTTTTTTTTCTCTAAGAAAGTAAAATCTGTGTGCTTTCTTATTAAGCCACTTTATTCTTGGCAGGCTTTGAAAAAAGCCCTACTTCAGCAATTTAAGCTTTTCTTCCTGGAGGCACAATACTCAGACACGAGGAAAAGTAAGTCAAGAAGACAAAATAAACATATTTTTCAGGAAGACTCTAAGCCAACTGGAACTTTCAATGAATGATTGAGAGACTAGCTGCTTTTGATATGCGCAAATACATCCCAGTAATGCATACCCCATGCAGGCACACACCACATTGCTGGATACTGCAGAGTTGTAGAGGCAGAGGGGGAAAACGATAATAGATATTGTAGTTTGTTCCCCACAATGGCTTTGAAATACGTATACAGCTCAGTAAAGGTTGTGCAAGTTCACGACTCATAAAATTGAATTTGTATTGCCCAGACAAAAAGGAGGAAGGGAAAGATTCACTATTTTTCAGTTGTTCATAAAATGTTCCAGAATAACCTAGGATCTAGAGTGTTTTACAAAATCCTAAAGCTTGTATTTACTTTCTACTCTCCATTTATTTGCTTAAATAAGAGGAGATAAAGATGAGTGGATTTATATTGTGGTCCTATTCACACCAGATTTATTAAAAATTAAGGCAGATTCATAGCTGGTATAAACTGCCATTCTCTAAGGGGGCTAAAGGTGCTGACTGCTGAATACCAACCAGGTCCATGGCTCTTGACGATAACTATGGCTTTACCTGTAAGCTTTAAATTAGTATATTCAGGATCTTTAGTAGTATACTGCACTCTCCTGCCTTCTTCAAACTGAAGCATTTTTATCCAGCAAAGAGAATCCAAATGCCTGTTTGGAAGACTGCATCAAAATAAATGGTGGGAAATCCGTGGGAAAGTGATTCACACAGAAAAAAACAAACAATAATACTAACAAAACTTGCCAAAGAGTTCTGGGGATATAAGAAATCACTGCCATGAAACGTCCTCAGACACCTTGAGCTGAAGACACCCACATATCTGTCACATGTCTTAGAACTGTTGCTCAAATTGACTCATGAACTTGCTCGTGGATTTCAAGGCAGCTTCTTGCTCCTAACGACTTCTTTTATTGACGACAAAAAAGCAAAACCTCCCATCATGGGGGTGGAAAAAAGTGCATTTCATCCATGACACTGACTGTACAAGGCTTGTGTATCTAGCACACCTTCAGGACTTTACCCTTGAGGTGACCAGGGAGGACAGCCTGGGTAAGGGGAATTCTGGGCAAGTTCAGACTACTTTTGTTCACGGTGAGGAAGAAAACCAGGGGATTAAAACAAACTCCGAATTCTTGGACTCTTCAAAACCAACTCAGTACCAACAGTCCATCCTCTTATTACTCCTCTAGGCAGCAGATTGAGTCACAACAGTGGCAGAACCACATAGGGCAAGAAAGCAAACCATGATAAGGTGGAATGGAAACTTGTGCCACCAGTATTAGTTACTTTGATTGCAAATATCACCTTCTGTGTGCTTAATATCCTTGAAATTTATTCCATGATCAGGTGATACGGGAGAGAGACATACAGTTCAAGCCCAGTTCAACATGACCCGTGAAACCTTCTCTATTCAGATGGCCTTATAAATGAACAGAGAAAAAGAAACCTAGCTCTGCATCACTTCTACTCCACTATAACTGAAATTGAATTTGAAGTTCAGGTTATGCAACAACATAGCATTGTCTCATTTTATTAAGGCCACCAGCTTCTGGAGGTCTTCGGCATGTTATTGTTCTCAATTAACACACTTCTCCTCTTTCTCTCTGGAATCTTTCCCGCTGGTTTGCATTGTAATAATAGCTCCAACTCATAGCCTCCAAGATAGATTTCAATTTGTGAGGCCAGTTTCACTTCATAACCCACTAAAGACCATTCACAGTTGCATTCTAACATGCTGCATTAATTAGGACAAAATTTGCAGAAACAAACAAACAAACAAACAACAATTTCTTTGCTTTTTTCTTAATAGGTTGCTTTTGTGTGTGGAATAAGTCTTTACATTAGAAAAAATAGTCAGCAAATGAAGCCAGACAGTAGCTGTGTCTTTTGGCAATGGGAATAATCTAATAAAACATCACCTTTCAAAGACAAAAAGAAAAAAAAAAGTTTCTCTGGACACTCAGTAACGTCACCTCGGCACGAAATATATTCCACTCTTGGTTTGTGTTTTTTGGACCAATGCAGCTTAGGATGGTTGTTATCCCAAGACCATGCCACCAGAGTTGGAATTAATAATATAAACGGTGAGCCCAAGCTCTGATTGACAGATCTGATTCTGTTAATACCTTCTAGTTGGTCTTCTACTACGGTCAGAAGTTAAAATTTATTTTGACAAGCTTTCTGCTGGTTATGGAGGCTAGAAGCTTTATACTGGGGTATCCAGTGATTAAATATCTGGCATAGATTATCAAAAACTATAGGGAAAGGCAAGGAAGGCCTCTTGATGACAAACTAGATCCTGCAGTGCATAGAACTTGGTTTTAATTAAGTTATTACCTTCCTTAATAGGAAGTAGCTGTTCCTTTGTTCTTTTGCAAGTCAGCAGACAGTAACTGAGCGTGGAATGTAAGCAACTCAATTAAGGAAAGGCTGCCTTGACGGATGCTTGCATGTACACGGAGGTCGCCCTGCTAAAGTACCTGCTGGTTTCTGTTTCACCCAGTGGCGACTGCCTCTCCAATGAACAGCACGGGATTTCTGGGGTGACGGTGTCATGGCTCAGGCATATAAACTCTGCGAGGGTCAAAATGAGTAATTCAAGATTAAGAGGAGAGCTCCTGGGCTTAATCAGTGGATTCATAGTAATTAAAGGCAGAAAGCTCTATGAGTCAACTCGTTTATTTCCCAGGGCAGTGGCAGGATTGTCTCCGTAGTTCATTTTCTATAATGCTTCAGTGTACTGAATGAGTATTTCAAAGATGTTTTGTAAAACAGACCTCTTACTATCTTTCTGATCACCTGTACCAATAACATTCAGTATCAATAATAGAGAAGGCAAGAAAAGCCAATTTTTTCTTTCACTTCCACTCATAGCAGTAGCTTATACATCTGCAGCCACCACAGCTCAAAATATCATTATGATTGAGACCAATTCAGATTTCAGTGATAGGAATTTCAGCTCACGGAAAGTCAGTAACATCAGCATTAAGAGCAAAGCCAGACCCATTAGTTTTCACCTTTAATTTTATAAAAATGACTCAAGTTGCACCAGGAAAGATCCGAGATGCCAAGTCTGCAAGCAGAATTGAAGTCAGTAGAAAAGTACTGCACATCTCACAGAGGGATGCCCAAAATAACCCATTTTTTATCCTTTACCCCTCTGGAGCATCTTCCCTGAGACTGAAATATTCCCTGTAGAGTAAAATGTGCTATCAAACTCACTCCAGTCACCTAGTTGCACCTTATAGATTAATATTATTTGATGTGGGGTGAGATTATAAAAGCCCCATAGAATACTTTAAAAAACCACTATGTAGAGTATTCTTGTACAAAATCAATCAACAGCAACAAACATCCCATCCCATACCCTGCTGGTGACGGTTTGTATGAAAGTGCAGTCAAGCACAGACGCTACATATGGTCACGAGAATCTCTCGTATAGAGGGAGTAGCCACCCAAAACTAACTTCAGACTATACACTTTACAAAGAGGCAATCCCCGTGAAGGGTTTATTAGGAAAAAAGAGACAGAAAGAGTTTAAAAAAAAAATGAGAACAAGGCTATTTTCAAAAGTCTAAACTTTTTTGGTCAGAGGCTACATGTGAAGCTGTCAGCCATTGCTCTCACTCTTTACAGATTACTGATCTTGTGTGCGCAGGTAGCAGAACTGTTGCAATGTTTAAGCAATAGATATTTAATGTCTTTAAATAGTGAGAATTGCAAAACTCATCTCAATAGCAAAGGAATACTGAAGAAATGTGCGTTCCTTACCATGCTGTCTGATAATCTCAGATACTCTACTACACTAAAGATTGCTCAGCATGCCCTGCCCTGCGCACGTCGCTAATATGAGAAGAGGTATTGAACTGACGTCTCACTTAAGATAAGGACATGGGCTATAAAGATACCACGGTGCCCAGCAGATCTCCCGGTCAAAAGTGGGAAAAATACTAGAAGGCCAAGGGGAAGAAAAATTAGAAGTCTTATTTGCTGAGAGGGAATGGGAATAATTACTACAATAAAAGTGTAATTTTAACATAATGTTATCACAGCCATAATAACAATAATGTAACTATTACTACATTCCATTATACTCACCATTGTAAGAACTGATGTAGGCAAGATGAACACCAGTATGTAGCGCAAATCTTCCTTCTGCGCACAAACTGTCCTTGCCGCTTAGAAGAAAGATATTCCAAAACCAGTTGATTATACATCTGTACCTGAAGGATGAGGGGTTTTTTTCAGTGAACTTGTAAGAATTTGGGGAACCTCAACTGTTCAGTCCAAAGTATTTTCACTCTGGAATAAAGGTCACATTTTATTTAGGAGCAGCAACTGATTCATCAGGAGGAGAAGTAACAGAAAATCAGATCAGAGAGATATGGCTTTGGGGAAGCTCCTGAATGGTGGGGGTCCCCATTAAATACCTTAGTCAATAAAAGAGCTAGAGCCTGCCTTGAGAAAGCATTCAGAGAAAGCAATAAATGTAGAACAGCTGCTCTTGTGCTAAGCTAGCATGTTCCCAAATTGAGAGATGGGAGATACGATTGCATAAAACATTGGCTGCATGTAAATCAGGAATGCTCCTGTGAGGCAAGCCTCATGTTGACATATCAAGTATCACTGAAGAAAAAGCTAATCTCATGTTGGAGGATGAGCTGGTTGAATAGTCTTCATCATCTCGCATAGCACCAGATATAACGGTATAAAAGGTAACTGAGATTTAAAATATAAATGTTTGTTCCTTGAGAAGAGACTTAACTAATAGATGGTTCAAGATTGCTCCCAAACTCCTTGTAGCAACAGGCACAAACTGTTTTAGCAGTTTTCATTTGTTAATGGACACCATCAGATTAAATTGGCATGTAGGGATCAGGAAAAATCCTACCCTGGTGACATATTATGGATTATTTTATTTCTGCATTATGCCTTTTTGTTTCATCAATGCATTGGAGCCATTTCAAAGGGGCAGCAAATGATGTAGTTCAGGTTTTCAGCATGGAAGACATGCTCTTTTATGAAAATAATTCCCCAAAATTCTTGCATATTGAGCTAGCCAAATACATTTCATTTCAAATTAGTTCAGCATGAAACTTCATCTTCTCATGGTGCCTTTTGAGAGTTATTGTTCTAGAAACTTCAGTCCCCACCAACTCTGCACATAGTTCCCTTTGATGTGCTCCCCGGCCATCCTCTCTACGATGCAACGTCACTCTGGACGGATGCGTGCAGTTAATCCTGGGAATTGTAAAAGTCCAGGTACATCATGGGAGATGTTGGGGACAGGATGCATATCCAGCAGGAACTTTCCCAGATGGACTTTCTTGCAGGCTCATATTCATCAAATCATAGTTTCTCTGCATAGTTTCTTCTGCACATTGCTCTCTGGTTTCTCTTCAGATCCTATAAATCTTTTGTCTTTTACAAACCATTTCCATGGAGAGAAACTCATGAGTTTCATCGCTTATTGGTACATAACTCCCAGTTCAGCTAACATTAAGTGATTCTTCTTTTTTTTTTTTTTTTTTTTCCAGGCACTGTACTGATATTTTACTTGGAGGTTGGTTAATATCCAGGCATCCTTTAGACAATTATGAAGCTTTTGTATAGGAAATGAACACCTAATCCCTAGATCCCATGAGACTATGCACCCTTATAGAAGGAATATGTTTTTTAAGAAAATCCTTTGCCCTTTGCTTTAAGAAAATCCTTTGCCCTAAGTCTCATAAAACAAAGCAGCTTAGGGATCCTTGCAATAGCAGGGCTGAACTAAACACGCTTAACAAAGTTTCCCTTTGTCAACAGCATTTTGGTGAGGTTCCCTCCTGCAGGATGAGTGTCAGGCTTCAGGCTAATCTCTGTAATTCTTTAACTAGAGATTTGCACATTATTAAGTGGTAGTTTTCTCAGTGGGTGGAAAGCTATCATGCAGTGGAACACCTCCTGATGGAAAGCTGAAATGCTCCATTCTTCACTTAAAAGGCCAATGATGTGTGTCTCAGCTGAAGGACAAAAATGGCAAATGAAATCAGAATAAAATCCCTATTGAAATACTTCTATTCACCGCATCTACCCATAGGCTGTGGGCAAGCAGAGATTTCTTAAGTTAGCCCCAACTTCTTTGCTAACCATTACTTAGTCTCTAAAGGTAATTACAGATCTTGAAATGATCACCGATGTGCATGGTCAGCAATCATAGCCTGGACTACGTGGGACAAACCAGGAGTTAGAGTGACCCTGTGATAAATTACTGAAGAAGCTAGGAAACCTCAGAGTCTGTCGACCTTCAGTATCCTTAACAAAGACTCTCTTTTACTGTCATTTCAGCTGAATCCTGATTCTCTTCTACTGGGAGACATGTCACACAGCATTTAAAATATAGTAAGCTTGTCACATCAGAGATCTTTTAGGTTTTGGCTAATACTATCCTTCTACAGACAGTGAGAAAAATAGTTTCGCATTTTGAAACAGGGTACCAACCACCTAAAGGTAAGCTATCTCAGACCCTTACGTCTGACATACAGTCCCTACTTATAACAAAGCAGGTCCACGCATGGCACGCCAGCACTGCACCAGCAGACACAGTGGGAAAAGTGAGAAACACGTAGGGATGGCACGTTAAGCTCTATGAGAAATTGCAAGGTGGGAAACCAGAAGGCAATTCTCCATGGTTCATTGAAGAGTCATTCTGGTGAATAACCTACCCAGCCTTTGGCAAACGGGGGTGACTTCTCTGAAACAATCTATCCCATTGTAATTTATTTTTAAGATTGCTTCCACATCCAACTTTCACCTCCTTCCCTTAACAAACACAGGGCCAAACTCCCCTGAGGTCTTTACAATGGCTTTGCTGGGACCCTGTGCAGGCAAACTCCTGTTGGCACCGAGATTTGATCCTCAGGCTTCATCTTGAATTCATTTGCGTGTGGCATTTGCATGCTGATTTCTTTGACGCCCTAATGGTTCAATTTCAAAGCACATCTTTTCCCTTTTATCTCTAGCTGAATGAGATGTCTCAATAAGCGCCAGATAAAGACGGAAGTCTTTTGTCTGAAATCACACAGGCATGGCCAGCTGTGATGAAAACTGGCTGAAGTTTCACAGGCTGCTTGTCTGCCTTCAAACTGGAGCTCCAGCTCCTTTCAGTCTGGAGGAGCAGAGCAGGGGGAAAAGGCCTTTCTTGCACACACGGTTGCCAAAACAGCTGAGTGTCTTCCAGTGTTTATTTTTCCTTCCAGAAGTTATTTTTGATAAAGGGGTTGGGGGGAGCAAAAGGGAAGAGATCAAGAGGGAGGAAAGAAAGAAAAAGAGAGCAGACACAGCAACAGTTAAATCTATGATTTGCATCGTATGGGTTATTAGATGGTAGACCATCTTTAAGCTGAGAGTAGACATTGCCTTTTGCGTTTGAGCCTCTGAGTCAGACATTATTCAGTTGTTTAACAGTGGGATGCCCTCGTGCTATTTCTCTGATTTGAAAAAGACTTCCTTTTGTGCTTTTGGGTTAGTTGACTTGTGGAATACAAACAGGCTGGCACTGAAAAGTAAAGCCTATTTTTTCAGCCAGTTAATAGTAGCAAAATTTTGTCTATCTTAAAAAATTGTCAGTCTTAAAAAGTTGTCAATAGGCCTACAGGATGGCATAATTAAGGAAGGATTATTACAAAATCAAGGATAGCAGTATGGAGTGCATTTTGAATAATATGTTTAAGGGCTTTAAGAGATCTACCAAATATGAAACCTCCTGCACAGTATTCAACACTGGTTACATACCAATCAGATTTGCTCAGGGTGGTGCATTAGAAACTGGAAAGATCTAATTCTACTGCCTATGCCAAAAAAATCTAGATGGTGAGTTTGTTCCCCAAATGATCTGCCCTGAAGCTAAAGCAAGCTTATGCATTTTTCAGGGAGTTATTGAAAACATATTGAGTTTAAGCTCGAGAGGTCCTGACACATGGAGAATAGTTTAAAACCTGCAAGGCCATGATGCTTGTTAGAATTATACATGGTGGAGACTGACTAGCAATTGCTGATTTTGGTCTCATTACAGCCTGTAATGCGGTTTGTGCAGATTGTAGCTTGGCATAAGCTGCTCTCCATAAAACCAAGGAGTGAGAGCCACCGGTGCATCTCTGACCACACTTTGCAGAAAGACTTGGGTGTCAACCTGAACTCTAACAATCCTGCCAAACCAACGCCATTTTATTAGGCTTTCAGTAGAATGACAAGGAAACGTAGCTTCCCCATAGGAGCTCCAAGGGGTTAAATTCCCTTGGAGAAAGGAAAGTCAGATGGGCTAGTCTCAAATGAGCCGCCCATCTGGGAAATGTCAAGTTTTCTCACAATGTTTTTAAGGGTTTGTAATGTGGCTGATCGTTTGCATGCATGAAAACAGCATGGGAATGCAATATTTCCTACTATATGTGTGGTGGAGCCCTCCAGTCCAGCTGTATTTTGCTTGTCATGTTCTTGAATTCTGACACCATTTAGAACATGCCAGTTACTACCGTAGAAAATGCATTTTCATTCTGTTCCCTGGATGAAAAGCACATTAAGGCAGAAGAGAAACAGCAGCAGATTCTGGAGCTATCAGTGAGGTCTCTTTTTTTAATTTATTTATCTATTTATTAATAACATATCATTTCATCAGGGGGTTGAGTGGGTGGGGTAAAACTCAGTTTGACAACCATCCTAAAAATGAGAATGTGAAAGTCTGGGCTTGATGCCACAGAGGAAGAGAGAGAATGATGACAACATTACTGTCACTATATTACCACACGCTGTAAATTAAAGTTAGTGGTAAGCAGTTTAAGCACTATTCCTGTCTGATTCATTAAAAAAATACAGTAGCTATATGGGCACAAAAGTCTGGTTCCTCATGTATCTGATATATGATTGGAAAGTTGCATTATGTCCTGTCTTGAGGAGAGGCATGTATTTTCAGCGTCCCAAGTGGAACAGCAGATGTGTAGCCATTGACTTCTGTGGATAGGACCCCATGCCTGATGTGTTGGCTATGTCTGAGGAGAATTGTTGCTGAAATATGTGAGCCAGATCCTCCGTAGGTGTAAACTGGCAAATCCCTATTAAAGTTAATGATTTACTGATTTAGCCCAGCTGAGGTCTGGCACTCTGTGTGCGAGTGTCAAGAAGAGGAACTATTTATTCCTAAGTGAACCATTAACTTTGGGTCCTTTATGTTCATCTCTGCAGTTAAAATTCCTACTGCATTTCTTCAAAAGAAAAAGGGGTGATATATACATGAGTCATATGTCCACATACCATGCACCATGACCAGCAGAAGCTGTAATTAGTACTTCTCAATAGAGCTGTATAAGTAACTGGCTTCTCCTTTTACTGCCAAGTCAAGTATAGGCTTTTTGGATCAAACCATTACAGAAATATTTTAATGCAAACTGATACATCAAAATGTGTTTCTTGGGGGTAAAACAATGCTCAGCATTTCATTCTGATTCAGGCTTGCTTAGTTATATTTTAAACAGAATTACAAGCAACTTTGAAAAGCACAGGTCACGTCAGGGAGAAAAGTAAATATATTTAACTGCCAAATATCAAACCTAAGTTTTCTGAATACTCCCTGTATAGACACACACACACACACATATATATCAATCCAATGAATCATTCGTCAAAATCAAGGTGAGTATATAATCTAGAGGTGTATCTAAAACTCTGCATTTTTCAACCAAAATATGTTTTATCAGAACATTTTCAGGCAGCTCAATTACTTTCTGCAGAAAGGTCTAGAAGAAAACATTTACTTTCTAGGATAACATTATCTACACTGGGTGGTGTTTGTATTACCTTGTCTGTCTACTTATCCATTCATCTAGCCAGGACAGTATTTACAGACAAGACTAAAGGAGATCGAGGTCTGCACATGATCACAACTGGTACAGTAGGTTCTTTTGTAGTGAAGGTTGGGTTATCCATCCGCACAGGTAGCAGAGACGGATGCACTGCTCTCTCTGCTTCGTTGGCAGACAACCATGACACTGTCTGAGCCCACAGGGTTTGATACCAGCATGCCTTTTATTCTGTTTTCCTAAATCTAAACCTCCTATATCTCTGTGTGACTACAACACATGGGACTAATGGAGCTGTTGAAAGGAAAAAGAGTAACGAAGCTGAGAGCTGTTGGCTCGGTGTTGTTTCTGTTCCTGTAGTTTATGCACTGATGGTTGCTGCTTCATTTTTACCATGTGTGAAGCTAAGAACATAAAGAAATGGAAAGGAAAACAACCTATAGGAAACATTGTTATTTTACTTGTTTAATGATAAGAAATCCACCCTATTTGGTGGCCACTTCTACCTGTTTAATATTTCTTGTTCTGCTCAGAGCGGAGGAGAAATCTCATTTGACAGCAAAGTTTCGCAGTTCAGGTTAGAAAGTACTTGGCTCTTCCCTCCAAGGTAGCAGTAGCAGACCATAACGTGCAGAACTCTGTACCTTACAGCCTGCTTCTGCAGTCAGCTGGGGCTCATACTGGCACCAGAGCAAGCTGCACTGGCAGGCGTGGGAGAAGTGAGCTCTGCAGAGAGTAGCTCTCACTGATGCATGCTGGCCATACAGAGATTGCTGGAGAAAGCAACTTCATTGAACAAAAATGGACAAAACCCAAGGAAATAAACCTCCCCTCTCTAACGTGACCAACATACGCTGATTTCTGTTCCTTGTTGCAATGATGAAACAGCAAGTTTCTACCAGATGAGCTATATGAGAACATAATTTGTCTCACTGCCTTATTTTGTGGTTGAGATGGGCAATTAAAAAGCCATACACACGCAATACTTAAGTCCCAGACTCACACCTAATAACTGTACTGTACATCATCCTGGCTTCAGACAAAACAAATACATGCAAAAGCAGTAAGACAGACTTATTACTAATCCCACCAAAGTTTTGCACAATCAGATACTTCCAAGAAATAGGACTGTATTTCCTGAGGTGTCTTACAGTTATCATGGACATGTTACATGAGATTTTCCAAATACACTCTGGCTGGAATATCATTCTTGGTGACTTCCAGTTCTTGATGAGTCACGTCTTAAGAATCATGCAAGAACAATGAGATTGTAACTGATCTCAGTGGGCCAAAATTTTAATCTGAGAAGACTTCTTTATTGAAAGAAGACTTTGTTGCTGATTCCAGTGACATCGAAGAAAACGAAAGTCTTTGCTCTTACCACCTTTAGTCCTAATGATGTAAGAATGCCTAACGGCTTGAGCCAATATTATTACTTAGAACTTTCATCCAAACAGTATCATTTTAGGTCAGCCAAAACTATTTGCAAATTAGAGTCAATCAGAAGGATAAAAAATATTAAAAAGCCAAAATGTTTATCTTGATGCTTAAAAATGAAATGACCAAAGGGATGCAAACAATATGAGCTTTAAAATGTTATTTAAAACAGAAAATATTTTCCCCAGTTGTGGATATTGGAACACCTCTTGTTTCAGTTTGCTGGTTTGGTTTATTTATTTCTTTGGTGCTCACAGGCAGAGCAAACTGGGTTGGAAAGCAACCTAGGTAACGAGCTGTGAAAACTCCCCTCACTTAACGTCCATTCCAACATTTCAAAACTTCAGATAAGCTTCTAGCTACCTGAAAACAAAACGGAGATGGGAATTATGAAAAAGATTATTTTTTATTTCTGGAAGGTCGCTAATTCTTTGCTATGCTGATGATTAGTTTTGTCTAGAGAAAACAAAGCCACTGTCACTGGATATGAACTTTTCTTCCTTTATCTTTTGTGTGTGTATCTCAACATCACTGTGAAGATAACCATACATGTCCATGCACACTGCAAATACGGACCATACAAACAGGGGCACAAGACTGAGCAGCAATTTGAAGCAGAATATTCTGGTGAAGCTAAAATTAGAAAATGATTATTCAAAACTTGTGCTAGTTCCAGCTCTTAAAGCTGATTCTACTCAGAACTGCGCTGTTATGAACACTTGGCCAGGATTAATAAATCAGCTATTTTTCTGAGATTTGATTTCACCAAATGTCATTTGACAAACTCCTATGGAATGTTTAATATGACATTGCTCTTATCTAGCTGCCCAGCGTGGGACTGCTTTTTGGAATCATCTGATACATTTATTAAACGCCTTCAGAAGGTCACTCACACTGCAAACTAAGGTCAGCCATAATAACGTCTGTATTTAGATGGATGAACTGCTCTGGGCTCCCCCACCTGCTGAAGGGTCTAATGAGCCAGCTGAGAGTTCCTGTCATAGCAAACATACCCCTTCTCAATTATAACCTGTAGAGTGGGCTGAAAATGCGTGAGCATGTAGAGCTTTAGGAGTAGGCATTTGATGGCGATGAAAGAAATAAAAACAGGCCCAGAGAGAACACTGACACGCAGCTGAAAAAAAAAGTTCGCCTATACTATGGCGAAAGATATAATGCGTTTCACTCTGAACTCTAGGCACGGACCTTATTTATGTCTCTTTTAAACCAGATTGCTAGTGAGTGATATGGTTTGTTTCTACAAGAATCCTGCGGTAATAGTCACAGAGAGTGAAACAGCCTCAGGTGCAGACAGGCCACCGTAAAGCCTTCCACACCGCTCAGCCTCCTCCCAGACTTCGTGTTACCGCGCAGACAGCCCATCCATTACGTCCTGCAAGAGGAGCCGATAGGGATACTGGGCTCAGGGAAGGATTCTGCTTCGTTTCCTGGGGAAAGGAGCCTAAATTCAGTATGGAATACATGCACTGTTGCCCCATCTGTTTCAGAGCAACTTGCCTGTCTACCAGCGTGGGGGGCATTTAGGGAAGGGTGTTTAGGAGCCAGCACGACGTTGATCAGATGATGATGGGAAGGTATGGCTGCAGCCAGAAGAGCTGTCTTACCTCTGCGTACGCCAACGGCTTTCCCTGTGCCGCAGAGATCTCACGTCACAGTGACCAACCTCCTGTCGGCTGTCGTATGGTAAGGCACAGGCACACGTTATTCTAAAAGCAGAAACAGGGGGAGCGAAAGAAAACAGACTTGGTGTATGGTGCTGTGGTGGGGCAGGCCAGTGACCTACGGGCTCCCTCGCATGCCAGCAATGCAGATGCCACAGAGGTGCCTGTGTAAAGCCCGCGGCCACCCTCGCTCCCCACAGCGAGGGAAGGCAGCGGACGAGGCCCCGCAGCGCCCGGCTCGCACAACCCCAGGGGCGGCCGAGCCCGCAGTCCCCGCCCGGGCCCAGCGCTGGCGGCCTCGGAGGGCCGGCACCCCCCTGCCCCCCCGCCTTCCCCTCAGGGCTCCTGGCCCCGCGGGAGCAGCGCGCCCCGCTGACAGGAGCGTGGTTCTCTCTCTCCCTCCCTCCAATCGATGAAAATCGTTCGAAATTAGGCGAAAATATTTATTTATATAACCGTGAGCGCCAGGTAAATTCTGGCTCTGCCGCTGAGGCAGAAAACGCGACCGGCGACGTCGCGCTCGCAGCAGCGGCCCGCCGCTGCCATCTGCAGGGCGGTGCTGGAACCGCCGCCCGCGCCCTGCCGCAGCGGGCCGGGCCGGGGAGCGCGGGGAGCGGCCGGGCAGGGCAGGTCGCGACAGCCCCGGGAGGGCAGGGCGGGAGAGAGCCACGGAGAGACAGGCAGAGACCGGCTGAGACAGGGGCTGGCAGAGACGGGCAGGCAGGGCAGGGCCCGAGCGGGCAGACAGAAAGGGTGGGGCGGTTGGTGCCTGCGGGAGCGGGCCTGGGCCGTGAGGGAGCAGCCCAAGGCCGCTGTAGAGCAGGCCGTGGCCCTGATGAAGTGCTCCATTGCCATTACCGGATTTGAAGTATTTCTGTTCATTCGAACAGGGACAACTGTGGGTGTCTTCTGTGCTCCAGAACATAAGAGAGTTGTAGGATAGAACAGGATAAAATAGTTCAGTTGGAAGGGACCAACAATGATCGTCTAGTCCAACTGCAACGCCTTGTAGTAACAAGACAGGCCATAGTTAAACCCCGGTGCAATGATAGGATCATACTAAGAAGTTATTTTGATATCTATGACTTATCTGGCATTGTGCTGAACTCACCAGTGGGAAGCTGGGGCACAAACTGGTTTATTCAGGACTGAAAGATAGGGAAATTGTTCAAAAGGCCACAGGTATGGGAGACCCTACCTAGAGAGGACATTTTGGTACAACTTTGATCACAAATGCATTACTGCCCTTCATCCAGTATGAACAGTCAAGCCTCTTTCCTTTTGTGATCTGTTGGGAGTGCTGTGATTATCCTTTCCTGTGATTAGTCCCATTCACTGCTCTCTGATGAGGCTTAGCACTGGTTTTTGCAGATGATGTGATGATGTGATAGGGCAAAGGTACCTCGGAAGCTCAGACGGTAAAATGCAATCAATTTGCAACCTACTAACTAACCATAGATTAATGCAGAGAAATGAATGACATAGCAGCTAGTCTCTATTCACAGTGCAGTCGACCCCAGTCATGACAAATTACAAAAAAAATGAGGTATGATATTTTATCGTAGTGAAGGGGCAGCTTTCAGTTTCAGGCTTCTGAGCAGTTTTATCAGAAACGTACAGAAATATTTGAACTTAGAAACAAAGAAGCATAAAGTATCCCTTAGAAGTTAATAATTGTTTGAAGCAGATATATTTTATTTATTCCATTGGAGCTGTAATAAACAAAAACTACCTTTTTTCTGAAGGTGGACAGCCTATGGGTCAGGTTTAGCACAATAGCTGGGTTTTAGGCAAAGATCTGTACAGCTTTGGTGCCTTGGCTTTGCTATTGTAAACTGTCTGCTTAGCTTCATTTCAAAACACCGGGGTTTGAAATCAATCATAGTTTTCTTTTGGTTGATACTTGTTTGCTCTACTTCTCGGCTTTTAATACTTCACGGCACTGACTCAGAAGTCTGTGCCAAGAACTGCATCACATTGATATGAACAAAACTCTCAAATTCAAGCTGGCCCTCAAAATCCATTAGTGCCCTAGGAAATTCGGGAGTTGGAACCGTCGCAATAGAAAGGTATAGATTTGGTTTACATATGTTGACATGAGGATCTCAGTTGCACCCGTTATGAGAGTAACCGCACTTGGTGATGAGTGAGTGGGTTCTCCAAGGGGGAATGGAAAAATCAGAAATGGACCCTGTGTGGGAGCAATACGCTAAGGTGCTGACAGCTTAATGAATAACTTGACTGTTATGACAGTAGGACACCTTGCAGTTCCAAGAGCAAATATTTGAAATCATATGCAATGCAGGAAATGTATATATGTATGTAGAGAATACATGGCTTACCCGTATCACTAACAGATGGTCTATGTTTTCACTTCAGAGGTTTTCTTCTGCACAATCATGAGTTACTGGGGGTGAGAGTGAATCCATAGCTTGCAACTGATGACATAAAATGGAACAGTGTATTAAAGTCCCCTTTTTATGGTGGCCATATGGCTCAGAGGTTTTGGTAACAGCTAATTAAGATACTTGCCTGTAGGCCCCCCATATAAACCTAGCTCTTCTACTCCTGCTCCAAAAGCTCTAGCCAGCCTATGTGGTAAAAAAAGGTGGTGATTAGAGGATGGTGCTTTAAGGATATAGCTACATTTAAAAAAAAAAAAAAAAAAAAAAAGAAAAATATTCTGGTCTGCTACATTGTTGTTTACATTCTCCTAAAGCTTCAGTGGACTATGGAGACAAAACTTACCTTTTGTCTGAGTATTTTGCCTAAAGCAAGGGGTGCACATTAAAGAGGTGAATTTGCGAGGATCTGGAAATACCAGTTTCTGCCCTGTATCAATTTTGGGGACCTGAAGACTGTCTCTTCCAGATTTATTCATCTTGAGCCTTTCTTACACCATCATTCCCTGACACAAGTAAAACCAGGCAGCCCTCTTCTATAGATGTTCTGTACAGTTGATCCCATCAAGGTTTTTTTTTATTCTCTCTTGAGAATGGATGGGAATTCTTGAAATCCATGGGGTTTGTGATTTTCCTATATTATTCATGGCTGATTATTAACTTTGCACACTACTCAGATTTTGAACACCATTTTTTCCTTAAAAGTAACTTCTTACTATGTAAAGAAGCTGCTGTGATATTTTCATTAGGAAATTCGTGCTCTCTTCAGCATCCTGTTCAAGAAAGTTACATTTATTTTTATTTCAGCAATTTGTACTGTGTATTAGGAATATAGTATTTTCTCTGTTGCCAGTAAATAGGTCTTTATGAGTGCTTTGTTAATGTTATCTACAATAAAACCTCCACCCAACCAATCCAAAGACTTTGGAAGCTGAAGACAGCTGATTATTTAAAACAGCAGAAAGAATAGGCTGATTGACAGCAGAAAAGTAAAATGATGGAACTCCTGTAAAAGTTACGGTGATCCTACAGGACTAGTGGGAAGAAAAGACAGTTGCTGCTTGTAGACATAAGGAATTTAGTTACTGAAGCAATTGAAGTGAATAATTTTTGGAAATAGATTTTCATTATTAAGTGAAATTCAGAAAAACTTTAGACTGACTACTGTTAAAGAGAATTAGTGCATGAGGTTTCCTTAAAGCAAGCAGACCTTTCCATGCTTACTACTGTTTTAGCTTTAATTTTCTGATTGTTATGCACATCTCACCGTTCATCTTCTGGGAGTCAGCTTTCCAATCCCACATACAGGATTTGGTAGGGCTCAGTCCTTGGGGAAAGAACAGTCCAACACAAGCATTTCATGTGAGCCTGGCAAGGTAATTGTCTCCTGCAGCTGTCAGGACTAATCACTCAATGGAAACCAGGCCCCAGCGTTTGTGGTAGCCTGAGGGCAAGCAAAATATCAATTGGGCTACAAATCAAGAGTGCAGCATCCTCTTGCACCATGAATCAGTTAAATGAGACAAGCAATTCAAGTGCTAAGTCAACATGGTCTGTATAAACAGGAGTTTGGAAACTGTATTTCAGTGATTTGCTTCACCTTATTTTTAAAAGGCAGCTAAAAAAGAGAGAGAGAGAACATGAATAAACTGCTTGGGTTGGACAAACTCATTTGGATAAAATAACCACAATCCTGACGTCTTCACAAAAATTCCAGCTCAATATATAATCTATTTTGGTTGGAAAAAGTTATCAGTTTTTCTAAAAAAATATATATCCATACTTCATTCTTGTTCCATTTAATTGCAGACCTGAAGCAGAAGTATAATATACTAGATGTCACTTGAAATCTCTTCTTGTTCATCTGCAAGCAAACATTTGGTATTCTCGTGCACTTGTGATTTGCAGATTGATTTGCAGACTAAAGAAACTGGAATCAGCTTTGCAAAGAAGAGCCTTCGAAGTAGGAAAATCCTTATGACAATAAGCTGACAGATGAAACTTGGCAATTTTGCTTGAATTTTTCCCTTCATCCCAAATTCACATTTAAGGATGTGAATCCAAACCAGAAGAAAGTTGCAACATAAATCCTGGGAATAACTAATAGCAGAATGGTGATGACTACATGGTTGTCATTTTGTACAAAGGCAGCAGTGAAGAATTCCCAACAGGTTCAATGGACTTTACTGGTCATAAAAAGAATAAAAGACAAGACAAAACAGGCAATATCACAATCAGCTGCAGCAATCTCCCCTCTGAGTACAAATGTCTCCTAAAGTGAGGTTACACATGCCCTCATCCAGATACTTTGCAGATGATTCTTGAGGCAGAGACATGATCAGGAGGAGGAAAGTATGGGACATGCCATGTTTACTGCCACTTTAGAGGAAGCCCTTTCAGTCCAGTATAGACAGGCATGGCTGAGTAGAATTTCAGCTCTGAACACAGAATTGGAGGAATAAGACCCAAATTTAGAAAAAAAAAAAAAAGAAGTTAAAAAAATCAGGCTAAAAATGACATCATATGTATAAGTGGCTTTCTGTTTAGACTAGGACACCACTGAGCTGGGGAGGAAGTATAATGGTGGGCTGATAAGGGGTAGCTCCTGCCTGAGTCTCCTCCCACAGTCTCCATCTGAACCAAATCATTCACGTCTATCGTCTGTCTGGCATCATTGATTTTCTTTCAAGGTAAATATTTTCCTTCACTAACAGGTCCGGTAACGGGAACCCAGCCCATTTGCTCCATCTTAAGTAGGTGATATCCGTGTGTTTCTATAATATACATTTGTAACACACATCAGTACTCAAAACGCATTCTCCTCTCACTTACACTGCTTCTGCACTGATGTAACTCCAATACCTCTGCTAATCCTTTTTTACACTAAGGGGAGAATAAGAGTCCTAGTGTTTCTAAATATGACGCTATCAACATATTACAGAGCCTTGATTGTAAGTGCTAGCTGTGTAGAGCACGGTCTTGGACACCAGTTTTGACTCATCAGATGTGGATTTACGTAATCATAACATCCACATTTCATTTGCAACCGAAGACAGACGAGAGTTCAAAATGATGGAATAAATAAGTGGGGTTGGGAGAGTGAGAGGATTGTAACTATTCAAGATGGAGAACAGGCTCAAAGTTGAGCATCAGTCTAGAATCACAATAAATGAATGTTTCTGTTTTCAACAGGAATAAAAGAAAATGAAACTATTGTGGCATAGAAATGGATAAAGATATTGACGAATATCACTTTGGAATTGAATCAATCTTTAAGAGTATAGGGAAGCTTCGTACCTGACAGTTTGTTTTCAGGGTGCCTAGGACTGGCTAAAACAAAAAAAGCTTTTAATATAGAATCATAGAGTCATAGAATCGTTTAGGTTGGAAAAGACCTTGAAGATCATCAAGTCCAACTGTTAACCTAGCACTGCCAAGTCCACCACTAAACCATGTCCCTAAGAACCACACCTACATGTCTTTCAGATACCTCCAGGGATGGTGACTCAACCACAGGGCAGCCTGTTCCAATGCTTGACAACCCTTTTGCTGAAGACATTTTTCCTAATATCCAGTCTAAACCTCCCCCAGCACAACTGGAGGCCATTCCCTCTCGTCCTATCACTTGTTCCCTGGGAGAAGAGACCAACACCCACCTCACTATGACCTCCTTTCAGGTAGTTGTAGAGAGCAATAAGGTCTCCCCTCAGCCTCCTTTTCTCCGGGTTAAACAACCCTTAATATGTACTTTTACTAAAAAAAAAAAAAAAAGAAAAAAAAATAAGTCATGCTTTTCAATGTAATTACAAAAAAAAAAATCAAGTTCTTACTTCTCTAATTTTATTCCTTTCATTTCTCTGGCCTTTGCAGGGAGACAGTCAAATTTACTAGAATTTGTAAGTGTCTGAAATGCCTATATTCCACTTCCAAAAGCAAGGATTTCATGTGGAAGAGAGCATTCTGCTGATGTTTCCTATGAGGCGTGCTTGCACTCACTTTCACTGTAAAATATATGGCACCTTGAAAAAAAAGAAGGAACTCAATCTGTGTGCTTGCATCATCCACACAAGCAGCAATCCTATATGAAGATCATCTGTCAGGTCTTGAAAATGGAAAACCGATGCAAGTATATCAGCCTCTGCTGTCACAGAACGGGATGGAAGAAGATGTCAAGCAAACATCATCTTTATCAGAAGGGAGGGGAACATTGCAAGCAATGAGGTTATTGCTTGCAACTTGCTCGAAGTTCTGGGAAAGGGGTAAGGCTCATTAGAGCCGGATATCTGGGCCGACTTCCCTCTCCCCCCGACTGCCACTTGATTCTAGACGTGAAGAACAGACAAAAACTTATCATTGCCAGTGTCTTTAAAGATGCCCACACATGTTCCCTGCAGACCAGAGAGAGGGAAAAAAAGTCCATTTTGTCTGGACAGGTATCAGTTTTAAGCTTGTCTTATCTTCACACACCCACCAACCTCCCCATGTGGGAGCGGGACTATCGCTGTACAGTGTGCAGGGTGAACTCCAGCTCTCCCTTCTGAGAACTGATAAGAAGGGATGCATGAATTGCCCTTTTCAGCCAAGCTCACGGTGTGCAGCCAATCTTTATCTCCAGTCTTAAGGAAGGAAAAGCAGAAACCAGCTAAAAGCCTTTCTTTCCCCTATTCTCTGATATTCTATAAGTCACATTGGGAGATTAATATTGCAACCCGTCCCTCCTCCTCCTCCCCCTACCCCCAAAAAATCCCTGTTGCGAATAAGCAGGCTGATAAACTTCAAAATAAAAACAGATGTGGCAGGAAGAGTGATTTATGGATGACTCCACACACTTCAGTTTCTACATAATGCCAGGGGTTTGGGCTTTTTTATTTTATTTTATTGTCCACCTAGTATTATTCAACCCAATCCTACTTCCAAATTTGGACAGGAAGGGAGGTGGGAACAATACCCAGACCTAGAAACACCAGCATGAGAAGAAGAGTGAAGCACTACTGCAATGTGATGGAAAATCTCAGAGATCCAAACTGATCGTTGCAGTTCACAGATGCAAAAGAGGAGGGGAAAAAAGTTATATGGAAAGGAAGGAGGAGAAAGGAAAAAACAAATTTCCTCCCTTCCCCTAGTGGAAAGTCAATAAAAGAAAAAAATTGCAATAAGTAAACTCTTTATTGGTCAATAAGCAGAAAGTAGAAGTGAATGGAACTGGGCTAAGTGGAAATGAGGGCGATAAATGTTGTTGTGAAAAAAAAAATTGGAGATGTGAAGGGAAGATAAGAAATGCTCAAATGTCATCTAAAGAACAGCGAATGCATCTGAAATACGTACCAGGGTCTTCCAGCTATTCCCAATCAGAGGTGAAGGAGGACAGATGAAGACATATATAAATGCATGTATCTGGAGGAGAAGCTTGGGGCACAAACTCTGATAGCAGGGAAATGTGGTTCAGTGGCATAGATTCATCTTTATAGCATTTATTATTATTATTATTATTATTATTATTATTATTATTATTATGAGTGACTGGCAGTCTTGGGATGCTTGTAGTTTTGAAAGCTTAGCTTCGGATGCCTTAAATGGGAGCTGGTAATACTAATTACTGATATTGATCATTAAAACCTCCATTGAATAACTAGGTCGGCAAATGAAGGCATGCAAATTGTTTGTCTTGCTGCTGCATCGCTGCGCTCAAGGCATTGTGGTAACAGAGAGAAATCTGTTGAATTTATTTTTAACTCTTTTTTTTTTTTTAAATTTCATTTCATATTAAGTGTCCCCAAAGACACATGCAAATGTCCCTATCAGTGTATAGGTAAATCACCAATAAACTATATGTACGAAAATAGACTTTGCTTGACAACATCCAGGAGAGGAGGTGCTTGAACTTGAGGCAATTGCTTGGCATTAGTTGCTGGTATCTGTGTGCTGGCTCAGATCACATGCTATCTAGATTTCTTTGCTGGCTTCCTAGCATTTCATGCCTGTTTTCACTCAAGTGTTTATTTCTATAAACAGACCTAACCTTAGAAAACAATATAATGACATCCTTCCTGGGGGAGAAGGGGGAGAGAAGTTTCCTCAAATTACTCAGGAGGGTTTCCGCTGGCTTTTTATTTTCAATAATCCAAGAGGTAAATGGCCGCTTTTGAACTCTGCCCTCTGCCCTTTTTATTTTGCAACTTGGGCAAAGATCAAGCCCAGAGTCAAAAGTGTCAGCAAAAATGGCTGTGATATGCGTGTGCTTTCCTTTATGAAAGTCCTCGTGATTATGTTTACAGAATTCATTATAAACTCAGGGTCCAAATTAAAAGCAAATGTCTAAGTGTCCTGTGGGGAATTGCAGGGTTGAGGATGCAGCTTCTAAGAGATGCGTGGGATCAGTAGGGGGTTATGAGCGTTGCCACGGGAAAAGGAGCAGAGTTATGCTAAAGGTGAAATGTGGACGTGGGGGTCACCAAGAGGACTAGAGGTAAAGGTGGGGAAGAAACACCAAAAAAAAAAAAAAAGAAGAGCAAAATACTTCCCATCAAAACCAAGACAAAACAGTACAGAACATATTTGTTCAAAGTGGATACACAGTTCTGGCAATATCCGATCATGGCAATATCCCATCATGGCAGAATCCCCGATTAAGAAAAAAAAATCTATCCAGACAGAAAATTGAAACAGGCCAAGACAGACCATGTTTACCAGACCAAGTTTACCAGACCACGTTGAAAACAGCGCTCTATCAAAATCTGGACTGCTAGGCTCCTTCTGAACGTGTGAAAGAGAAAGGCAGCATACATGAGGGCAAGCCGACCATGTGCCTATTTATTCACAATTCCTAGTGCTCCATCCCCAGCCAGCGTAGGAACGTTGGCATCCCATCTTCTGTTACTTAACTGCGTCAAGGCCTCTGCGCCACAGACCCAAGGGATAATAAAGCCCTTGGCTAAAATAGGTGGTGTAACAGTGACATGTCCTTTTAGATTATCGAATGGCATTTTTCATTTTGAAGAAGGATCTGGGAACACCGGAGAGGCAAATAGACTGAATAGGTGCCTTTTCTTCTGAAAGTGCTTCATGGTAATTGCTGCTGACAGGTCTCCTCTATAGCGGTGAGGTCTCAGGAAGAACTGGAAACCATCTTAGAGCTGATTAACGCGAGGTGTTATCCCTGACCCCTGTCACGGAGAGACCCTCTCTGCATCCAGCATCAGTGATAGGGAAGTAGTGGATATTAGTTGATTTGGGATAGGATTGGGAGGAAGTGGATGAAAAGTAAATTGTTTTAAGTTAGTTCCTGAAATGACTCTAGATAACTTGTTCGCTTTTTTTGTTGTAACTATTTGGGGCTGTCAGTGCAACTGTTCAGAGAGCCATTCGTGACAGGGCCCGGAAAACCAAATATTTTTTAAAGTTGTACGCCAGTTAGCGGGAATTGTCGGTGGGGAAGGTGGGGCTATCCACAGTGCTTGGAGTCCTCCAGAACAGAACTGCTTTGGATACCCCTGCCTTCTCTGCACACAAGCAAATATGAGCCTGACACACGGAACCTCCTGAACAATCTCTTGGAATTGCCTTAATTACTAATATGTCTAAGTCACTGTTTACCTAAAATAGCAAAGCAAACCAGAAAAAAAATGTATAGAAGGAGATGCATTCTATAGAGATAGATAGCTAGAGAAAGAAGAGGAAGAGTCATGCAGAAAATGAATGTCTTTGTAGGTGTTTTGCAGTAGTTACATAGTTTTCATAATAATAATAAGAAAAAAAAATAATGCTGCACTACAGTGTGTTTACATTCTTCTACACGCCGACTTGTAGGCACTATTAACTGGAGGGGAACTGAAGTACCGTCTTGCAACCGATGATCTGGGTTTTTAAGTTGTGCTAAAAGTCTCTTCCCATTTTACACGATTTAGCAACTGTAGCGTAGCCTACACAGCTTTAAACATATTTGATTTCATTTAAGTAAAATGGGCAACTGTATAGCCCCAAGAGTCTCTTTAATGGGTCACTCATCCATCAGGTTAGTGGGCAATGGGCTGCTTGTCCTTTGTGGATTGTTTGTACTCTTACAGCACAGCATCCCTCCAGATCTCCTGAGAGCTGCTTTGAAATGGCCAGCATTTACCAAGGATATATTCAGATTTCACTTTATCCTGGCTGTCAAACTTTGTGTATTTTTCCAATGTCAAACAGATTTTAAGATGGAGGAAGGAGATAATATGATGATAAAAAGACTTGACCAATTTAAAGGTAGCTTTTAAAATATTATATACAGCACAGGACAATTTACTTTTTCCCCAAAATTTCAGCTGAGTGGTAATGGAACATGTTTACAGAGAGTGGGCCAGAAGCAGACTTTCATAAAGAAAATATATGTGTGCATGTCCTTATTGATGCGTGCATCTGCACATGCATGCACACAATCAACCATGTGGTGCTGGATTTTTTTTTTCTCTTAAGGCATATTTTTAACTTTCTTTTCTATCAGCTTGTAAAACATGATTTTTATTCTTCCTTTAATGGCCTGGGCTAATTACTCACAATGACCTTTGACCTTCAAGTGCCTTCATTTATGGTAGCGCATTCCTTTCAGCAGAAACATATTGGCTTGGTTTTACAGGGTGCTGATGTCTGGCCTGGCAGCCCAAGCCTCGACAGTCCTACCACAATCTACAGTACAACCTGGTTTCGGGAGTCAAAAGCATCATCCTTTCACAGGCCAACTTTCTCGTAAACACTGTGAAGGTTTCACCTGAGCAGAAATACCAAGATTTGCTTTCGATATTAAGATTCTGCCACTGAAATTTATCTCAGGGAAAATTGCGTAAATCAGTGTACATTTGGAAAAACGTGAAGGCAAGTGCAAATACCTCAGCTAAATCAGAGAAGGAAGCGAAGTTGAACTGTACTGGTAGAAAGCTCACCTGGTTTAAGGCACCTAGCTTCTCAGGAGGGCTGAGCTGTACAGAGATGGCTCTGTTAGTTCAGCTACGTAAGACACCTCTAGCAACTCTTGGTGAGGTAGCACTAGAGTATTTCCACTAATTAACGTACCACATGGAAGACTTTCTTAGCGCTCATCTTTTCCAAGAACAGAAGTCTCCTCAGGATTTAACAGTAAAATACAGGCAGCAAAAAAATCCAGGTATATCTCAAGGTTAATTCCAAAACTGTTGCTAGAATTCAGCAAGAACACTGTTGAAAGCATCACAAGAGAGTTCTACCGAATACATGGAAATTACAGAAAATAAAAGATCCAAGATCCTGGCATATCTATTACCCACATTAGCAGGATCGCACGCAAGCAAGGAATTAGGGGTGGTCTCATGGTTGGGGCAATTGGTCAGGTTTTAAAAGATACACCTTCCATATTAACCTCTCCCCGATCTTTGACAAATTGCTTAAAATTTGAAACTGGATGTTGCTGAACCTTCTGGCCTAAGTTCAGAAAATCATGAAAGCCCATATTAACATAAAATTTAAGAGCAATCCCAACTCTGAACAGAAAGATACTTAAGCACATGGCTGAATTCTTGAATAGGGAGGGCAAGCTGAAACGAATTTTCTGTCCCAGCTTTTTGTATGTAAAAGAACTCATATCTTGTGATGAGGAGCAGTAACATTAAATATATTAAAGCTACTCAAATGCTATCGCAATGTTAGGAATACCTAGTTAAACAGAATGTGTGTGGATATTCTGCAGTGCAAAAAAGATAAATAGTTCTTTGTCAATCGCTGTTTACCTAAAATAGCAAAGCAAACCAGAAAAAAGAATGTATAGAAGGAGATGCACTCTATTGAGATAGATAGCTAGAGAAAGAAGAGGAAGAGTCGTACAGAAAATGAATGTCTTTGTAGGTGTTTTGCAGTAGTTACATAGTTTTCATGATAAGCCTTTAAGCTTTTGGGTTATTTTTCTTGGGTCTTTTAGATTCTTTTTTCATCCTCGGCCTCCTCTGCACTAATACAGACTCTCAGAGAAAGACCATTTACTTGCTCTGTTGTCAACGCATCTGGACGTCTTGTCAAAACAATATAATTTTACTTTGTAACTTTTTGACACTGGTATTTATTGCACCTGTCTTTAGTCATGATTTATGACTTGTCTGGTGAGTATTACTCTACAGCTCCAAGTTTACAATACCAGATAAGTGAAGCATTTGAAGTCCCGAATGGGCTACAGCTTTATAGATGTATATTTCTCTCCCCTCCTCCAAAAAGGGAAATTAAGATGAGCATTTTCTCCCATTTTTCTGGGTGGTAGAAATCAAGATAATCAAAAGTTCCTTGGAAAGGGGAAAAAAATAAAAAGGAGGAGAATAATGCCATCTGCTGCTGTCTCCGTGAGGAGGAATACAGTCAAATGACCTTTGTTAGGGGAGTGCTTTGCAGTCAGAGTAGGGGTTTGCTTTAATTAATTGACAGCTGGCTATCGGTACAGCATTTTAACACCCAGAACTATGTGTCAGTGATGGGGACATTAGCATCATGCAAGTTGTAGCATTCGGAAGTCTCCATCAGTTTGACGTTCTGAATTACTAGGTTTGTAACACGCTTTCTAGGATAATACTAGCTCCTGCTTAACACCAAAACATTACGGCCAAATATGTAAAATCTAAACTTTAGCTACCTGAGTAACCTCACTGAACAAAATGGGTTTATTCACACACATAATGTTAACTGTGTCTGTGAAAAGCTGTTGTAGAATGTGAGTCTAAATATTTTATAGAAGTCACAATCTTACATTGTAAAAACCCCAATTTTTCTGTTCTTCTTTTGCTTTAGAAAACCTAAATTTGGGGCCTAAATCAACTTGACAGTATCCCTTAAATATATAGTATGCTTGAAAGGTATTTATTATTCTACTGCTGTTAAAGCGGGTCTTTCAAATTTGCCAGACTTTAAAACAAATCTGGGCTTCCTTCCTAGTCAAGGTTCTTTTCAAATCTGATCCGGTATTGCAGATGTAACACAAGACTGTTGACACAGTTTGGTTGTTGTAATGTAAGTATCCTTCCAGTGTATCTCTCATCTGAGCCAAAGCAACATGTGAATGTGTGAATGTCAGATAAAATTGTTTTGTAAACATATGGCCGCTTTCATTTGTCAAAATCTCATTAAATTATAAAGGTACTTGACAGGGTTTGCTATTGTAATCCTCTAGGGACATACGTATCGGTGAGATGCCCTGTACTGATCCTTTGATAGAGATTGGGTGGAAATCAGGGACTGTAAGCTCTGGGGAGCTCTAGAAGGAAAACCGGAGATTCTTTTCCAAGTATTTTTCAGTGTTCAAGTAAACAACAAACCAAACCAAACCTCCTTATGAAGGATACACGGTAAACAACTGTAAGAGAAGGCAAAGAAACCCTCGCTGACCAAGCTGTTGTCTCAAATGCAGCCGGTGACTTCCCGTAACAAAGCAACATGGGACCTGGTATCTGGAGGCAGCACGGATTGCCTCTCTTGCCCCAAACTTTGCACATTCTCCAATGCTTTGATGGCCTGCCAACGAAAACATTGGGCAGGCATCAACTGTGCGGTTGCCACGGAGATCTAGTAAGCCAGGGCAGTGGGAGCACAGATTTCCATCAACAGGACTTTAACAAAAGCCTTGATTCAGTGGCAAGCTCTTAGGTTAGATGCTTCTGGGCTTTAGCAGGGTACACAGAAAATGGTGAATTTACTACTGAGCTTACTAAGCAATTGCAAGTCGTGATTCCTTCAGGGAAGAAAGCACAGCCCTACTTTTCTTTCTGATTCAAGACTGACCTTTTTAATTCTTCTTTGCCCTTTAAAATGAGAAATAATGAGGCTGGCTCTGTAACAGTCATATGTAATTCATTGCCATTTGGAGATATCTGTATTATAGATTTTGGGGTCATAGAATCATGCCATCAGTTTTGATACACATTCTCATCTCACAGAAGTTATTACTGGCTGCTTTGAAAAGGCAGCAGAAATACCTCACATTGTTGTACAGTCTCAGAGGACCTAAAATCTCTCTGTACATAGACTGATTAACATTATATTTGTCACTATAATGTATTTTTATCATTAGAGAGCCTGTTGGCAATTTGTGCTTGAAAGTGCTGCAATAAAGATCTTGACAGAGCAGATAGCGGACCAAAATAGCAACGTAAGATATTTCCAAAATCTCCTCATTTCAGCTGTTGTACACAGAATTGTGCGTGGATTCCTATTTGAATTCTGATGTTAATACATTCAAAGCAGTATTAAACTCATTGAATGCACTTTCAGATTTTTTCAGTAACAACCAGCAAGTTTGTGGGACAATTTGTTGTGTATAAGCTGACGTGAATTTGTACTTGCAAGTCAGAAGTAGCTGCTTTGGATTTAAAAACAGAACTCAGGAATTTTGTGACTGAACTTTCCTTAAAAGTGGTGTGCATAGGACTGTTGCATTTAGAAAGGAAAACTAACGTTTTATTATCTTATGAAGCCCTAAAGGCAGAATGAAAATAATGTTAAAATAAGAAACTTGATTGTTTACAGATTTCCATCTAACTAGAAATATATTTAGAGCAATTAGAGCAATTAAATTATACCTCTTGATAAACAAGCACAAATTAAGTGAAATTTTATACAAAGTTTAAATGAAACTCAGATCTTTTAAAGACTGTCTTAGGAGAATTTGTGAAACACCAAGCACTAACGATTGCTTATGTTCTAAAAATGAACGTGCTGGTGTTGCCTCCTAGAAGTCACAAAGAGATTGGTTTTTAGGTTCAATGACAGCAAAGATGAGACATAAAAATCCTCAATCTCTATTCACTGTCGTTCAGCTGAGCACTGTTAGGTGGTAGGAGACACCATCTCTGACGTTCAGGAAGGAAGAACACTCAGAGGAAATAATCATTTCAAACAGATTTCAAGGTGGTAATAACGAACATTTGAAAGGGACAGCAAGCTTCATGCTTCAGTCTTTAATACGGTCTCCAGCAGACATCAGACTGTGACCTTCTATATGGACAAGTTATGCCACAGTTCTGCACCCTGTGGAAGTCCTTAATCCTCCCTTGCAACTGCTAATGGATACTGTCGGTCAAAAACCACTGGTAGACAAGCTTTGGCTCCAGCTTACCATGTTCTTTCACATTATCACTGAGATGGGGAAAGAATTTCAAGCCGGAATGCTCATTGCATTTAAATTATACGGAATTTTGCTGTTATCCTCAGCGTGACTGGACTTAATCCAGTGTATGAGGCCTGATGGAGCTTTCACTGGAATCAAACCAGAGCATCTAGGACACCATCTGGAATTGGCAGTTGCTTCTATACGCATCTGACATGCCTGAGACACACCTAACCAGGCTAGCCAGTTAAAAACAACTGTTTTGTTAAGGACTTGAGAGGTCAGGATTAAACCTGTAAGGGAGAACATCCTGAAAGCCCAGGACACTTTGGTCTGGCTCTAGTTTGTTGATGAGCTGGCTCTAAACGAATTATGGTTCCATTAACACCACCATCCTACAGGTAGGATAAATTATGTAAGTGCACAGTCCTTCCATTTCTTCTATAGACGATGAGCACAAGTGAATTCTTTTGGTAGAAATTGGGAAAAAATTGCATTGCTACTCGCTCAACCATCTCAACCAGTGAGTTGCCAAGCCTGTGACATCATCACTGGCAACATACAAGCTTCAGATTAGAAGTAGCCTGATGACATCACCCTTCCAGTTTCTATCTAACAGATGGTTTCTGTATATTGTGTAATTTTAGATCATTATTCATGGTTTTGGTCAGTATAATTCAGGAAGTGAAAAAACTGCCAAGAAAAATTGACCTGGAACTAGTTCAAAGAGACTAAATTATTTTATTGATTAGACTCCTTAGCTTTCATTTTCCAGCAGAGCCATCATGAATCATTGATACACAATAATATCTGAGTAATTTCTGTGTGAGCTGAATTAAGTGCTCCAAAACAAGGTAAGCTTTGAAGGATTATGCCTTCAAGCTGTTTGAAAACAAGATAGCTAAGAAGATTTGCTGGGCAGTCCTGAAAGGGGGCCAGAAGCTATTTACTGAGGCAAGTGGTTTGTTTGAACTGGATTTTTATTTATTTTCATATTATACTTGTTGACTTCATATCCGCCTTCAGCTCAGCTCAAAGGCTCAGGAGAGGCATGCTTTTCACCAACGTGAACATGGGCCAGAAAGGAAGGACCTTCTGAGAGGCCTCATCAGGCACAGCCCCAGCATTGAGATAAAGCACCACAAGCCTGCAGGAAGAAGGGAAAAAAATAGAGAGGGAAGGAGGTGAGAAAGGCTGGGGAGTCTTTTTATTACAAAGGTTTACAAGAGAGTGCAGCCATGCAGAAGACTTCATGTAAGAAATATGCGGAGGGCAGTGATGAGTGAAACTCTGCATCATTTGCCTAGTATAAATACATCTGTCAGATGCATGTATGGCACTGAGCGCACAGGTTTACCACTGGAACGTGCCATGGTAGCAAGTTTCCTTTCTGACTGATCCACACCACAGTGCAGGATCTACCCCGAAATCGGCAGTCTTTGCTCAAATCAGAAATAAGGGGGAAAAAAAGAGAACGCACTTTTCTGTCGAGGTACTCCAACAACACTTTCAGGTAAAGCAGGACATGAGGATTTTAGGTGGGAAGAGAGATCAAGTCCAGATCACAATGGAGTAACTGAAAGCAGCTCAGCTGCTTTCTAGTCATTAGTAAGAGCACGACCAAATCATGAGCAAATATCTCCCAGCCTTACAGAAGGAGTATGTGAAGCAGGTATTAAAATCTTGGCGGTTTCCTATTATTAGTGTGCTGTTCCCCAGTTGTCTGGGGAACTGTGTCTGTGAAAGTGTCATGTGCAGGAGTACGCCAGCGTTTACAGAAACCAAACGAGCTTGAAAATGGTCCAGCAGCACCAGCAGCCTCCAGATGCACCCCATGGACTGTACTGACCTGCCACCCTACGTGCAGTGGCTTGGTACAGCAGAAGGAAGGCAGTTTTGAGACCTTCTCTTTCAGAACAACAGTAAAATAAGAGACTTTCTGAGGGTAGCTTGATCTTTCCCAATTACTCTGTGGGCTGACTTGGTTCTCTGGCATAGCTTGCATGGTGGCTGTGGAGATGCCAGCTGCGTCTTGGAGAAGGAGCAAAAGGAACAACTGAAAGAAACAATCTGAGTTCAGTTTTTAGACCTTGTTCCCCACCGTGATACCTGATCATTGCTCCTGTACAACTCTGAGATCCTTTGAAAATGGGGAAAAAATACAGTAAATGCCAAGTTTGTTGTTTCGTGCCCTAGTATTTTCCTTTTCATAGAACAGAATGGACCATTTCATTGCAAACAAGGCACCTTAATTGGCCTGTTTTCAAAATGAAATATTTAAGATCCTTACTATCAGTAGTCATGCTCTTCTGTAAACTGGATGTATTCTCGCCTTAGATTTTTATGAACACCAACAAAACACCTTACCCTGGCCAAGTATCTATTGCCTTTACAATAACTGCAGTTTTCATATGTCTCTGGTGAGATCCTTTCATCATTTATTCTCCAGGAGAAGGATCTTCAGTTCTATGAGAATTTAACCTGAGTACCACATAGAAGAAAAACAGCAAAATCTTTCAGTTCTCTGCTGCACATCAGAAGAAGGTGCAACAGCTTCTCTATGGGCATTTTTCCTCTCTTTTCCTGTTATGTTTAAATAAAAGAACATTAAGATTTAATTATGGAAAATGCTTTTAGCCCAGGCTCAGCAGGCATACAGCTTTAAGACAATCACTGTTCTCAAATAATTCTGTACAGAAAACCTACCTGTGGAAAGATGCACAAGTATGACTGTAAGTGTTGTAAGTTCCACATATTGCTGTACATGTTAACTTCACCATGATTTTTAGAATAAAGTTCTGGAGATTATTAGATACTATTTTACTAAATGTCCTCTTACCAAAATATTCTGGTTTACCGATTCTAGATATTTAGGGAAGGCATCCTAGTTTAATTAAAATCTTTATGGGGAAAAAATTCTGGCCTTGCCATTCCAGTCAGAGAAATAAAATACAGCATTTAAAACTTGTCTCTTTCCATCCCAAAACATATGGTTTGACATTCTATTTTGTGAGAATATTTTACAAGTTTGGGGTTTGTTCTAATGTAAAATTAAAACAAATTTTAAAGCCTCGGGGTTGGCTGTGAATTAGGAAGTGTTGTTCAAATGCCAAATTTAACACCTAGTTTTTGTTACTTGAGTTTCAGGTGCTGAGGTTGCAAAAGCTAGGGGAAACTCATTTTTAGAGGATTTTTAAAATTTGAGCCTCTCTTCTGTGCTTAATGCAAACACCCTGTATTTGGCATACTGCAAACAACTTGTCACCTTTAATGCAGCTGTATGTGCAACCTGGTGTCATCTGTACGGTCTGGGTTTGGTGGGAGATGTGTCTACGCTGTGTACTGGGATTATAAGTGGCAGGGTTGTGCACGGAGCATTTTGTCAGGTGGAGTGAAAGATTCTGCAATATGTGCACAGAGAACATTATTCTTGACTGCAAGAAGAGCATGTCTTCCTCCAAAGCAAATACCTACTTAACTACCATCTTTATTCCTTCATTTTATGCTTGTTTACCAACAGCGAAGCCTATTTGTAAGACAATTTTATGGTAGTAACATTACATTTTCTCAGTCTCTCCAAGCTGATAACAACCTTTTCCTAAAGCTGCTTTAGCAGATATTGTCAGCCTTGATAAACTGCTTTGCACTCTTATTTCCAACTAATAGCACCCAAAATCTGAATGAAAAGCCAAAAATTTTTTTTTTCCATTTTAGAAAGTCAGAACATCCAAGAAAGCCCAATCAGAAAGCTCAGTTGTGTCAACAATGATAAAATGATTCAGAATGACCTGTCTGAACTTGAGGGACAGTTAAACTATAGACTCTAACTTATTCTTCGGATAATTTTATTATCCAAATTTTCATGAAGACCAATCATAATAGCCATAAATATGTTCTGAGAAGATGCTCCCTCTATATACATGTATCCAATAGGAGAAATATTGTAAAGATTTTCTCTAAAATTTTGATTTTTATTAAGAGTTAGCATTTGTTACTGAGAACCATCTTTAGCCTTCTGGTTATTTGGGGATTTTGTTTGCCAGCTGTTCCCAAATAAGAAAAAATCCTTTCCTCCTTCCTGATTTCAGTAGCCAAATGAAAATGAGTGTGTTGATCAGGATGTAATTCTGTTTTCTTTCAAAGCTCATGCATTAAGTACTTTCCTCAAGCATTTCCAGACTGGATAGCATCCTTTTCTGAACATCCCACTTCAGGAAGGGGGAAAAAAAAAAAAAAACAACCTGACATTTTCCTTATCAGTTGTGTGAGGATCAGCTTGGGATTTTTGCAGTATTTAACACACCACATGGAGGAGACAGCATGGATTTGGAGGAGGATGTCTACAGATAAGAAATTTCCCTTGGCTATGTTTGCCAAACCATGTAATATGCTGATGACTATTTGCTTTATCCTGTTTCAATGTGTTTTGTCTTCATTTTCATGCTCTTAAAGGAGAAAATCATGCTTGTAAAAAATGGAGAGAGATTATTATATATGCTTTATATGTCCACATATTTGCTATTACCTAAGTAATCTAGTGAAATATTGGCCAGCTGGAACAGGGGAGATGTTGCATAGTTCTCCAACAGTGACCCTTGAGGGCTGGAACAGAGACGTATTAGTTATAGCCAGAAGGGAGCACTTTGTCTCCTAAATCCCTTAGAGTAAGTTGGTTTTTCTTGCCAGTCTGCGATTGAGTCATCACAGGTCAGTGATGACTGTGGATAAATATTTCCTTTGAAGACGTCAGACTTTAAAAAACAGTACAATAAATTCCCGCACATTGGGCTGAGTCAAATTAGCAGGACTTCAGCAGTCATAGCTGGTGTGAAAGGAGTATTTGTGGGACCTAAACCAACACCACCATTTGGAGATGTATGCAAAGTGCATCAGACTCATGGTGTTTTCAAATGTTCTTCTTCTCCTGAGGCATATGAAATAGTTGTGTTGGGTTTTTTTCCTGGGCTTTCCCTGTCCCCATCTATCCTTTCCCAAGAATTCAGAGTCCATGCAGACAGCACCTCAATGTCTGAAACATTCAAGATTCAGCTCCATCTGTTGTTCAGGAGGGTCAAGGTGGAGGCCACCAACCTTCTAACTGGACTAAAAGAGGTACACAGGGAAGAAAAGATGGTATTCAAACCTCCCTACAGATCTTCACCTTCAGCAACATCATGATACCCAGTGAAAGGATTTGGCTATGTACTGTCGACTCAACATGCAGAATATTTTGTGCAGCATTCCTAGTGAAAGCCTACTGATTTCACTAAAAATATTACAATGACCAGTGAAATGTAGAATCCATTAATGTTGGCTGAGGGAATATATTCCTATGAAGGGAGTTGTCATTCATAGTTGGGGAGGCAGAAGGTTTGGAAGATGATTCCTCCTTTAATTTCTCTAAATTAACCCCAAAATTCAATATCAAGGCTAGTTACAGAGTAAAAAAAAAATGAAATGTTGTTTTTCTAGGCCTATTTATTTTGCTTGTTAATGGATTAAAATAGTTCCCAGCTGTGCAAAGTTCTCATTATGTTCATTACTTATAATGCACCTCACAATGAGGTGATTAATTCAGCACACTTGCAGGCCCTTCATTGAATGCTGTTGATTAAGCAATTATGTTAATCCACTTGTGTTTGTTTTCTCACTGCTCTGATGATGGTTGGGACCAATTTCTTTGCTGAATTATTCCATGTACATGCTAGAAGTTTTGCTAACATTTGCAAAGGCCATATCCACCATTCACAAACAATGTGAAGGTGAAAATTGCAGATTATTTGTCTCTAGTGTATTTTGGGTTGCTAAGAAAAGTGCTGAACTTCATTTTGGTTCCTCCTGTTTTGGGCCAACACCTGATTTGCTACGTCTGCTTTAACACTGAAGTGGTAATTTTAGGCCAAGTAGAGATGAATCCTTTCATTTCATGTGTGTGTTCTTGTATTGGTTGTATTCAGTAGTTGATTCGATCTTTTATTTCCATGAGACTGGTAACAAAATGGGTTTTAGAAGTGTTGTACAGATGGATATGCAGGGAACCCAAATGTGCCATTCAGAGTCAGAAACCTGATGTTTGCAGGAGGAATATGACAACCTCTCAACATGACCAGCACCATGAAAAATTCCCCTTACTTGTTTTAGATTTAGTCTCTAATTTGATATAAAGCAGCAGATGATTAGAAAATGGAAGGATATTCTCCTCCTTTTAGATGAAAGTGTTTTTGTCAGTAACAAAAATGGAAAGGGAAATACTGTGGTAGGAGAAATATGTAATAAATTTTAACAGTCTTTGCTCAGCTTAGTTGGATGGGGCAGTGGTTCTTTAAGTATATTTGTCAGTTACCTCCAAAGACATGTGATGGAAATAATTTCAAGAAGCCAGAAACATCCTGCCCCATTCAATATACTCAACACTCTGGGTGTCCGAGGAACCACCAGCGATCATTTGTAATAGTTGTCGTTTACCGTTCCGCCAGCTTAGCTGGCCATGATGGCCAGCTTCAGTGGAAAGGAAAGGAAAGACGGATCCGAGTTATACCTCAATAGACTAAACAGTAACCCCACAGCAGTGCCCAGCTTTAGGTTGGCCGAATCATTGGCAGATCTCATGAATAATAGATACATGAAAAATGCTAACAGACTTCCCGCCCATCAGAGGAGCCAAAACCAAAATGCAAAACATTAACACAAGCCAAACCTGCACAAAACTACCTATCCCAAAAGACCTTTGATAACTTTTGAGTTCCCTAGTTGGAAAAAAAAATCATAAAGCAGCTTATAGACACAAAGCAGCAAGATTTAGTGATATCCTCCCCAAAGGCTTTCTATTTTTGCCATTTTTGTCCTTGGCTTTTGTATTTAAGTGTATATTTGTAGCAGCTCCACCGATATTTTCTGAATATAGACCATCAATGACCACAGCTTTTATTTCGGGAGGTCCATTTCCGTAGCAACAGCTCATAAAAGATACTAAATAAAGCTTAGATCTTTGCAGCTAAGGTTGATATATTATATATTGGTCACTGCAGTGTGCTGACGGCTTTCCTGCAATGTGGCCTATGTCTTTTTTATTATGTACATTCTTGGTGAGTGTTGGGGAGATTGATCCCATTCTGGTATCCAGATTTTAAAACAGATGTGTGGGAAAAAAGCTGCAGAGGGTACAGGAAAGAGGTGCAAAAAATCCAGAGACCCTGAGAAAAAGCCTTGCAGGGAGACCTGTTTAGGTTTGTCAAAGAGGACTGAAGTAGCATGATAACATTGTAAAAATACCTTCACAAAAGGAAAGCACCAGTTGCTAAATTAGCCTGAATCTAGTAGGGAAAGATTAGTGTGATTAGCAAAGGGAACTACTAAAGAAGCAATAAGTTCTCAAGGTCTTTTTGTCTTCAGGTCAAGAGCAGATACCTTTCTAATAGTGATGTTCTGGCTAGATAGAGATTATTGGTCTTGGTAGGAGGTTACAGGGTGAAATTTAATCTTCTTGATGTCAAACTACACAACCACGTATCACCTTCTAGATTTAAATTATATTCGTCTATCAAGAAAGTGTCACTGAGATTGGGGGGTTTAATGAAGAGCTAGCCTTCTTTCCATATAAATGCATTGAGAGGAAGCATTTCTTTTTTCATGAATGTTCCTGTTGGGAATTAAAAAAAATCAAATAAAAAAGGAGGACTGAAGGACAGTTGGCAGCCATAGGAAAATCTTCAACATTACTCTAATGAATACTTTTCTTTGTTCTTTCCAATTCCTCCAGAAAACAGTGTTGTCTGGTCTTTTCTAGTAGCATCATAACTTAAAGACAAATCACAGAACAGAATCACTTCTCTGGCATCCAGTACCTTCATTTCTTTCATCTTTCTGCCCCCACCATGAGTTGAAGATTCTGTAATTGTCATTATGTTGGGTTTTTTTACAACTGCTTCAACAACTGAAGGCACCTAGTACTTTACAAGGCAGTTAAGTACAGTGTGGAATTTGCTCTTAATATTCATCCACATGTTTTATGAATTTCCATATTTGAGTTTAAGCCTGGATTTTAAAGCCAGACTTGTTTTAATTCATTTATGTCTTAAACTCAATACCAGTTTCTATGTTCTTCTATTTTGGGAAACCTGAGTTGAATTGCTTAGCAGAGGAGAAAATGGATCAGAATTATTTTTTCTCCCTAAAAACTGTGCTAAAATTGTGTAGCCAGCTGTTACTCTGGGACCAAACTCCCATCAAGTTCAGCAGAAGGAGCTTGCCATAATGTAACATTAGAAATCACGAAAATCCCAGCGGGCATGAGAAGGTGTTGAAGGGGGGTCAAGGAGCACGATAGACATGAAAAGGCTTTTTTGCAGCTGGTTCCCTTCTCCTATCAACTGTACAAAGGCAGGCAAGGGAGAGGGAGGGCAGCAGAGAAGTGAAGCTGGATTATGAAAGGGACACGCTTTCCATCCATGTTCAGGAAACGGGTGAGACAAAAGGCACACAGCAGCAGCCACATGGCAAGGGGGCTTCAGAAAACAGGCTGCTTCCTCTGTTGTTTCCTCAGAAGCCCAGGATCCATTGCTTAGTTTGTTTTTCCAAGGAAATAATTAAAGATGTGGATAAAAAAAATTTAACAAAAGACTGACCCTTCCTTCCCCCCCCCCCCCCCCTTTTTCTTTTTTTTTCTGCCTACCCACTTTAAGGGAAAGCATTTTCATACCCCCCTTCCACTCTCCATACACAATGACAGCCCCGATGCTGGAGCAGAGATTGGTTTACATCCCAGTAGAAGGGAATACTTAAGGAAACCTTTGGCAGTATTATGGATTGAAGTGCAAGGAGGTGGTTTTATCAGGAGGCTTCAAGGCTATTATTGTCCAAATAAACACTTGCTTTGCCAGACATGATCTACAGCTGCTGCACAGAGACCCTTGAATTTCATCTGAATTTCAATCTGCCTGTCCTTTTTGCCTTTCCTACTTCTCTGTTTTCAGACCTGAATAGCCTACTGTACTGGATTACTTCATTTTTTCCATCTTAATAGGCTTCACTAGGCTCTGACTCCTGACTTCCTGCCCACGACTCTAGTCCCCACTTCATCTCGATTTAGGAAGCTTTAACACATTCTGGGTTTGGTTGGTTTTTTTTTTTCCAGTTGCCAGGGGACAGGATGCTCCCCCAGACTTTGCTATCGTGATGCAGCATTTCACTGCTGACCAGAACAGGGCGATTTGAGCATAACAGAAACCCACGCTGATACACGTCTCCTTGCAAGCATTGAAGACAGACAAATTGCTTGAATAAAGTAAGAAGCAGCTGAGCCAAACTTTCCAAGAAAGTTGTTAAATCCTTATCATTTTCCACTTTCCTAGACCCACGCTGTTCTCTAGTCCCACAAACAGACCCACAAGTGACAAAGTGCAGGAGGAGGAGATGTTTCTGCAGCATCACTACAGCATCAATTAAAAAAAGTGGACTGAAACAGTTTCACTAAAAGACCATTCCTGAGCACTTTCAAGGGCAGAACTGCGGAAGGAGAACAGCAGGAATGAGTGTTTCTAGCTAGATTTGGGGTTTTTTTTTCCTAGAAAGACTATTTCAGAAAGAAATCATACCAGTAAATTGGCTAGGAATATAAAATTCTTCATATAATACCATCAGGAATTATGTTCTGTTTAGTAATTTTTATTTTTTTCTTCTCTTACTGCCTCTTCCGCTCACTCTTGGTTTAGAAGCTTTCTCAGGTTTAAACATCCAAATTACACTCCTGGCTTCAGGCACTTCAGCATGAAATAGCCTCACTACCAAGGCCAGTGAAAATCTGGACTTTTCAATACCCTCATAGTGAATTCAGTCCAGCGCTTACCTGAGCACCTCCCCTTTGCACCTGAGTACTAACAGGTCCCAGGGACAAACTCTCCAACCTTGCTTGGGCTGATTATTTAACCTGACCATAGCACAGAGCAGGGACTTGCCGGTGAGCAGTTCTCCAAGGAGGCAAAGGCAAGCAGGGCCCCGGAGGGGGGTTTTATTGGGGGTTTGCTTTGCCGTGCAATTGCTCACCCCTGCGTGCTCAGGCCCGCATGCTCATCTGGCTGTGAACCAGCTCCAGCTGTGACCAGTCTTTTCACTTACTGGTTTGGCCTATGAGTAAAATACTCTGAGGCTTGCTTGTAGCGTTGTTTGACATTCTCATTTATTTCCTTACTTTAATTGTACTATTTTTGCCAGATACATAAACTGTTTTCTATAATAAACACAGGAAAAGCAGCTTTCCAATAAGGGGAATCTTTCTTTGAACCTCCTAAGAATTACACTAGTAATAGCACACACATTGATACCTTAAATGCGCTATTAATTCTAAAGTAATTAATACCCTCCTAACGTTCTAAAGTAGTTAATACCCTTATAATGACTAGAGATGCAGGAAAAGGTCTGGAAAATTGAGCTCCCAAATTTTAATCCCTATCACAAATTCAGAAATATTTATTTCTAGTATTTAATCTTGAGAGCTACCAAGCTTGAACTGCAGATCTCGTATCCATAGTCCAGGACTTCTGAACTTTGTCCCTAAACTCAGTATCTTTTTTTACTCTGGGTACTAATCTGAGTGTTTTCTTTCTCCCACCAAGAGGGTTCAGATCTGTCGCCTTGCTAGAGAAGTACAAAAAAAGAAGAGCTAAACCACTAGGTTCAAGATATTCCGTGCTTACTTCAGTTCAGAGAACAGATGACACAGCCATTTCTGCCCGACATAGAAACTCTCAGTAAAACCTTGTCCCTGATTCTTACGCACCCCTACAAAACCAGGATATTTTATGTACTGGTTATTGCAGGTGACATTTTGGAGAGCCAACGGCATGGCTTACAGCAAACAAGCCAAGCTTTAAAGGAGAATTGGATTTTATCCGGTACTTTGGTTTGTTCGTGTGCAGCTGAAGAGTTAATAAACTGGGTTTTCTGTTCTTTGCATTTCCAGCCATTATCCTTCTTTCCGAGTTTCGTGAAGGCAAATTTTGTATCCCTGCTACACGTCTGGACCAGCAGGGGTTTCTGTAGCTCCCCCGTTAGGATGCAGGCAGGGTCTTTGCGTGGGGATAGTACGTAGAGACATCCTCAGATGATCGGCTCTTGGGTTATAGTATGGCTCACTGCTGCGGGAGGCAGTCAGGTCTGAGCTCTCCGCGTGTGCAGGTTTTGTTTGTTTTTTATACCTGAAAAGCAAGACTTCATAAGTTTTGCCTTTCAAGCCTTAATCTTTAAGTTCCTCACTTTCCACCACCTACTCAAAAACTGAATGCAACATTTCTAAACCACTTCAACTTGATATACCCCATTTAGCTTGCTAAATCTAAAGAAGCCTTTCACAGTTCTCCTGGTGATGGGCATCAGCACTAAATGTAGCATGTGGGAGCCCCTTGCTTTGAATTTCCTTGGGGCATAGACAAGCCATGTTGTTCCTACACCTTGATGAAATGATGAGACAAGAAGGAACCTTGTCTGACTTACCCGACTTTGGGTCTGGGCTTCAAAAGCTGCTGTCAGCCAGGAAGGGGTAGATGTTTAGACCATTAAAATTTTCTCCTTGATTGGTCTGGAAAAATAGAGAGCCTTCCTTTCATGCTAGCAAATGCAATATACATATGCAAAATAAATAGAAGTTTAGTTTCTTTCTACACTGCACTACACTACAAATAAACAGACCTGTCCTTCAGAGACACACCAGCAGGATTCCTCCAAATGTAGCACAGCTTTCAGAACTGTAGGACAGTTGTTACAGTCCTTGATTATGTCGTCAGCACATCTCTATCTGTTTTCCCATGAAATTGAAGTAATTACTGGCTTAACGCATGCCTGTAGTTGAACCACGATCCTACAGATATGATAATAAAACTGTCAGGTTTTTTTATTTGTGTGTCTGTTTCCATTTAAAAAAAAAAATATTCTGAAATTGGGCTACGTGCATGACTTTTACGTCACCTTGTAAGAGGTCAGTTTTCAGTCTTTCTATTAAAAATAGTAATTTAGAGCACTACAAGCAAAGATAAATGCATCTAATCAACTTCCAACCAGAAATGCTATTTATTTATTTTTTTGCAGGTCCCGCTGTTAGGGGGTCATAAGTCATTTGTCTTTGCTTCTTTTTTGGCAAGCACCCGTATTAGGGTGCTCCTGATGGTATTCATTAATTCCATAAACTATTGGTTTCCAATAGACTAAGGAAAGATCCTGAAAAGGTTTTCATTCCTATTATGGTTTCTCAATCTCTTTGAAATAATCTCAGTATAGGGCTGAAGGGTATGGTTTTTGTCTTTTGAACATTGTTTAGGTAGATAGTCTCATCACTACGTCTTTTGTTGTATCATCTCGACTCTTTCTGACTGCCTTTTGGGAGCACTGCCATCTTGAAAACATCAGATTTGATCTGAAACCAACAGTAAGCTACATCTGATAACGAGTCTCCATGTACCTGTGTGGTCTGATGTCAGAGAAATAGCTTGGAAATGGGAAATGAGATGAAATTACACGATTCTTATCTTTTTCCCCTATAGAGGGCATGAGCTGCTGATTTAGAAGTTGCCTGAAGAGAAGGGAAACTGGAAAAAAAGATTTTTCACTAGGTTTGCAGGACGTGTAGGAGATATTAGCGAGGGGCCCTAACCTAGTTATTAGCTATGCACGGCTATTGTTTATTTTTACACAGGAACTAAAGGAGAAAGTATCTATGCTTATTTTTCTTTATTTAGCTAAAGAAATTGTATAGCTTTTTGAAAGGGTTAAATAATTTCCTCCTTTCCTGCACTCCTGAGGCTTTTCTTGCGTGTGTGTGTGTGTGTGCGTGAGGTTCCCCACTAACCACAGCTCTGTTTTCCAAAAGGAAATTAAAATGAAATACATCAGGCATGCTGGGACTTCACACTTCAGAGACTTATAAAGCAATATCGCCTGTTTAAATTGATTGTCACTTTAACTGCCCACAGCTACTCTTCAGGAAGGGAGCTTAAGGTTTTACTGTTCTTAATGGGACAATATCTCTCTTCCAATGACTTAATTCAGGTTGTGCTGAAACTCTTATTAAAAGCAGGACCATTAATATTTCATTAAAAATGCCTCTGATGTCAGGGGTAGCAACAGCAAGTTGCCTGCCAATCTACAGGAAAACCATCCTCTTCCCCTGGGGATGTGCTAGCATCCCATAGCAGGATGGGAAAAAGTGCATGAAGAATTATGCATGAAGAATTACTCCTCAGTGCCGAGTCCCTTTGTCTCTTCAAGGCCTGCAACTTGTCATGCCGTTTCATTGTTTGTACAATTATTACTTTCATGATAACAAGCTACAAGTAATGAAGGAGCTGGTAACTCAAGTATTGTGAATATTACAAATGAAAATGTTTATTGGCAAGAGTGGACATGCGAGCAGGGAATTAAGGCATGCTCATTTCTACAGCGCTCATTTCTGGATCTCTTGTTCCTCCTGGAATGCAGAACAACGGGCAGGGAAATGGGAAGACATATAACAAAGAAGCAGTGGTAGCTTTAACAGAGAAATAGCTACACTCTTACAGATATACCATAAATTTGAATGTAGATGAACATCGTAGGGCACACCTTCAGCCAGTGTGAGCCTTTGTACTTCCCTGATTGCAAACTCTAAGGAGTTATGACACCGTACAGCACAAGAGGTTGGGTTTCCAGAGTTTATCTTTAAAGTCAGGGGACTCTCTTGGGTAAAAGGAGAACTCTTATTATGAGCTTAGCAAATTAAACTATTTGTTTCTCCACCACAAGAAAAAAAAGGAAACGGCAAAAAACCGAAATGCATGTTTGACGATCAGGTTCCACAGGGCACAGGGCTCTGGCACCAAAATACCAGGCAGCCAACCTGACAAACGGCAGGCTGCAGCAACAGGAACAGGAACCCGAACCAAGCTGGGAAACCAGGGCTCCCGACTCCCATCCAAGTGCCCCAGGAATACTATTTCTTAAAGATCCCATCTTATTCATAGCCAAATGGAAAAAAATTGAACTGACAAAATATCTGTAAGTAAATTTTAAAATGGTCATCAAATGCACTCAGCAGTCAGATAGGGCTGGGAGGCAGTGCCGGGCCGGGCGCGGGAGCGCGGCCCCTGCGAGGACCAGAGCCGCAGGGCAGCAATGAGCACGTTGTCCTGCCACAGGCCAGGGATGGGACGCTCCTCACCCAGGACCACGTAGCCTCCTACCAGCAGAGTGAAATAGTACTGTTTGGAAATACCTTGTTGAAAGTTAGATACTTTAGGGACTGCTGAAACCCTAAGGACTCTAAGCTAGACCCGGCAGTTAGTGTTTTGTTATTACGGAAGGATATTTTCCAATTTTGAAGTTGTCAGCATTAATTTCTCTGTGTGGGTTTGATGCACACATCATCTTAGGCATTTATTTGACTGACAAATAAATCCAACCCAAACTAAGCCACGCACATAGATCTCTACTGACTATGAGACTGCAAGTTACTTGCAATGCTGCAGGATAAGAATTGCATATTAAAATGAAATGAGTAAAGTGCCTTTCAAGGAAACTTGAAGTGAGCATTCACTGTATTTTAACACAAAATACTTGGTCCCTTGAAACTTGTTTCTACTGTTATTAAGTCTAACTTTTGGGCCTAAACTTGTGTTCATTACAGTATCAAATATAAATCAATTAGAAAGCTCCCCTTTTCTTAGTTATATCTACATATTTTATTATTAGATATGGCTATTAGTCATCATCAGGCTTGCATTTCCTGAATGTAGATATATCAAACCACATCCGAATAAGAACATTGAAAAAAGGTATTTTCAAATTTTAGAAGCAAAGGCTTTAAGTGATAATTTGTGGGTTGGATGAGAGGTAATATATTGACAGAGAAAGGCTGCAATATTGCAAGCTTTATTATCCTAAAGTCTCATTTCAAAATTTGGGAACACAGTTTTAGTTTATGAGTACAGGGCAGAGGGTAGCTAGTTATAAAACGGCATTAATATAAATCACAGTTATTACAGAAATCGAAAGCAGGTTATGTTTAAGGTATTTCTAAGCCTCTAGCTTTAGAGAAATAGGAAATGACATATATATATATGTGTATATACATGTGTGTATATATATATATACACGGAGATCCCAGAAGAAAAATACAATGTCCACTTAAGTGTCAAGGAAGAACGCTGGATACATACTGATATACTGCAAAAGTGAAATTTGTGTGGCAGAGCCATTTGAAAGGAAGCTGAGGCTCCCGTGCTGCTTAATTTCCCTGGTCGTTCCCCACTTCTCTTCCTGGATAATCCACTAAGAAATCAAACTCCCAGAAGCTGTTACCAGCACAGCGCTGGAGTACAATAGTGTTTATGGCACTTTGCCCTTGCCAGGGACTCCTGCAGTGGAAATCTCCGCGCTCTGTATACAGCCTGCCAGCAAAATGAGATGAAGATCGACCAGACAAACCTCTTAGAATAATGGCATAAGTGGAAAGGATTTATCCAAGCAGGAAACATTCATTTTCCACTTGTGTGGCAGCTCTTCTTGTCCATCGCTCACACGCTCCAAAGCACATTTACCAGCAGTTCTGAACCTTCCAGCTCTCCTCTGCTCAATCCCTGCTCTCGGTGTCATTACCGGGCAGATACTGTTGTCTCTTTTCCCACCACGTGCCTCAGGAAGGATCTCTAATGTACCTTCTGGCAAAAGTGTGTTGTGCTGGAGCAGGGAAGATGGGATTCAGCGTGCTTTTTGGGGAATACATCATAAAAATCAGAACTAGACTTCAGTACTTCAACACTTGCAATATTGTGTATCTGGAGTTGGCAGCGTATTTATGTGATTGTGAACAGACATATATATACATTATGCTTATAAGTGTATATATATACGGTTATGTATGTGAGCATATTTTCTTTTCTCCCTGCTGAAATCAGCAAAAATAACATCAGTATTATCTTTTGCCTGAAAGAAAATTTCTAGTTCTGATGGCAGAAAAGGAAATGTCAAAGTTTGAATGCGTGACAGAAATATATGGAAACTCAGACCTAGAAGGTGAATCAGAACTATCCTCGTTTTTTTTTATTTAAATCAAGCAGGCTACCAAACAACTTCTGAAGGCAATCTCGTAAGTGAGGGAATTCGTCTTCCTGACTTTGGAACATTTTCATAGTCAAATACTGAATTTAAATTTGAAACTTATGGTACTCCCCGGTTTCATGGCCCCTTACGTTTTAGTTCTAGGCAAGCAAGGTGCTGTAATCAGTATGCTTTGCTCAGAGTCTGGTCTGAAAGCCTGAGCCAGCAGTGCTGCAGAGACAATGTTCTCTGAAGTCTTCATCGAATTCTCAAGATACTTTGGGCTGCAGGGGAATAGCAAATAACAAAGGGTTGAGAGAGATCAGAGACAAAAGGGATGGTTCTCCATAGGGCATCTGCCTTTGCTGTAAATGTCCTCTGTCCTCCCCTTCAAGAAAGAGAAGAAAAGTAGAGTACATCAGTAGCATTAAAAAAAAAATGCTACTCTCTATTCTACGTTATTGCAGAAAAGTAATTAAAATCCTAGCTGCTGACTCTTTCCCCTGGGATCAAATTTTTACTGGAAACGAAAAGGAAAGGTGGTTGAACTGTGGAAACATTTACCAGCTGCAGGTATAATACTGTGTCTGTTGTCAGAGTGAACATTTCATTGGTTTATTTCTGGAGGATTATTTAGAGGGTTGTGGTCTTACGTCCAGGTCTCAAGAAAAAAAAATATAGCCTATGAGGTGTGCCTTCTTTCTACAGAATAGTGATTTGTTATGTGTTTGTCTGAGTTAAATATAGCAGCCAGTCATTCTGCACAGTCCGATATTTTATCCTGCTAACTTTTAAAAAAGGGGAAAAAAAAATTTCTTGTTTGGATAGATGAAAAAGTCAGCAGAAAAGCCACGGTTCCTAGGTTTGCTTCCAGGCCGGTTCAGGTGCTTAGTTAGGGTTGTAAAATTCAATAATCAGTCAATATGATCAGCCAGTCTGAGCCATATTTTGATGCTCTCTGTGGCCTGTTTTCTTGCCAGTGGTGATTCCTGCCCCAGTGAGGTGCCCAGCTTCAGAAGTGACCTGTGTTACTTCTTGGGTTCGGTCACTTGAACGTGGGAGAAGTTGTACCGGGGCAGCTGACGGCTCCATTTAGTGTCTGGCAGCGATCAATACCAGATGCCATGGGACGAATGTAAAAGCAGCACAAGCCTGTGGTGAAGGTTTGCCAGCACAGTCGTTATCTGCAGCTCTGAGGTGGTTTCTGTGTCTGTAACAGGTCTGTGCCTCCGAGGTGACCTGGCGGGCACCGCAGAGAGGAATTAAATCTTTATGGGAGGAGAATAGTTGTGTATCATTGAACCCACCTTAATTTCATGGGTGGGAGGAGAAAAATGCAGATGACCCAACTAATGTTTACTCGTCCTAACAGAAGGTCCTGTGTCACACCGCTGGTGCTGCTGCTTGAAGTCGACAGCTGTGGGCATCCTGCAGATTTCCTGGGTCAGGATGAAAGAAATAATAGAAGTGCTTTACTGCACTGGTAATTGGACAAGTTTTGAGGATGAAGCAGCTTAACAAGTCATGTAGATGGTGCTTTCTTGTTTTTAGCAAAATTTGGGGTATTTCCTTGGATACCTTTTTTGGTTCTTGAACACGGATTCCGTTTTCTATAGCTGCGAGTAGTCGCTGCTGCTGCAGGAGGCTTCAGTTGTGATTACAAGCTTCGCTGGGAAATACCAGCTTAATAGCAGTATCTCTGAATGACATCCAGCAGAGATATTTATTTTTCCTCAACAAGATTTATTTGGCTCCCATCCAGGGCTCAGCCTTTTCCTTGTACTCCTTGAATTTTCCTGGAGTTGCCCACTTTTCTTGACTGCCTGCATTCACAGCTCTGCCTTGAGCAGCCTGCGGCCAAAGTGCACATCTCTCTGCACAAAGTGGCCTGCCATTCATTTCATATCATTTTGCTTAAGGAACTAGGTTTGGTATCATGTCATACCCTCACTATGCAATGTATACTGGCATACTGAGGTTTCTTCTTAGATATACTTTCTGCTATCATCCTTTACATTCCTGTTAGTCTGTAATGGGATAAAGACACATATAGAAAAATACTGCTGACTTTGGGCATGAGACTATTTGCTTAAGCTAGCTGAGTTACATATTTTGGTTTAATAATTACAACCCTTGTCCCTTGCAACAATTTAGTGAACCCTACTATTTTCTCCCACTGAAGCCCAAAAAAGTATTTACACAGCTCAGTGCTCCTCAGGCTAAACACTGATGTGATACTGTAATAATGGGAATCAGTGCAAAGATCATTGACTGATTTTTGTTTTTTCAAGGATCTTAGAATCCAGACGATACAGAGAAGACAGTGAGACATTGTAGGTTGGAAGGAGCAAGGGAAGGAGAGAGATGCTTCCTGTCATTAAGATGCTGAAATGCACCTTAATTCACTTCTGTTAAGTGGAAATGATACTGAATGGAGCAATAAGTGAATCTAAAATATTTTCTCAGATGTGAGTGGAAGCTAGAAATGCATTTGAAGTGTCACTTGTATCTATACAAAGATGGAATACCATCCAAAGAGCTTCTGGGCAGAACGGGCACCTACTGGGGGTAGCTGAAGGTGAATGTGCTGTTTGCTCTGTTACTTCTCTGGGGAATCACGTCACACAGAAAACTGAATAGCATTTAGGATAGCAGAGGGGCTATGCTGAACCCAGGAGGATCTCCAGAAACAGCTTCTCTGGAAGCAGATAACCTTAGAGCAAACAGATAGACCTCACCAACATCCCTGAAGCCCTTGGTCTTACTCTTAGCTTTGGTGAAGGTATTAGTTTCTCACAGCTGAGAAAAGAATTTGGTTCTATTTGTTGAATTTGTCTGGAATAAGGAGCATAAGAGTTTCATGGCATCTGCAATTTTCCTTCTGGTTTGAGAGAAAAGTGGCAATGGAAGAGGAACAGGGGGAAAAAAAATCCAAGTTATCTGAACATGGCCTGGTAGGTGTGATTTCTACACAGAGGGAGCTATTTTTGTTGTTTTACACTTTCAGCAGCAGTTTTCCTTTCCCTGCTTAGATCAAGAAGGGCCTGGTGTTGTTTGTGATGATGGTATTCTGGCTACCAAAGTCAAGTTAGAGTGAGTAAGCTTTTCTATCTTTATCATTTGTGATTTAAAGTTGCGCTGGATCCCTTGCTTAATCCAGGGGAAAATACCATAAGTAGGAACATACTTTGGTTTGCAGTTTATTTTTCTCTGCTTTCCCTTCCCTAATTCAAACAAACCAACATTTTCTTTGATTGGTGCTACTAAATCAAAGGATGGTATTTCTCTGGAGTCTCCCTGCTACTCCTGGTGGGTTGGATGTGGGTTGTTAACATAAACATAATGAGATGCTGGAAATAGCTGGAGTGATACCAAGTTGTGAGCTACTTATTTCTTAATCAGCCTTGTTAAATACACAAAGCATCAAGGCTGAAAAGTGAAAATTTAATTATCTGTTCATTATTAAAGTTGCTATTGAGTCATGAACTGTGAAAATGGAAAGAAAAAAATTGTACAATTTAATTTTAAAATGCAGTGTATTAGTTTTGGAAAAAGAATCTACTGATGTGGCTTGAAGGTAGCAGTGTGTCAATCCCGAGATAGCCTGGCTTAATGCTATTCTAAAATCTAGATTCCAAAACCTAATTATGGCCACTTTCCTCTTTCACTTGCTAGTAATTTTCCATAGGTTATGTTCTTGTTCCATTCGGGAAATGTCTGTACTGTTGAGGGCAGTCCATGACTTGAATTTCACATGACGGACTGCAACTCAGCAGAAGCCTTTACATACCCATCACTCTGGAGGTCATGATGGTGCTTAAATGAGAGGATTTAAGCTTTTTGATTACCTGCGCTGATGTTAATGGTCATGTGTTGCTGGTGGTAAAACTGTTAAAAAAACCAAATTAGTAGAAGTACCCTCCAGAGATAAAACGTTTTTTCTTTTTAACTTTTACTGAGTCTGTAAAGCTGGTGAGGTCATTCCTGTCTCTTAACCAGGGAATAGACATGCATTCACATGCTGCTCTATGTGCTTATCTGAAATAATAATCCCTTATAAGCATGGCCATCTGATACCAGGTACAATAAAACCAGTGGTTTGCATTAAGTCACTGATACATATTTCTTTGTGTGGGGTTTTTCTTTAAATTAGATCATTTATCAATGCAACTTTTAGATGACAACATTAATAAAACATCTAGAGAAGACTGCAAAATTAATGCCATGTAGCTTTCTTAGAGTGGCAAGTCCCGAGTTAAAGCATGAAACTCGTCAATTAAATATTTTAGCATAATTTTTCCATTGCTTCTCGTTAACACTCAGCCACAAGAGAAGGTCTTTTCAACCCACCTTCTGCCCAGTCCATTAAAGGATTTGTCGGAAGCTCACTTCATACTTGGGCAAGGAGGACACCAAGAAGTTTGTATCTTTGGATGCTTTTTCTCTGATGCAGTCTTACCGTTACGCCTGACTCCTCCAGACACAGTTGTACTCGATAGTATCTCTCAAAGTTTCTTTGTCAACTAGTTCCCTGATGTTTGCTGATTGTCGGGTTGGGTGTCCAGTTTGTGGGTCAAAACTAATCACTTACTGGCTGTAAAATACAATCTGTGTAATTCAGATTGACAGGACATCGGTGGGGTGGGGAAACCTCTTCCAGTGGCCTCGGTGACTGTTATTTCCTTTTGCTACAGTGCCATAGTCATCAGAAACGTTAATGGTTTTTATTCTCTTCCACAAAAATGGAATTATTTGATGAGGGGGGGGAGAGTGCTTCACCTTTAGGAGCTTTTTTCCCTCTTCTGTGGTAAGCATTTACTTACATATATGTATATACATGCACACACATATACATAAACATATAAATATATATTGTTTTTGCCCAGCTCTTAAAAATGTTCTGCATCTGGTGCACGAAGCCACATTTACCACTAGCTGGAGAAAAAACATATTAATATGAAATCAAATATTTGGCTTGTTGAATGCAAGATATAATTACATTCACTTGAACACACTTACACCCGGGAAAGAAACCATACTTATGGGAAAAAAATAATTTTCAAAGGTGTTTTCATGTCTATCCTGGGAGAGAGAAAAAGTGGGGGTGACTCTGCTCTAAATATAATAATCTGCTTCTTTTTTAAAAAATGTATCTGAATTTTTTTATGCCACAGCTCAAATCCTATAATTATAAAGTAGCCTTTGCAAAGAAGTTTTTCACCTAATACATGGTGGGTTCGTGGAGCAACATTTTCACTAAGGATTTAAAAAACTATTTAGAGAAAACATCCAAAAATAGAGGACTAAAGATTTTGGCTGCTCTCTGATCCCTGACAGACCCCGCCTCTCGACTTGTATTTGTTCGTAAACAATTTTAACCACTTTCCAGACCTGTAAGGTGAACCTTGCTAAGGACAGGGTGGTGGTTCTTTCCTGGGAAAGCCGTAACCGTAACACGCAGGATGCACGGACAAGTGAGATAGGAGCTGCTACAATGCTCAGCCCATGAAATGAGGAGAACTGACCACAGTCAAAAAGTGTATGGAATAAGTCCAGTCCCAAATAAATGTGGTAAAAAATAGTCATTAACGTTTTTCTGGGAGCCCAGTCTAAAAAACTGCTTAGGCACATGCTTTAGTATAAGCAGTCTGGTAGGTTGTTTAACGAGTTTGTTAAACTCTATCAAGAGTTTGTTAAACTCGTATCAATGAGTTTCCCTCTTTCCAAAAACTAAGCGCATGCTTAATTACTTTGCTGGACTGAAGCCTGAGATAGGTGAGATGAAATATGGCAGTGAAAGCAGATATTTGCCTTTCTAGGTAGATTATTCACTCCATATTGCTTTCCCTTAGACCTCAATAGTTCAGCTTGATTTCTGGCTGTAATAATCTTTGATATCAAACAGAAGCAGGAAAGGTTTTTATTTTCAAACATTTTTGGCCAAAGTTTGCCACCTTAAAAGCTACAACTGCATCCCTAGTGTAACCTTGTTCAAAGCAAAGGAGATTTTAATCAGGTCTAAATTTGTCCCTGAAGATTCAGATAAGTTTCAAACAAGCCTTAGAGATGGTGTAACTCAATCTTTTGCAAAATGAAAAATCTATTACTTTTTTTTTCAGCTGGTTTTCTTCTAGCCTAAGTAAATGACTGGACTTCAAGAATTACCCTGTTATTGTTTGCATGTCTGATAAGCTGTGGTGGAAGCTCCAGGCTTCCAATAGAAAAGGAAATAGCGCCTGGAAGTTGTCAGTGATTCTTAACTTCTTTTGTTTGCTTTACAGGCAAACCCACTTAAAACCAGTCCTAAAATTGGATGAGACTGCCTCTTTGTTTGTACACACATAATTTAAGTGTTGTTTGCTAAGACTGCATAATATTCGGAAATAGAGTAGGACAAAAGGTCGTATTAACTTCCCTGGTGGGTGCCACTGATTGACAATTAGGCAGCTCCTATGCTTGAAACGGCTGCTTGTCTGATTGCAAGGGAGCCAAAGGAACCTCATCTCCATTGTTCAGTCCCATTGCACTGTAGCGGGTATCCCTAATCAAAAAGCAGAGCTTTCCAGACTTCTTTTGGACACGTCCCTTCTCTGATCAGGGCCATTTCTGCGGCACAAAGTAAAATTCAGCCTTACAGTAACATCCTGGATCTGTTTCTTTTGGGGCAGTCTGTTTTTTCTTCCCTGCGAGTTAAACGGGATGTTCAAAGCCTTGGAAGAAGGACTAAAATAATCAGCAGTTTATCTGACAGCCGAGAGGACGCTTTTGTAGCTGTCAGTCAGCTTCTGGAAAGCCACGGACTATAAGGCTGAGGTAATGTGCAAAATGAGACACGTGTGCAAAAAACACCGTCCCAAAGTGTTTTCAAAATGTCAGCATTGCCAAATCCACTCAGTATTCGGTGTCCATAAATAAGCTTCAGTTCCTAACTTGTTTTAGGTTTCCTAGCAGCTTGAATAACTCCTGACCATTTCGTAAGTGACAATCCCATAGACTTCCATACCCTTTTTATTTAGGGGTCTCAAAACCATTAGATGTATGCTAATTATCTAAATTTACAATCACACTGAGGGCAAGGGACTATTATCCCCATCCAGGATGGAGATGGTATCTTTATGGCTCTGTCTTTATGGCTTCAAGGCCCATCTTTTTTCCAGCGTTTCAGAGGAATAAGGGAGATGAAGCCTGGGTAAAGCTGGAAACTAAGACAGCTGGTGGATTTATTTCTTCTCACGTTTGGTTTGTGGAAGTTATTTTCAGGGGTAATTCTGAATTTTGGGGCTAAAAGGGAAATGCTCTATTTTTATGGATTCACACCAAAACACACTGAAGTTTGATGTGATTGCTGTGAACTTTTGCTTATTTTAAAGTTGATATTGAAGTGAGGTATTTCAATATAGTTAAAAAAACCCTCATCCCACCTTGCCCCCTGCCATCATTCTGTTCTCCAAATTAGAGGTGGGCAGAGAAAATTTTGAATTCTTCTTTCCAAATCAGCATAAAAATGAAAAGCATTTCTGAAGCTTTCCAGGCTCCCTGGAAGTCAGGTCCAGCCTTAGAGCAGTCCTGCTCTGGACCCCCATGTCTCGGCTCTGCATCCTGCGGTACGGTCGGGGCTCAGGTCCCCGCTGAGATGGCATGCAGCTGTGAAGGAGCTGGAATAGTCAGTGTTTAACTCTGCCCTGAAGATTTCTCTTTGCTGTACCAGTCTGTACCATAGGATTGCAAGCTTCGAGTCCCCGGCCGTGTCCCCAGGGTGCTCCTGAGCTTGCTGGGTTGCTCAGAGGTGTTGCATTGCTGCCTGGCCAGTGATCCCGCCGTGCCCCGAGCCTCAACAACCGCAGGAGCTGAAGGTTTCTCTTCATACAAATAAAGCAGCGCAAGTGGGACCTAGAGGAGGAAGACTTTAGTCTTGACATGTCATTCACCTGCAGGCTCTTGGTGCTAAAATAAGCCACAGCCATTTTTTGTTTTTCTCTTTTTTTTTTTTTTCCCCCCTTTGCCAGTTCAAGCACTGAAGGTGGTTCCCTTCGCTTGCCAGTGTTTGCTAAGGTCGGTCCCATCTTGCAATTTCTATTCTTTGTTTTCTTTGCATCCCGTTGCTTTTGATGAGCCAAGTTCTCCACTAAAGCAACCCAAGTCTGTCCCCCCGCTCCCACTGAGCTGGCCCTTACTGCATCCCTGTGCCCAGCCCAGAGACCCAGCCCTCAGTCTCACAGTCTGCCCAGGTTTTATTTTAAAACAGAACTGTCTGAGACAGCATTGGAAAATACCAAAATCCCATGGAGGACTTGTTTAAAAACCCTGCAAAAATAATTGCAGCTTACTGAAAACACTAACAAGTGGTTCGAAAAGTGCATATGCATGTTTGGAGATTGGACAGTCTATAATCAAGCAAAGTTTCAATGCAATTTTACCTCAGGCTAATATATTTTGTCAACCTTTTTATTTTTTAAACTGTGTCTGTGGCTATTTCCCGCTGTCCAAAATACCTCGCATCCTTCTTCATCACGGTGATGGTTACTGAAAGGTACATGGCACAGCACTGCGGCTACTGCCGCGGCCAGCGAGGAAGCCTGGCTTTTTAGCCTAGTTTTTCTGTGGCGACACATTCCTCATGATTTGCAGTTGTATTTATTATGTGTTATAGAGCATTTCCAGCTTAGACCCAGCGGGCGCAGGAGGAACCCACAGTTGTTGTGTTGGTGTTTGGAGAGGGAATCTCCTCACCTGGATTTTACGGCCACAGAATTTCACACACTTGTGCCTGTAATGAGGCCAATAAGTTGTGTTTAGCTAACATCTATCATCCGAGACGGGGCTTAAATTAGATCAGAGACGTCAGGAGAGGGAGAATCCACCCGCTCCTCAGGTTCTTCCTGTAAAACGTCAATTCTTCTCCCTGCTGAAAATGGATGCCTTATTTTTATCTTCATTTTGGCTTTAGTTAGCTGGTTTTATACCTTCCTTCAGTAGACTGGAAAGCCTCTCTTACCAGATATTTTGTTCCCTTTACCTATGATGGCAGCACAAGTGTGCTTACCTGCATTGGTTTTAATCTGGCTAGCCTGGCTGACAATGATAAAAGAAATCTGCTACTAAATTCAACAACCTTAATGCACAGAAGTATCCCACTTTGAGTTTTATAACCTACGTGACAGTTACCGTGATATAATCAAGTCTTCGTCTTCTGTTCGGCAAACTACGGAAATTCAACACCTTAAATTTTTCACTGAGAAGTTTCTTTTCAAGTTGCAAATCTTCTTATGCCTGTCTTTAGTCCCCCTCTAATTTTTCAACTTTTTATAATGCCTTACATCACATAGCTCTGCTTTCAGAACATTAAATATTTTCAATTAATGCATCCTTCCAGTATTTTAGAGATACCTAGTTACCATAACCATTACTGTGCCCTGTCCTCAAGTTACGTATTTTGAAAAAACCTCTCAACAAGAAGGTAAAAAAGCCTTCCACCAAAATAACTTGTTTTGGCATGATGTTCACCATTTCCGCATTAGAGATTCAGGAGGGTTTCACGATTCTCCTTTAATTGTACCTTTATTATTTATTAGTTTGCAGGGTTTCAGCTCTTTGTTATGTTGGGAGAAACTCATCTTTTCATTCAGGAGAGAAAACCTTCTGGATTCTTACTTTGGGACATTGGTATATCATTTAGATGAAAAGTGTTTGACCTTTAATCCACACAGAGATGGCGAACATTAAGATAGCTCATGTCTGCAAGTGCCCTCCTTAGATTTTCTGTCTTGATTCATTCATAGATAAAATGGCTTTAAACACTTGCTAGGTTCACTCCTTCCCCCCCAGTTTTGTAAGGTTTCATTCATTCATTTTTACAAACATTTATTCATACAAGTAAGAGTCTTTCATTAACACTATGATCTGGCCTTTTGCACATTTTCTCACTTGGTAATTTTTGCAGTCAAGTCATAATGTGAAGTATATTATTATAGCAAGATCATTTTATTCTCCAAAGCTCCGTCTGTCTTCCTAGGTGTTCCTTCAGATTTTGCTTCTACCCTAAAGCTAAAATGATTACTTATTTTATTTCCATGGTCCTGTTCTCTTGTAGCATATCCCTCTTGGATAAAGATTATCTGCCTTCTTCATTGCTGTACTTCTGACTGCCAATTCACTATCTCCAGAAGGTCTGCAGCTGTGTGACTCTATCTGCTCCTCCCCTTGGGCGTGCTGTCTCTTTGCTAGCCATGTCTTCTGAAATCCCTCCAATAATGCCTGAAGTTCTGTGGGACTTTTACGTGAAATTTTAGACGGGGATTTTTAATTTTTTTTAAACATATAACAAGTTTTTAAAATATATGTAGCCTTAATTTTTTATGTGTCTCAACTTGAAATGTGTGCAGACCCATGAAAAATCTCCATACTGTTCAACTTAAGATTTCTAGAGCTGATAACACTTCCATGCCAAAATTCTTTGCTTGCTTTTTGCCTTTTACTTATTTACCTTCTCTGACTTTTACTTCCATGCTCCCATTAAGATTGCAAAGTATATTGAGTCCAAAATCACTCCAGAACATAAACTTGAGTCTTTGAGTAGCCTTCATATCTGCCAAATACCTCACCTCTCACTCACTTTAAGTCAAAGTACAGAGAAAACTCTAAATACAGCAGATCATCCCATTTATTTACCCTAAATAAGAGCTATTTGGATGATGCGTGCAAACAAAAATGTGCTCTGCTCCTTGAGTAACTTAGCAGACGAATACAAAACAAAAATCAGAGCAGGAGTATTTATTCCAATCATTGGAGCGCACATTATCACGTGCCCTACCTAAGCCACAGTCTCTTTTGCCGCATTTATAATCTGTTCTTGGTGGAGGTACTTTTCATTATAAGAAAAGCTTTAACGGGGTCACAAAGTTCCATGGATTCCAAATAGTCCAAACTTTTGACTGTATAATCTATATGGAATAGTAATTGACTTGCACAAGTCGGTTCATGTTCTGGATACCAGCAAGGTGGAGGGCAGAAGCAAAGATTTTATGGGCTGAATGGGTCCAATGGGTTTTGCAATATTGGCATCAAATGTGAATTATTTTCCATAGTGAGACACATATGAGATAGACACTGACAGATATGAGAGGACTTTGGGTGATATCCATCAAAGCCATGAGAATGCCATTCATAAATCTCACTGTAATTTCCTCGAGGGCTGTTGGCTGTTGTTTCATTGGCCTGATGCTCTGCAGTTTACCACTGTTGGCATTTATGCTGTGTATGTAATTTTGAGCTGGATAGTCTTGAAACCATTTAACTTGTGGAAGTAAATTGCTTGAAGCACTATGAAAATATCATTGAGACTGTGTGGTTTTTAAACTCCTTTTCACTGTACTGTGTTACTGAATTATTTCCAGCTGCTTCTAAACACTCCTTGTTGCCTTGCAGTAGTAAATCTACATACCCTGTGCCATTCAGGTGATGCTTGTATGTTTGGAGACAATAAAAGTCCTCCCAAAGCTCTGCTGTGAAGTATTGATTAGTGGTATTGCTTGACATAGTTCTCTTTTTATGTTGGGAAACATATTTATGTTTTGTCACACCTGTGGTTTGTTTTGGAAATGCTCAACATTAAAACACAGGTAAAGCCTTTTTCCCCTTTATCTCCAACAAAGTGTAGATTACCAGTTGACTCGGATGGTACGTCCATATAACACAGAGAGTTCTGGTAAAACTTCCCGTGAAACAGGCAGCTGAATTTAAGGCTGATGCAAATTCCAGAGTTCTCGGAGTCATTAATAATAGACAAAACTGGTGGTGCTACCCCATCTTTAGGAAGCTGTTGCCCCAAACATTAATTTAGTCCACTGTGGTTAGCCACGTTCTGGCTACTGACAAAACTTCTAGGCTGTTGTCACTGGGGTGTGTCAAATTTGGGGCCACGGAAAAGAACAGTACTGCTCCCTTTGCTGACAGAGACCTGGTAGCAGCTAAGGAAATCCAACCTTGCCTTGGCTTCTATGAGCCAAAACATAGACAGGATTTAGGTTCTGCTTCAGAGTATTTTGAGCTGCGAACAGACTTTGTTTTGGCGTATTTTAATGATAGCCTAAAAAGAAAGACATGATGAGCTAAAGGTGCAAAATAAGCAGGGTTAACTCATTTTACTGGATGTGGTCTCACCCTTTACAGCAGTCCAAAACTTCTACATGTGAAAATATTTCCAGAAAACTCATGTTGGTAAAAGTCTAATGAGAATTCACCAGGTCTCCTTTACTGTTGCTGTATTACTTCCAAAAATAGATTGTTTTTAACTTTTATGAGAGATTTGTTCTAGCTGAATAAAAATAAAATGCCAATGATAATAGGAAAAGAACTGTTAATTGATTTTAAATACTGGTGGTCTTGAGTGGTGCCAAACTTAATGACAATGATAATATATTTACGCAGCCCTTTTTTACCCCAGAGCTCCTTACAAAATGACTTACAAATTATTTAAAGAGAGGAGCAGCCAAATTTTGGGTAAAATATGGCAGTTGTTTTACAGCATACGGCAATGCTATACAGCATTTCAGGATGGTTTTCCAATTGAAACTGCAGGAGGAATATTGGGAGAATGTATTACTGAAGCTGGAATTTATCCAGATTCCTAGGATTTACACACTTTTACAATACTTTCTGGGAGATCTTTAAACTTCATGAATGCTCAGGATCACCATCTACAGTGCCTGTCTAGTGCTCTTGCTATGTTCCAAATAGAGTGTCAAAAATAGCGTGCCCAGGATGATGCTTTTAGTAACCAAAGCTAGCAGAATATTAATAGATGGTAAAAGTCTCTGCTCTCACGAAACCACTAAAAGCATGTTTTCAATTGCAAGTGTTTTAAAGTGGTTTGAGTCCTGATGACTTGTTTGTACAATGGGAACTTTTAAAACAGGCCTCCAAGACAGTCTGAACCTATTGGTCATCTCTTCCATTTTCTGAAAAAAAGAAAAGATGCCAGCGTAGTTATTTGCTTCGGGATTTCTCAATATTTCCTTTCGGAACCATTACTCAGGGAAATACAAGCTCCTGCATGTGCAGTGGATGTGGTGCTTGCAGGGGAAGGATGGCAATGGCACGCAGTGGAGGCTTAGCTCCCATGTTCTTGCTGTTGCTGATCTGGACGTGTGCCACGCAGAGCCTGGCAAGCCTGCCACGTATTGCGCTGGCTTTACTTGCACTGCCAGTGGGGCTGAAAACTGCAGCTTGCTTATCTCCCAAAAGCTGAAGTTGTGCTGATTTCTCCTGATGTAGCAGATGAGAACATTGCTTCTACGTTCTCCTGGTGATGGAGTTAGTATTCAGCACCGTGGAGCTGGTTGGCATCCTTGGACCGTGGCCTTAAGATACCCTGTGTGGGTCTGACCAGGAGAGCTGATGGGATTTTAACCCCCAAGGGTCGATTCCTTCTGCTCCTCGCTCTTGCAGTGCTGCAGAGGACTGACCCACCGACGGTGCTTTAATTCCAGTCATGCCCGTGCTGAGTGGCTCAAGCTTGCACATACCCTGGTTTTCTAAATGTGATGTTTTCTCATTAAATTCTTCACTTTTGCTGAATTAGCCTTGTTGGATGGGAAAAATTCCCAGCTATCTCCACTTAATAATACAACACTGGTCTACATGTTGGCGAAAGGGTGTGTAATACTACCAAAACATTTTTTTAACTGATGTAACAGAGCAGAATTTCCTTGGTTTTTCTGTTCAGACTCCCCAGTTATCGATTTCAACCACACAGTCCCCTCCACTGCTGCCCAAGGATTAAAAAAAAAAGAAGTGACAGTGAGCGTAAGGCAGACACAGGGTCTTCCAAACAGTCTAATCCTCCTCCTGCAGTGTGGGTAATTACGTGGCACTTCTGTTTATTTTAACAGACTCTTATCTCCCTGAACAACTCTGTTAGTGACCTCACTCTCCCAGAGGGCAGCTGTGACATCATCAAACGGCGATACTGCTTCCTGATAATTTTAACCCCTGTCATAACCAGTTATAAATTCATAGAGAGACTTTGGGTTACTCTGCAAACTCCTGAGATACCCTAATTTTCTCTTTGTAGAAGAACAGCGCATCTGTTCCACCTGACTTGTTAGTGCATGTTGAACAAAGCATGGCTAGCCAAAGAAAGTCTGTCTATCCCAGCACTCATTACTAATGTTAAATTCAATGTGCATCAGTAACCGAGAGTATGTTGAGGATTGAACATACTAAATATATTCAAGTTTTTCTTTTTTTCTTCTGCAGCAAAATTTGGCGGCTTGGGAAGGGTGAGATGTGTAGCGTCACCTTGATATTGGACATGCTCAGAGCATGACACTGACCCAGAATTATTAGCATATTAGAGCCATAGACTTACCACTGTTTAAGAATGAGGGATCGTGACTTGGAAATCTTCCAGTTTCTGGATATACCACTCCCAGCCTTGATAACTTGGCAGTGATTGCGGTGTTGAAGATATGCATGCAACCTCTGGTAGAACAGCAATCATTTCTAATAGGAATTATATAGCTTTACATTCCCAGATTGACTGTGAAGAGCTGGTTTGATGGTATTTTGCATAATCCAAATTACAGTCCTGTTAAGCTCATCTTGTACAATGAGCTCATTGGCAGTAACATCTAAAAAATAAATAAATCACCCCAGTTAAACTGGAAGGTTTGAATTTCATTTCAGAAATTTCAGCCATGTATTGTTCTGGCAACCTTTATCTTTCTGTCATCCCGAAAGGATCTGCAAAATATAAGTAATGGATTTTTTTTCTTATACAAAAAAAGTCAAATAATTTATTTTGAATCCAAATAATCAACCTCTGTAGCTTACAGAGACAAATTTTACACACGGCTATAGCCAGGTAGAGAAGGATACAGTATTTTTAGATGGTTGAGCTGGTAGAGGCAAGGGTGTTTTGCCTTTGCTTATGCTCTGGGCTCTTGTAGTAAATGGGCCAGATTCTTCTATAATACATTATCTCAATGTAGCTAGGAATCCAAGGATAGATGGGTTTTTTTATTCTTGCATTATCTTAAAGGTCTTTTCCAACCTATACGATTTTGTGATTCTGCAATTCTGTGATTCAAATAGTGATTCAAAGTAGTAAAACTTTTGAACAATGCTATGCAACTACAGCGCACACTTAGAAGAAAGACAAATGCCCAGAAGAAAATGGGCCAATATGTGCTCTTATAAAGCTTCTTTTATTCATATGAAAACCATAGACATTTTGCCCTAGCTTTGTTTAAAATAAATTGGTTTTGTCCAATTCAACAGGTGGGTAAAATAAATCAGAATCTCTATGAGTCACAGAAATCCAAAGTTGAATTGGGATTTGGCTAACATTTACAGCTCTGGTGATCACACTCTGTTCCCTGCAGTGGTACAGGAGGAGGAGAATGCCTACCCAGGAACACTCCAGAAATTAGAAATCCTGTAAGAGTATTAGCTCCTCAGTTCTTGCAAACACATTGGCTGATTTGATAGTTAAATTTAGTGTTGCTCTCACTTTCCATAAGATTTTGATGTAAACTCAACTCAAGAACAACTTGGTCAGGAATATTGGCTTTTGGTTAGAAACTCTGACCAAGAGTGGATGGTGTTAGTTATTCCTGAGTGTGCAAAAGCAACACAAGCTCATTTCAAAGAGCACTTGGCACAGGAATATCAAGTGTTAGTGCAACTTACTCCAGCTGAGAGTCATTATTTCCAGTGGCAGTGGAAAACCATTGAGAGCTCTCGTGGGAAATTGTACAAAATGTTATGGCAGGAATAATATTAACCCTTGCCACTGTTTTATGTGAAATTTCCAGTCACAGCCAAACTTTACTAGGAAACGACTCCAAGATTTTAGAAAATGACACTTTTGCCACCCATGATTTTCATAACGTAGGAAAGGAAAATGTTAAACCTGTTGCTCAGTCTGTTCTCTTGCATCCCAGCACAGGGAGCTAGAAGAGAAAAGCAGTTTCTGCTAACTTCAGGGTTTAACAAGACCGGTAAGGAAAAGGCAAGGAATGGAAAAGGCTGCCTTGTAGGGACGCAGCTCTAGAGTCAGGGAGGGATAGGGGAAACGGCACACTAAAATATCAGAGCAAAGGTCTAATTTAAGTATTCAAACTTCTGCTGCTTCTCTAGAAATCAATACAAGATAAGAGATTTCAATGCACTGGGAAACTAGGTCACTTATTTAACTGTTTAAACAAAGAAATGAGACTCTCGATTTCAGTTTAATATGGGCTTCAGACCATAGACCTGAATGAGAAGCTCTGCATACATCTGAAATAAATTTGATCAGTGAACCCAGATTATTCCTACCTTTAGGTGCTAATGAATGATTATAAATCTTCTAGAGAAAAATTCAGATCTTAGGAAGCCCCATCCTTTAAAAGCCCCGGTATTCTTCCACGTGTGGGACCTAAGGGATTGTGCTGTTAAATCAAGGGTCCTCAGCGGGAGGGATGAATCTAGGCACACAGCTCAAGACTTAAGCAGATTCTCTCTGTTTCAACTGAGATTTCTTGTGAATTGTAGACAAAAGTCTCAGCTCAAGTAAGGCAGTATTTTATGTATGACTTTTATTTAAACAGCTCTCCTGGAAAAGTACAACAGCCCACAACACACAAAAACTAACTGCTTAATGAATGCTTTCTGTCAATAAACATTGTGAAGAATGGCCCACATATTGCTCTAATGGCATTAATAGCAACCCAGCAAACAGTACCTCACTGATTCCTCCTTGCCAATTCAGCCAAGAAGCAGAAATATTGACTAGAAAATGTAACTTAGCTCAGAGGTAAAAATTAGGCTTGTTAAAAAGTGTGATTGCTGCATTCATATTTTTCAAAGCAGTCTATGGTTACTGTTTAGAAATGCAGACACCCCCCCCACCACCACCACCTTTATAAGCCTGCAGTTTTGCTATCATTAATAAAGCCAAAAGGGAGAGGTGGGGCCACATGCGGTGTCAATACACTTTAATTAAGTGTAATAATTCCCCTTTTCCTGAGGTAGACGTGCTAAGACAGATTTCTCTTCAGAGATTTATGCCTCGCGATGTATTTCTCAGCTTTTCCCTCTGCTTCGTGTGCAGAGCATCAGTGCCCTCTTTGGGAAGACCACGATTCTGCAGGACTTGTCCAGGGCGAGAGCTTCGAGTATTTCCACACGTCCACTCTTTTAAAAAGTGTTTTTACACAGTGAAACTCACCCCGGAGCAAAGAGCCTTTTCAGTTTGAGCTCCAGCTCGTAAAACGCATAGGAAAGCCTTAGCTGGACCTCAGCTGCTCTCTGGGGAATCCGTTCTCCATAATTTGATCAATAATTTAACTGTGAGAGCATTAACTGTGAGGACATTTTAATACCTGTACAGGCACGGTGCTGTCTCTAGACCTTTTGTCAGGCTGGGACATCCTGGGCTGCAGCAATATCACGGTCAAAACTTTTGTCTGAACTCGCTCTTCTCCTTTGTCGCCTGGTCTGGGAAGAGGAACCAACAGGGTATCTATCCACCAGGACAACACATGGTCATAAGGGCAGTGGTCAGATTTGGGCTGGAAACCCGAAATGGTCAGATCCTGCCAAATTTAAGGGGATACAGATCCTTCAAAAATCCCTGTCTAGATAATTAGGTAGTCAATTCGAAGCATGGATATGCACTGAAATCACCGACTAAGGTACAGGCCTTAGCTAACTAGGTTTAGGTCTTTCAGGGATGTGTGCAGCAAGATTTATCCTTCCTTGAGACGATGACTTAACAAAATTACGACGTGGAATTGGCCAGCTCAGTACCAAAATATAAAGCTAAGAGAGGGTCAGTTCGTTGTTTCTTTTTAGTAGGTATTTAGTTTTTGTACGTGGCTGCGAAGTTACTGAAAGTTTTGGGTGGGCATCTGTGCAGGTCACAGAGAGAAGCAGGCAGTGACGGAGCTCCTCGGAGCATCTCACGAGGGAGCCCCAGGCAGCCCAGGAGGGAGGCTCCGAGGTCCGTTAAGCTGAGCTTTCCGGGGAAAGGGAAGGCTGAGTGGGAGGGAGGGGATTTTAAAAGTGATCAGAAGCCGATAGCAATGCACAAAGCTCTGGATTAAAGGCACTATTGCTCACTGGAGGTCACTTTTCATCCTGAAGGATAATTCTTGCCTGCTGCAGGCTTAAAAACGCCGTCTCTCATTCAACATCTGTTTTAGCAATCTCTTCCAAAAACAAAACAATATTCCCCCAGCGATTGTGGTACAACAACACAACCCCCTCTGCTCCCGCCTGATACCGGGAAGTGCCCCACTGCGCTGTAAACCTTGCCCCGTGTTCATGCGCTGTATTACCCCCATACGAGTCAGGGGGCTCTCTCACTTACACATTAAATACTTGGGAAGGATTCACCTGGGACCAGGAATGAACAATTTTGCTGAAGCGAGGAAACCTACAGGAAAGTACTAAGCAGACAGACAGGGGGTTCGGGGAAGAAACAGATCCTGCAGAAGCTTTTGCTTGATGATCGGTATGCATCAGATAAGCAGGAATTCTGACATTAGCCAATTTTGGTTATGCAGCAGTTTGTGAGCAGCGGCAGATCCTGATTAATCCATTGGATGTACAGTTTAATCCAAAGTTTAAGTTTGCTGAATCCATGTGCGGCAAAGTTCCTATATAAAGTGCAACTTTCCGTCTCAATCTGGGTTGTGCTATCCATGCAAAATGTAGCTGAAGTGCCAAAGCCTCTGACTGCAGGAGCAGCTTGTCTCCGTGCACAGGAATTTCATTTCTAATTCCAGTATCACCAGAACCAGAGAAGTCTGATGGAACTGGCAGCGTTATTGAGAAAGTGGAATAGTGTCAGATGATGAAATAGGGGGAAAAAAGAAAAAGGCAACCAACCAAACAGGAATGATTTCTACAATGGTGTTAAAAGAGGAAAGGATTTAATCCAATATCTGTGTATCTCACCAGACGAGAGCTGTCAAATCTGTGTAGGAGTTGAAACTTTTTGCAGCGATAGGTGTGGAAGAACTGTGTCAAACCCTCCTCATACAGAGCTCTTTGGCATTTAATTTCTCAAAGAGCTGAAGAGGAAAGTTCAAAGCAAAAAATCCTGGAGAAAATGGCTTCTCCTCCCAAGGCATTTGCAAGCCAGACTTCCATTACAGAAGTCAGCTCCAGATCCAGTGTGGGAAAACAGCCATTAATACATGAATTTAGTTCTGCTTATAACAATGAAAAGCCTCTTCTTGTGGCTGCCCTGCGCGCACACACACAGCCGGAATACCTTGACAACGATTTAATATCGTAAAACTCCACAATTCACCCAGGCCCCTGCTGAAACCACGGAGCAGCTCACGACCAGGTCCTGATGCATCGTACACCAGCCTATGCCCATCTCTACCAGCCAGGTGAAGCAAAGATTATCAGTGAGACCTTAACGCGATGCTGTTTGCTTTGCAAGGGGCAGTGTGTGCAGTGAAGCCCTGGGCAGGAGAGATTTAGCCCGTCCTGTAATAGTGTCTGGGAGGAACCTCTGAAAACCTTTTTACCAGCCTGGGATAAACTGTAGCTTCTGATGAACTCAATGATCTTAAAGGTCTTTTCCGACCAAAATGATTCTATGATTTTGTTCTATGATTTATTCCAAAATTCAAACCTTCACTTCTTTTTTCTTACTGTTTAGAAAAATACTGTTTGTTCCCCCTGCAATGCACAGCCCATTACCTAATCAACTGAATGTAATTGGCATTCAAAAGACTTTAAAATGCCTAAGACTTTTTCGACATTACATTGATACAAATATCACATATGCCGCAAAAAATGTTATACCTCATATCTTGTAAAAAAGCCATTGAGATCAGTTTGTTTGTAGCTTGAAGATTGCATAGTATAACAGACACATCGGATTTCTTACTCAATTTGTAACGCCTTAGTTAAGCTATATGCCAGTTTAGGACAACCATACCTGCATCCAAATATTACCAGACACGCTTTAGAATTTGCTCTCATATTCAAAAGATTATTTCGGAGCCTAATCCAACATAATGCATTTGAATCCAAACATCCCAGTTTAGGTGAAATTCAAGCTTTCCTTGGTGGCTAGGAACAGAAGTGACCCGTGCCCTGTGAACGTACAGGAGGTGCTTGCAATTTGCAAATCCATCTACAATTTAAACTCACTAGTCATATGTTTTATATTTTAACCATTACGTGCTATTTGTAGCCCTTTTCCAAAAACCCCATCTTACTCCATGTCCTGGGTTTTTTCTGACTGCCAGGGGAGGTGGGTGTGCTTGTACCGGAGCGGCACTGGGCTGAGGCTGGGCTGGGTCTCTCTGAGCTCCGTGGCCAGCCTTGCCACAGATCTGTGCCATGCTGAACATCTTGCTGCTGTTTTTCTATGTAGACTAGAGTCACTCCAGTGCAAGAACTGGCTCTTGCTAGGATTTTGCACAGCCTTTGACATCAACCACCAAAAAAACCCCCTTCCACAAGCAGTCAGGGTCCTATGTTAGCACTGTAATGAAAATCACGAAGAATGATATTTCATTGACGCCTTTGAGACTGTTTAAATCATGTGCCGAGGATGTTCTTCAAACACCAGGTTATTACAGGTCTATACAGCAGCTTTGTTTCATTAGAACAACAGCGCGTTAAAATTGCCTTCATGAAATCACCCTCAAATATCTGGACTCTCAAGGACGGGTCCTTGAAAGAGAAAGCAATAATCAAGAGGAAGCCAGCCAGCTATGGCTCAGATTTTATAATGTTTTCCTGCTGTTATTTTCACCACAGGCTATTTTATATTCCCCACCTCTTTTTTTCTCCATGAAGCTGCATTTTAAGGTCACATCTGTTCAGGGCACATAATGATTTTTATGACAACTTTCCAGAGAAGGGGAGAACTTGAATGCACAGGGAACTGCAGTTAGACAGGTACATATCAGGGAGGATTTTTCTCCATCTTGAGACATTTTCTCATGTTGAACTCAGATGATCTATCCCTAACCAAGAAATGCCTGACCTAAGATCTAACAGGGCCTGAAGAGTGAAAACATAGCTAAAAACGAAGTGGTAGAGAAACACAGATGCCAGAGCAATAGTTCATCTGCAGAATGCTGTAGGTTTACCTCTCATTGAAACCCAAGCATTTTGAAAGTAGAAAAGTTGCAAGCAAGAAAATGTAAAAACAGTTTCAAGGAAGCCATAGGTTTTAAACATACGTTTTAAAGGCTAGAAAGAGCCTTTGAGAAGATCAAGAATTAGCAAGCTCTGTAGTGGATTGCATAGCATCTCCAACGCGCGTGTGTGTTTGTAGCAGAAGGGGATTGCTCTTTTCTTTCACAGTCTTGGTATTTTTTAGAAACTTCCTCTGCCTTATCAAGACATGTCGGACAAATCAGAAGATCCTTTTCCTTCTTGACTGGCTCCCTCAGCCATCAATTGACATCACAGCATGAGGTGGGTGGCTTCGTGCCGCTGTCATGAGGGCGTTGGGCTGGCGGGGACATGGATGCAAGCAATGGCAGAATTATAAAAGCAGCGAAAAGAAGCTGGTTTTGTGTGTTGCGAAAGGACCCAAATCTGGTACCGCAAGGAGCGGCTCAGTTCTTTGCTAGTGCTCAATGCATTGCTCTGTGCTGCCTTTAATATGGTTGTGATATTAGCTGATACACTCTGAGAACAATTCTTTATCATTGGATTTGTAGAACTTTTTACAGGCCCTTTTTGATCTTGGACAAAGCACGCATTTGATTTTCTTCTTTATCAAATAACCCCTAAAACCATTTACAGGCTTCACGGTAAACAGAACTCTTGCTGAGATTAAAGCTGTAAAGCAGAAACATGGAAAATATCAATTGCAATAAAATTGCTGCCTTTCAGTGAGCATAATGATTATATCGTGCATATGGTGTTCATGTCCTGGCCTGCGTTAGTGCTGTCTGTGGAGTGGTGAACATGTTCTAATGCTGGGACTCCTGTGAGCCATGCTCTGTATCATCTGTGAGCACAAGTCAATGCATTGGCGTCAGAGCTCGAAGCATCCCCAGTATGATTAGTCACTGAATTAATGCTTTAACCTGTCATCTCCTGTGCTGACTACAGAAACATCTCTCCTTTTAGGAACACCTCGTGGGAAACTTTGACAGAACACAAAGATGACTACAAAAAGGTACCTGCAAAACTTCCCCCAGTCTCTATCTGTCGTATTTTGGACACGCTTTTGTCTTGGGGCTCTGAACGACTCTCCCCATCAGATGTGAGCAGAAAGGTGTTACCTGTCCATCAGCAAGCTACACAAAGGGAGTCTAATTCTCCTTTTCTCTGTGTCTTGTACTTATTTTATCCAATATGATTCCCAAATAAATTGCTACCAAACCAGAAAGGTAGCATTTTAAATCCGTTTTGTACTGATGCAAATGACTTCGGAAAGAGCGAAGCCAGAGATTGCCAGGTTATCCGTCTCTGATGCAATGCATAGGAGATCATATTGTAGAAGTGCTGCATGAAATGATGGCAACTGACTTCTGGGAGCTATACTGGTAGCTCTATCATTCATGTTTAGCCTCCTGTGGGTGCATTTTTCAATTGATATCCCTTAAATAACCTTAATTATGTGTATGTTAAAGTGCCTCATACAGCAGGGAAAATTGAGGAAGACACTTATTAAAAAGAGGCACCAGCACATGTGGTATTATTTTTACAGTCATCCAGTGTGTTGATATAAAGTATTACATTTGAGTCAAACCTCATTTGCGTGAGTAGTTAAAGTGAAAGCCGATCTGTCTTTGCATTGTGGCTGGAATGGCTGTCCAATTAGCGGAATGATTAGCCCGGCTAATATCAACAGAACCATTCCTGTGTCAATTTGACAGTTACATCACCGCACAGTTTTCAGCCACTTCCTGAGGGTTTCTGAATCAGACCCAAGAAAACTGCAGCCCTACAAAATATCCCCATGGAGAAGGCATGTTTCGCAAGTGTCATTTCAGGAAAAGCCAGAGAACGGTTTCTTATGGAGGCCAAATATTTGTGTTGACATTTTTTCACAATTTTCCAATGTTTTTTCTAAACATATGATCTGTTGTTTTCAGCTTCTGCTTCTGGAAAGACTGCTGAAAAATTGTTTGTTTTTACTGAGATTTTACTTGACCTTGAATGCAAGTTATTGCTTGAGCTACTGAATAGTGGTTTATGTTGTTGATATGTTTGCCATAAATCATTGCAGAGGAGTCTTAAAGGTGCATAGGAATATTTATTTGTTTTATTAAAAAAAAAAAAAAAAGATGTTTAAATTCACAGTCATTAGCAGAACACATTTTTTGCTTACGTAGGAGGTTTACAAATAAATAAGTTCTTTTAAGAATCCCCATCCTTGTTTATGATCTGTGGTTTGTTACTTCTCTCCCTTTTTCCTCTCAAGTAATGCCAGGAACCCAAGCATGGCTCTGTCTTTATCTGCCTCTGGACAAGTCAACTTCTTTTCTTCCACTTTGCTGTAAGTTGATACTAGTTTCTAACATTTTTACCTGCTCCTTCCACCATGTTTTGAACTCTTTTCTGCACACTCAGTGGCCAGCCTTCCAGTGGGCTTACAAAACCATGGGCTCTTCATAAACTCTTTGGTTCACAAAAAGAAAGAGGAAAGAATCATGATCTTAGAAGTATTTAACCATTGCTAGATAAGTCTGATTTTCAGAAAATTTTGAGCATCTGCTTCTGAAAAAATAGATGTTTTGAAGGAAATTCCAGCTGGATATCTGCAAGTGGGAGCATCCACATCCCCCAGTTATTTTCATATACATATATATAGGAATCTATACATATTAAGTGCTATAAGCACTAAATGGCTGTTATACCCATTTAGTTGTTATAATTATTTCTTACAGACTGCACACATGGAAGATACCATGGAAACATCAGTGTTTTTTGAAGACCGGACACATCTACATCGGATGTGTCTATGTCACTTTACAGCTCAAGTCCTGAGACCTGTGTGAGGTCAGAGCTCTTCATTTTGCCTCTCCAGAGCAAGCCAAGCAAAGACATCAGTGGACTGTGCAGGCTGCTGCTAGCCAAGGGGAACATCAGCAGATGCAGCAGTAAAGGTTTGAAATTTCTCCCATTTCTAGGAATTTAGCATGGGAGGAAATTGTAGCCTTTGACAATGGCTGAGCGGCATTCGTAGTGGACATGCTGCAGATAACTTTCTGTCCAACTAAATGACTTTTGGGATATTCCATTTCATGCAACATGAAATTTAGAATTAAAGTCTCCTGTGAGTTCATGCTAGTTTCACTGGAAAACCTGCAGGACTGATATTAGTAGCACCTAATTATGTTCAGAGTTGGGGATCCCACTCAGAAAGACTAGCATGCCAGGCCTGAAACACCTTAGTTCTGAAATCCCGTACTATGATGCTGGGGTCTTTCTACGTGCTTTAAAAAATACCATCATCTTCTTCAGCAAGAAGAAGATGGGCCACAATCAACCTCAGAGAACACAAACCTGGTGATAACTTCAGCCTTGCTCGGGCCTGCCTGTTGAAACTCTCTATATATAATTAAAAACTCAGAAATATTGATTTGAACCCAATTTGAACCTAGCACTCTCATGTTCAAAGGCAACAACCTAGACATCAATGTTTTCTTCAGTGTTCAGTGTTCCTTTTTCCCCTTATTCTCCTTCCAGCCCAGAGGAAAGTTCATTACACTAAATGGAACAATTTTAACAGTAATTTGATCAAGTGTTCTGGACAACTTTTTCTGATTGTGTTTACACATTATTCTTAAAAGCAGAGTTGCTTTGAAGAGAAATTGGTAATTGTCTTATCCCAAGAATAAAACCGAAGAGGACTAACCCGGACAGTGCAGGAACGGTTTTCTAATAAGTGATTCTACAGACATTTGAGAAGTTTTTGGTAAAACATTCAGTAGCTCCAGGAAGTACAGTCACTTCCTTACGGATTTCTCAAAAGTGGATGATAGGCATGTCCAAACCAATGAGGGCAAAGCACTCACACCGGTGCTAAATTTGGCAGTGGCAAATTTGGGCTGGCACCAATGACAATGAGCTATAAATGTTTTTTAAAATAACTTTGGCACTAGGATTGGGGATCTGTTCTAGATTACCATTAATGCTGCTATGGATGTCTGGAATTTCTTCCATGGTTTTTCCTTTCCAGGCTCCCTACTAGGATCCATCTTGAAGTCTGTAATTATTAGCTCTAGAAAAAACTTTTTTACGGTACTATGCTGTAACTATTTTTTTTTATTCTTTTCCACAACACAAACCTGGATCTAATCAACTTCCTTTTGTGGTTATTTCATTTGCATTTACCTTCGAGATGCAGAGTGAAGCCAGAAAGACATGATGAGTTCTTCCTTCATTCGGGAAAGACAGAGAATGAGTGCAGGTACCAATGCAAACTAAGTTCATCAAATTAAATAATTAATTTGTACATATATTACATTTTAGTCAGTGTCCTTTTTACGGGCGCACATCTGTTTCAACTGCAGTGGAATCTTCCCTCTTTCCCCCACATACAAATAATCTTTTTCTTAACTGTATTTGTTTATTAAGAAATTCTTCATTTTATTTAGCCCCAAAGGATACCTCTGTGGGATGTCCTTTGGTAAGACAGGAAGCCAAGAACACAAACTGGATTCATAGTATGGAATGGTAAAAATCACTTCAAATCCACAAAATGATTTTTGTTTAGAAAGTTGCTAAATGTGTTTTATTGTCAGGCATCATGCCCCATTATGCTGGAAATGCCCAGGAGTAGTGTTCTTTCCCCTCCATGCCCTAAGCTGACATTGACTGAAATCCTGCCATTAGGGGAGTTTATAACAAGCAGAATTAGGTTGTTGCTTTTAGTTCAAACACATACCCCTTCATTTCCTCTAATTTTATACAATGTAAATAAATACTCAGTGGGGCTTGGAGGCTACTGGAAAGTACTGAATGCTGATCATGTGTTCTAAATAAGGCACTCCCAAAAAAATCAATGCCTTTAGGCTGAGGAAGGTAATTGTCAGTCGTCGAGGAGAAAGGTCGAGGGGTACAAGTGGGCTTTTTCCTGTATTTGTCCGAGAGGATAAACAGCAGGGAAGAAATGCTCTGCTAAAATAAAACAAAGCAAAAGTATGAGGAAAATAGATGACTCTCCTGTTAGATGGCAGCTTTGGCTAAACCGAACTGCTCCATAAAATGGATGGGCTTTGCTTAACGAAAGAGGGGTTTTCTCTGATGAAACTGCTTTTTCCTGAAGCTGCTGCCCTCCAGGAGCAGAAAACCATGGTCTAAAAAGATTTGTTGCCCACACCAACTTTGAAATTGTTGAAATTGGAGCTAGCAACTGCACACATTTCTATCTTACAGTAGTAAATCTGTTGCTTTCACTACTAAATAGCTGTAAAACATCCGTACAAACAAGAAAAGGCAGTTTAAAGCGTCTTACTTGCAACCACCTTAATAACTAACTGAAATCAGAATAATGAAGATATTGTCACCATTCGATCTCAAATCCAGGAAATGGAGGTGTTTCAAGTCAGAGCTTCAGACCTGGGAGTCGCCTGTTCTCCATATGACTAATTCAGACACCAAGATTTCGGAGCACAGAATAGACGTGTTTTACTCAGCTATAAACTAGTCTCGCTCCTCCAGCTGAAGGGCAAACTGGGAGCGCTTACCATCCTAGAAATTGTGGAGAAGTTAGCGGTAGGAATATTTCACCCATCGCAAATAAAACTTCCCCCTCGTGCACTCAAGCTGGCAAAACCAAGCTCAAAAACATTAAAGAAATTCATAGATGTCAAACCAAAGAAAAGGTTTAGGCCAACAGAATAGTGTCTCTATTCTATTCCCATTTGTTTTCTAAATTGTTTAATGTAAGGCACAGCCTTCCTTTAATTTTAGTTTTTTTGGCTAGCTTTAAGAATTTTAAAGAGATCGTAATAATCCCTAAATCACAGATAACTGAACCTATAAAACACAAACTCTGGTCTCCTCATAATGTCATCTCTTGCCAGCTCTCTGTCGGGAATGATTTTCAGTCAATTTGATCTTCAATAAATAATAGCCTAGGTAAACAGGTGAACTCACAGTAGGCAGACTAATCCTCTTACCCCTTCCCTAACACAGATATCTCCCAGGGCCAGCGGGAGGGACAGTTATGAGATTGGCAGGCCATACAGCTGTGTCCGTTGCACTTTTTCAAGGACTTAAATAGCCCTCAAGTGTGATTTTATACTCTAAAACATCCTAAAATATGACCACATCCTAAATGCATTAAAGATTGTTCCAGGGCCCCTGTGGTTAAATGGAAGAACCAATATCCTTGAGTAGCTCTACAAATAGGAAAAGAAAACTACATCAAATGTATAGAAGACTATCTTGGTGAATAAAGGGATACGCATATTTTGCTTGGGTTTAAGGAAAGAATAGGGAATCAAGTATCTTGCCAATATTCAGGTTCAATTCTTGCTGTGGTTTGGGACAGGAAAAGGATAATGAAGACTGATCAAAATGAGCCAGAAACTATCATACAACGCCTTAATTCCTAAGACTGTCTTGAGAAACAAGACGACAGACAGATAAATAGACAGGCTCATGCTTGCCTAAAGGCATGCTGTTTGTCAAATTTACACCAAGATTTTTATCTGACAAGAACTTAAATTGTCCTTAGATTTTCTCTTACTGCAGATTCAACCCCGAGGAACATTCTCTGTGATTTCCTTGGAGTATCACACTAAAATAACTCATTTTTGTCTAATAGCTTTGCTAACTCAAGATTCATCCTGTAGCACAGTATAGTTCCAAAGTATTTCTCGTGGATAGAAAAGATTAATATAAGCAGTTGATCCTTTAAGACAGTTTCGGTTGACTAAAAATCAGATACAGAAAGCTGGTTTTATAGACTCATTCTTTTCTATATATATTCTTTTCGTATAAATACATTTCACCTAATTTTCAACTTAATGTCATTGTATTTGACATGACTAGCTGTTTCGAATTTGAATTTTACAAAACTAATCAGCAAAGCCACGTAAAATCTCTTCCAAAGAAGCAAACTAGCTCTGTCTATCTGGAAGACTCGATGGACTATATGGACTGTCAAGCCCTATAGGACGTCAAACCCTACAGAACAGCTGAATGAAAACAGATGGGTTCAGACCTTGTCCAGCACTACCTTCAACATGAATGAAGCAGGTGTTTGACTATTATCAGCTAAGCTGAAAAATCTAGGCTGGTTTTTTTCCTTATCATAGGCTTTCAAACAACACGCTTGAAGAATAAAATTAAGCTTATACCCACTCAACACTTGAGAGATTTAGGTCTCACTTTACTTGCCTTTCCACCCCGTATTCCTCTCCTGACTTTTCCCCTTTTTGGTCTGAGGCCCAGCAATTTGCTGAGCGAGGTATCCAACCCAGTAATGGGACATAATCCAGTGCAGTGGGTGGTTGGATAGTACGAGGGAGAAATTTGAACTAGCCTGGTTAAAGTAAAATTGCTAAAGCCAGTTATAAAAGCTTTTTTTTTTTTTTTTTGTATTTTCATGCATTAGAATTTGTTCCATATTTTTGTCAGAAATTCTGAAATTTGCCATGATTTCATCAGTACCTAAGTTTGATTTTGCTGATCCCATGCTGTAAGTTGAAAACTTGATTTATTAAGTTCTTTTTGATCTGCCTGTATAATTGCCGTTCCTGAGCTGTGCAGTACATCTGTACTCCCCGGAATTCTTTTGGGGCAGAAACCCAGAATATTTGACAGCCACTGGAAGAAGCAATTCTTAATTTCTTGAGTATATCCTGGGCTGGAATTGTTCAACAGGAGGAAATCACAAACTAAGTTAGAAAAGGTAGAATAATTGTCATGGTAACAGTAATAATTCACCTGCATATCATGAATTAAGATTTAAACCACAGTCCTTTGAAGGACTTTGTAAAAAACCTAACTGACTTTCTATTAGGTTTGTACTACTTTATTTGTAGTGCATTACTGTGCATAGTATTGAAAGGCATCTAAAGGAGTGGTTAATGAGGCCTGTGTATAATATGGTGCTGGATATCAATAAATATATTACAGAAGAGTCATATATAATTTAATGTGGATTAGATTGGCAGAAATACTGTTATACTTTTGTTACATAGACGTGCTCTTTTAAACCTGAGACTGATTTTCCTATCAGTTTCATTGGATCTTCACTTTATGAAATTTATGAAGACATGGTAATTTTCTACTAAGCATTATCAGGCAGGTTAAAAAGCTCATGAAAAACTTTCTCACAACTGATAGGAGGTTTTTCCATAAAGAAAGAGTTTGTTTCTGTTGCTATCACTTAACAGTGTGGTGGCTTCTTTTCTGACTTAAAAGAAGTGACCACGTCTGTTCTGCAAAAGTAGAACTCTTGACCTCATCTGCAAAAGGAAATGATTCGGATCTCATTTGCATCAATGTCACTAGATTGATTTATTCTGAGACGCCACAACTTGCTTGGATTGTCAGCAAGAAAGAGGAGGTAAAGGAACCGTGGCCGTGGAGCAAGTTTCTTCCCATGGTTCACAGAAGAGCATCCTCCCCATCTGCTTTCTCTTTTATTCACATATTAGTTACACTATTTCCTGGATCCTGCTTTCACAGTTTCCTTTGCTATTATGTGGTCAGTATAATGTATTATAATGAAGCATAGGTAGAAAAAGGCTGTAAACTTGAGTTGGATTAACCTTGCCGGAATTTATCTCTTTGCAAAGTTGATGAGATATGAGGGAGGTCTGGAGCATGGGTTGGTGGCACAGATCAAGTAGTACAATGTTGGTCACGGTGAACAGAAGAAATGCAAAAAAACAAGCCACTTGTCATTGCTTTTATTCGTACCTTCTCTGCAGTCTTAAAGAAAGGCATTGTTAGAAGGCAGACAGCACTGAAACAGGTAAGAGAATAATAATTTGTTAACAGATACTCTATCATGTTAAAAATAATTGGGCATTTTTTTTTATTATTCCAGTAATACCTTTGCTCCCTGTTGTTCTATAGACTTGTTCCTTCCAGGAAAGTGAAATACTATCGTCCAATGTTTCTTAATTCCTTGCCATAGCAATGAGCATTGAGTCAGGCCCCTACTGAGCATTTCAAGAGCACAACGACATTTGGCAGTGTCAGCTTCGGTTTCTGCATAATTGCAACTCAAGAGCCTAGTTTTAGGCTGCATTGATACAATCTACCAACGATTTAAAAAACAAAACCAAAACCTGAATAATCTACTAAAATATCTCCCAAATTTTCTCAGTGCTCCTTGTCTCTGCAGTTTCCACTGTTTGCAGCATGCCTCTTTTCCTCATCAGACTGTAGCCCATTTCCTACAGCTTCTCCTCCCTCATTGAACTGTGTGAGGTAAAGAGCTGAGATTTCCCATTTTAAGAAGGAACAAAGAAGCTCCAGCAGACCAGATTTGGCCATGCAACTCCTTGGTTGCTCTGAGCCAAATCCCCTTTTGTTCCTCCAGATCTGGTTTCGGCAGCCAGCTGGTGCATTGCCCATCCACCACACGCTCTTGGCGTCCTCACAGAGGAGCAAGGACTGTATGTGGCCAGGGTGCAGGAAACTCCATCTCTGGCATGGGAACAGCTCTTGAGGGACCCTGAAGATGCAGGTGCATCTCAGTGGAACAGCTCCAACCACAAGCTGGGCAAAGCGATTCCTTTTGCACCTTACCCTTCGGCTTGCCCTTTGGCATATCTTTGGTTCAACTCAAGCTCTAGACCTCAGCATGTATCTTATTGTGCGTGGAGAACAAAGGCCATTCCTATGAGCTGTTCATTACCCAACACAGGCTCCTTGCAAGGCTCAGGACCCCCCGTCGAGTAAATGGCTGAACTTTCCACACTATGAAACGTGGATACGAAGTGCTGAAAATCATGCTGGAATAATCAAAGACACCTGTCGCTGGTAGAAGCTATTTTCTAGTCAAAGCACAGCTTTTGCTAATAGAGATATACGGGATCATCAGAACTGCTCATAAAACTGAGGCGAGGGTTTCGTTTTTCTCCTTGTGGGCAAAGTGTTCGTATTCACTTTCCTCTCATTCAAAAAGAGTTCAACCGCTTTGCTGGAAGTATTGAGGAAAATGTTATTTAAAATGTTAAATAGGCTTCCTCCCCTCAAACAGTTGCCAATATTTGCCCCTAAAATGAAAGTTTAGGAGAATTTTGAGGAAATGAAACATTCATGAGATTTAGCCAAAGGTCTACCTTCTTCTAAGTCATAAATCGTATTTGTAGAAGAGTCTCCTAGCCAAATTTGCCTGTTTCTTCATTTGGATTTACTGGATCACACTCACTATTTTTTACTAATTCTTCTAATAGCAGCTAGCACACTCCATGCATCCTGGCGCTCCAACTAAAAGCTGCGTTTTACCCTGTTTTTTATGAGAGACTGCCTGAAAATTCCTTCTTTGCAGATCTTGATTTTTAACAGCTCTTTGATTTGTTGCCGTACTGCTCGCTTCTCTCCTGAATTGCTTCATATGCTATTGATTTTCTTCCTCTCCACTGCAGTAATCTTCTCATCTGACTGATGTGAGATTTCAAGAGCCCTGCACTGAGGCTTCCTCCTTCCCTTCCAAAAGAGTTCAAGAATCTCCTCTCTTCTTTTTCCTTTTTGTTTCTTTTTTTTCCTTATATCATCCTCATGGCTCACATCCTTTCTCTGCATCTCCCTCCTGATTCATTATGTAACCATGAATCTCTCTTCAAACACAGAACATCTGGAGATGGAAGGAGAAGGGTATAATTACTATAACATGTGGTAAGAACAGCAGATTATTTTGGTATTATCATTGCAACTTCCTTATATTTCTCTTGCTTCCCTTTTGGCATTGCAGATGATAGAAACTAGCTGAGTGAAATGTTTCCTTCCAGCTCTCTCCAGAGGACAGAACACAGGTTCTTGCCAGTGTGCTGGTGGGCAATATAGAGAGGCCACAACCGAGGCCATTGTTTACACACGGTATCAAATGATGCCATAATTATTAGGTGCTGATATCATGGCACTCCCTGCCAGGAGAGCTTGCACTGGAATAAGTCGCCCCGTAGTCCTTAGAGGTAAGAAAAAGAGAGTAGTGTTTCAGTACCATCAGCACCACCACACCGTGGAGCCACCACCATGGGGTGAAGTCCACCAGGAGCAGGTCCATCTTCCCCACAAGGAGATATCGTTTAATAAGTGAGAGACTGCTGAGGGGAGAAACACCCCTAAGTCCACAGTAACTTGTCAGAACTCTTTGTAATATTTTGGGGCTGGTTTCTGCCCTGTAAAACAGTCAATAGATATCAGCCATCCATGCTTTGGAGATGGTATTCTGTAGGAATTCCTCCATGCTAAGCCCATGGTGAAAGATAGCGTGGATCAGTCTGATGAAGACGACTTACATTTGGTGTCTTAGCAAATAATCTTTACTATGTAAGGAGTTCTAACTGCTGACCACCAATATTTTTTCTGCCAGTAGGTTCTCTGAGATACATCTCCTTAGACACAGCTGTCAACCCAAAACGCACACTAAACCTGCGTGTGAGGCTGGTATCACATGCCATTGGAGATTACGTGGCAATCAGAGATTACATCAAGTGGTCTACGAGTAGAAAGGAAAGAATATATATATTCAACATTTGACTCTTGGGCTTGCAGGGAGTTGTCTGTGCTGCAGTGAATGGTATTAGGCATGCTGTAGTGGTATTTACATCCATCAAGGTTGAGAAGGGATGGTTAGCAGATGGACAGGCATGAAATCCTGCTCTCCAACAGCCGTGCAGGAGATACTAATACTCTTCAAGATTAATACTTCAAGATCAGTAAGCTCTTTTGTCTTATTTTCATCTTAGTGCATTGCCAGTAATCTTGATTGGGGTTTTGCCCGGGGTAATACAAATATGCAAAAGTAGTACCAGTGTAAATGCACATAATTTCTTATGCTTCTGTTTTCTCATTGGTACCCTTGTTATTTATCATAGGCATTTGCAGTAAAACAAGTGGTTACTCTCCCTCAGGGTCCCATCTTCTCCTCCTATCATGCTTGATCCCACTGCAGGGACACCTCCTGTGTTGAATTTATGAGCCTGGAATAATTTTCGGAAGAGCCCACAGTGGTGCCATAAACACAAGTTCCAGCTGAGGGAGAAAAGAGTCTATAAGCGAACACCTCTTCACAGTCCCTCGTGCTAGCAAGGGAAGCAAAGGAGATTGATGGCTTATGAGTATCGCTGGCATCTGTGTCTATATCCTCTTTTGTTAAACCTTGGCAAATAACAACAGGGACTATATGCCATAATACTTAAAGCTCAGTGAATAATTCATACTGAAATTCATGTTAAAGAAGTTGACTGTGTTTCTATTCATGAATTACCCATGAGCAGATGTCGATTTTCTAATGTGCTCGTTATTAGAAAGTATTCATTAGATAATTTCTGCAAATACTTTTTGCTTTCTCTTTGTTCTGAATTCAGTTTCTTGTTAGCATCTAACATTAAAAATTGAATTATTTTGTCTTCATGCAGAAATCAGAGAGTATGGTCTTCTGATTTTTGTTCGGAAGTTGCTAGTCTCCAGGCAGAATATTTAAGTGTGGATCCAAATTTTCAATTGATATTCAGTATGGTTTATTTAATAATAACAGTTTGGCTGCATTTTTTGGCTAGTTGTCTCATTGCCAGATTATTCATGTACTAATAGAAAATGGCTATGACAAAACTATCTGCAGAATTAATACCAATCATTGCCCAAATGCAAATATATAAATGTAAATTATAGTAATTTCTTTACTCTTTCCCATAGCCAAGTCCCTGAGTAATATCTGCCCTCTCTCCACATTGTTTTATTCATCTGTCTCAAGGCATCAAAAAGTACTGTACTAAGTTGTCATGTTTTGCTTTCTTATCAGTCTTTAAGGGAAAGAGCCACTGCGATTTTTTCCAGCAGCGATGCAGACATATGATATCAATTTAATACTAACATCATGTGGGACTCATTGGCCTGACTCATGGACTGCATATTGGGGTTTCTTTGCAGTTATTGTAATTGCTTGCGCTTGCTTCTGCATCTCTCCGCTCCTGGCTGCTCCAGCCAAGCTCCAGGTTAAAGCCCTGTCATGGGGCACGAAGGGTTGCACGGTGCCCTTCTCTCCAGTGTCATTGTTTGATCCACTGAGGTACCGTAACAGCCCATGAGCTGAGTGCTAGCCGGGTACCTTAACCTTTAATATTTATGCCTTTAGGCTGTAGTGATAGGACGAGGGGTAATGGTTTTAAACTGAAAGAGAGTAGATTTAGATTAGGTATTAGGAAGAAATTCTTTACTGTGAGGGGGGTTAGAAACTGGCACAGGTTGCCCAGAGAAGTTGTGGATGCTCCCTCGCTGGAAGCGCTCAAGGCCACATTGGACGGGGCTTTGAGCAACCTGGTCTAGTGGAAGGTGTCCCTGCCCATGGCAGGGGGGTTGGAACTAGATGATCTTTAAGGTCCCTTCCAGCCCAAACCATCCTATGATTCTATGATAAGGGTTTAGAGGTTGACTTAAACTGCTGTTGGCTCTGCATTGAAATTGAGGAGCAAACTTCTGAGAGTCATTTACTGCCTCATCTCTGCTAAGGGAAAAGTATTGGAACAACTGGGAGAAATTAGTGAACTGCTCAGGCATGATATTTAAATCAGCATGGCCGTTTCTGACCAGACCCAAACACACGTTCATTCTTCTCATCATCACTGCTATGTGAAGCTGCGCGGGGATTTCATCCCTTAGAATAGATACAAGATGAGGAGGGTGAGCCGAAAGGGGAGAAATACACCCAGGCGTGGAAGTACAATGGTCTCTGAGCTGCTTTGCATTCTGTGGAAATCTTTCCATATGGCCTGGGCTGTTTTTTAACAAAATAGTGCAGAGCTGCCAAAGACTCAGAACAGATACATTTAACCTTGTGTGAAACACAGAGGACAGATCCTTCTCTGGCATAGCTACACTGAAAACCACAGAGAAACGTTGCTTTCCACCAGCTGAGGATCCAGCCTAGAGGATCTGGCTTTAGAGGATGGAAAACCACTACAAAACATAAGCTCTTGACTTGACACACATCTTGAAGGCCAATGGTGAGTGGCGCCTACCAGCTATACATCTCCCACAAGCCATAAAGCTGATGAGCAGTGAAGAGACCCAGTAGATGAGGGTGTGACAGCTGGAGTATGCAGAAACATAGGAAAAGGAGTTTGATTTGATTTTATCTGTCAAACAACAGAATATTTCTTATGGTAAGGAACATAAACCAAGTCTGTACTTCTCATCAAAAGCAGAAGAGGATTTGATGACAGGAGTAGTTTGCTTGCTTGCTTGCTTGTTCTTATTTGATTTGTGGCATGAGATTGATGAGTTTTTCAGGTGCAGTTGAAGGGAATAGCTGTATAATCCTGCCCAACACTATTCATTAGATTTATCAGAGAAATGTACTTGCAGAGAAGCAGCAGTGCAAATGCAATTACTTACTCTAAGTCACAGCTGCAAATATGGAGTGTGCACAAAAGAGCTTTCCCATTCAGAAGTCGGTTTTCATTTTAAATTGACTTTGGGGACAACTTGCGCAAGAAATGACACAATCTAATGTCTTTCCTTCATTTTAATTAGATCTCATATGCTTTAGCTATGACAATGAGATTTCTTGATGTTACCGCTCTCCTTTAAAAATGTTAGTTTGCTTTAAAAGAATTGTTGCAATCTACAGATGGTGCTGTAAGCAAAAAGGAAAACAAAAAAAAAAGTATACTGGTACTTATACATACTGGTCTGTCAAGAGCATATCATATGTAAATCTAAAAGACTTTCAAAGCCACAGATCTTAGTTTCCAAAAGGCTGATCTTGTTAGAGGATAAAACTAGCCAGGACAATGTGGACTAGCACCATTGCTCTGCAGGGGAATGTTTGTACTATTGGAGCATTTCGCCAAAAAAAGAAGGTTCCTTCTACAGCCCAGTTTTCTTCATCATAAAGTACTTCAGACTCACTCATGGGCCAAATTCTTTAGATTCTTCATAAATTCAGCTGGGCGTTTGGCTAGTTTACAGGCCAGAGAATGAAGCTTTTTAGCTTTTTATATAGGAGAGGATGCAGAAGTAGGGTTCTTACCTCCTTGTGTAGACATAACAGAGGAATATGAACCCAGCTGCTAGATTGAGGGTTTGGGGTTTCTACTTGTTAGTACACACAGGAACACACATTTCAGACCTGCTCCTCTTTCCATCCAAAATTATATTACGGACACAGGCATGTTCTCATAAACCACACGGTAACATATTTCATCTCTTTATTTGCTCTACAGACCCTTTTTCTTCTCTGACAGCAGAATGAGAAGCAGCAACGCTGCACAATGAGTCAACCAAGTGGTTGTCTGCAATAGCACAGAGGGGAATTCTCTCTGGGTCTCAGATAAAGCTTTATCACAAAAGTTGGCAATGTCTTGCAGCTGCTCCTTTCTGCCTCTTTTCTCCTTTGCTGCAACAGCTCCAGTTTGTGTTAAAATACTAGCACCAAATTTGGCTCCTGGAAGTAGATAGATCCAAGTCACTGGGAATTGGCTTGCACATATTTGAGGGTAAAGTGCAGCCACTGAAATGCCAGTCATGACTACAGTCGACACTGTTTAGTTTATCCTTTCAGATCCCTATAGAAAGAGTATGATTTCTTGTCTTACGCCTGGTCCATGAGGCTCCAGCATGTTACGATGCCCTTCATGAGTCCCGTTGCTGATGCACCCCATGCTTCTGTCCCACGGTAAGGTCCTACTCTAAATTGCACTCGACCTGGAGGTATTATTGGAAGTGGCATTCCATTACATGCATTTGAACTAAATGTCAAGGCAGATTAAAACAAAAGCACCATTATAAATTTCAATCCTATTAAAAAAAAATACATTAAAAAGGCCCAACATCTATTTAAACAAACTCCCACAGAATGCTCATAAACTCGACAGCTGTGTGGAAACTATGCACATCTTTCAGGTAAGTTCCAGGGCTTGTTCAAGAGGGAAGAGATCTTGCCAGCCTCTATTCTATGTAAGTTTTATTGGTCACAGACTTCCTATTAATTAGCAGAAACATCAGTGATCTCGTGGGTTGCCTCTTATTTCTGAGGTGTTGCCTGCTCTCCCTCACTTGCAGAGGCTCCTGATGTTAAAAAGCTGACCTCAGGCTTTGGGGATTCAATAAATCTGTTACCACATTCCTCTGATAAATATTTTCTCAAGCTGTTTAGTAGAACTGAACAGCAAAGGGAACTGCGGGTAGTAAGAGTGGCCAAATAAACATTCCCATTAGTGAGTTGATTTTCCAGCAGCGTTGGTGCTACTGGAGCTGGCCACCATGGGATGCAGGCTGCCTCTAGCCACGTGGGTGCTCACTTATGCCGTTAAAGGTACATTGATGTGTAGGAGATCAAAGGTGAGCTGGGAAAACTCATCAGAAAAAGACTTCTGTGAGACCTTCTGTATGAAACAAAGGAATCAAACGGTGCAGGATGCCAAGCAAGGGAATAGCACATTCAGCCTGGTGTCCTGGGGAAACTCCTCTTAGCCAGGGTGGACGGACAGCTGTTTCATGTCAGAAAGAAGGAGTTCGGGTCATTTTCAAGAACTTTGGGGCTTTTAATATTTATTTTCAGCTTCAGATACTACTCTTCCCTCCCTTATTTCCCAATACATCTCTCAGACTTCCTAAAATCCTGCTCTACCAGGTGCCTTATTGCCATGAATTCAGCATTCGTACTGGGCGTCACACAGGCAACCGGGCATCTGTGAGAATGGATGATCTTTCCCTGGGCCTGCATGGCCAGGGCTTATTTTACACTGGCTGGAGGACTGGTTTGGATCAAATTCTTGACAATATGTGGGTTCATTAATTTCTTTTCATACAATTTTTGCAGAATCTGACCATTGCAGCTATATCAAACGAGTATATAGCAAATATCTAGCACTCCTTTTTAACTTTGAATCAATGATGAAATTTCAGTTTGACTTAGACTGGACTACTTAATATATGGAAATAAGGAGTGATGAGAAGTTTTTCCAATTTAACTCAGTATCGTATCTTCTCTGCACTGTTTCCAGTGGATAAAAAGAACAAAAATAGAAGAGGATGAGAAAATAATCTAGGTTCAACAACATTTTTTTTCAGTTAAAAAAATTACAAAGAAAATTACTGCATTTCTCTATTCCAAATTTTAATTTTTGAAATAAAACAACACTTGTTTAATTATGTTGTATTTCAATGTGCCCGAAACAGCTACGAACGGTTTATGGTTGGGTGGTTAATTACGGGTTATTAACGATAGGTCTTTTGGCCTATTTGTTGAGATCGTGGAACTTGACCTATCAGGACTCTTATCTCCTTGGCCTCATTCAGTAATTAATTTGCCATATGGCTTAGAAAACAACAAGCAGGGTTGTTTCTCTCTCTGCATAGTGTGGTTTTAGGAGTCTCCGTAAAGTTCATTCAAGATGAGCAGCTAGACATTGCTAGAAGTGCACCCAGTTGCAGCGCAAAACTATTCCAAAAGTTAAACCTATTCCAAAAGTTAAACCTCAAATTGTCAAAGGCATTCCCTTCAGCTAGCATTGTCTTTCTTGCAAACTCATAAATAGAAGCCCAGCAAAGAAGGAAGCTGATAAATTAGACGTAGATCTATGAAGAGAAAGGGAGCCAGAGACCAATACCTACAAGACATATGTCTTTATTTACTCAAACATAAATCAAACAGAACAGGAACTTCTGCAAGTAAATCGGATTCCGTTTGTATGTTTTTCCTGACACATAAATCTGGCTGTAGCAGAATGGCATGAATAATAGAGGAACCGAACTCCCACAGTGACTAATCTTTCATTGAATCTGGACTGATAACTTACCCTGCTGAGCTGGACTTTGGTGCTGCTGTGGTGAGTCACGGGATCACCAGAGGCAACGTGGATGTTTGTTGCTAAAGAGTTTCTCTTGCTTAAGGCAAAAATGGCTTGGATATGAGCTCCTATGTGCTACTGTAGATCCAACCTTTATTAATGTTATTTGCTAGACAAAAAGGGCTCTCTCTTCCGAGGCCTTGAAGAAAGAGTCTGCAGCTGTTTAGGTAACAAATAGCAAAACACAATGCAGGGGATCTAATGACAGGAATGCCAACTGGCAGTGAGAAAAGACTAAACCACTTGCAGATGTGTTTGTGCATGAACATCCCTATGCTAAAATGTAGCAAGAACCCAACTATCCTCCAAGATGTGGGGAAGCATCCCTTGGGGTGCGATGGGAGCTGGCTTCAGTCTCTCAAGTCCCCAGTTCCCAGGAGATGTACACCATCATTTCCCGACACTCAAGCTGATGGAATATGCCCAGAAAGCTGCAAAATGATAAGGCGTTGTAACAGTTCTTTGCAAACCGTACAGGGGTCTTCACAGCAGCAGCTATAGCCACATGGCTCAGGTACAACTCGCCTGGCTGACAATAGTTGTGCTGTATCTACGTGAAGTATTAACTACAAAAGGCTTTCGCAGCCAGATTCATGAGGCATTTCCAGGAGAGAAAAATCCCCTCTTTCTTAGCTATGTTTTGCTGTCCAAGCTGCTGAGACTGCAAATTTGACCATCTTTTAACTTGAAGAGACCTTAGGTGAATCCAGTCTCACTCTTAGGAATGTTATCTTTTCAATTTTGGCAAACAGAGGATATTTTCATAAAGATTCCTCTTGCTCGCACTAAAATGGAGAAAGATGGAACATGAGAGAGGGTTTTACTCCTTTGGCTGACAAAGTCTGCTTTGAATAAAAAAAATGGATCATGCAAAATATTATTAATGATCAAATCCACAGTTTTCGCTAAGCCAGAACATTACTCAAGGTCATATCCCCTGAAATCCTCCTTTGACTGATGGAGTGGTTTCTTCCAGTTTAAACGCAGTCACAATATTATCCCTAATGTAAACTGGCAACATGGATGTTTTTGCAGTTGGTGTTGGTAAAGCATTCCCAAGAGTGGCAGATTACTTTCCACCATGGAAAAACAAATTCCACCCTCTCTGCCATCACTCCCAATTCCACTCACCTTTTCCAAACAGAACATTCAGTAGGAAATCCTGATGATGTTAAAGCTACTTCTGCTGAAAACCTGGCTACCTTAATTGGTCCTGTTCACTTGATATATGACATTTTCTAAGTCAAAGTTTTCCTGTGCTGAGCATCCATTAATTATGTGTCCAATGAGGCCTTCCTGGTACTGTATCAAATCCATTAAAACCTATCTTGCAGGAATGGAAAATGAGTAAGCAGATCCACAAAGAATAACAAAACAAGAAGTTCCTCTGGGGTGTGTTAAAGACTGCCTTGATGCAGTGGGGCAGGCTGTCAGGGCTACAGCAGCAAACCGCTGTAGAGGTCGGGAGTGGAGAACAGACTTACAAGCAGCTCTTTGGAGCAGCAGGTTGGCAGAGTTACCTGGAATGATCGCATGCGTTAAGTCTGTTGATGCTGAGTGTCTCATAAATACCTTGATATATAGCAGGAGGAGCACAAGAGTGGCTCCTGCAGAGCAGGACATCGTGGAGGCGAGGAGGGGGATTCGATGCCTGTGCTGGAAAAGGGCTAACCTGGTTAAGGAAAGAAAGGTTGCAGAGACAAGGGGAGGGAAGGAGGAAATGAAGGGAGCCTTATTTAGAAACCACAGTGCGGTTTTAATTCTACCACAATTGGAGTTAATGGCTAGGCTCCTCTCAGCTGTACAGGTCTAGAAGACAGTTGCGAGGCTGATAGTTTTTTAATGACTTAGCAAAGAAGCCATCTGGAAGGACAAAGTGCTGCATTATTTCTAGATTTGAATGATGCTAATGTGTTGTTCTAGCGTAACATCCAGTGAGTTATGGTGGGTATACTGGAAAGGGGCCAGGTTGGTTCTTCTACCAACACTTGGCTGGCAGGTTCAGTAGAACATAGAGACAAATTTTCAAACTACACCACAGTGCTCTAAAAGATGAGTTATCTAAAGAGACTTTTTTGGGGAAAAACCCCTCAACAACAACAACAAAACCCCACCAAAACCAGATGACACATAGAATGAGCCCCTTCTGAAGTGAAGGGGTTATGTTATATTTCATGACACTGTGCAGGACCTGTGACCAGGTCTCTTCCCTCTCCTGTCATCCTTGCAGAAGCCAAAGCGGGGACCAAGGGCTCACGTTTCCCACTCTCCTGCTGCAGCTCTGGACACGGGTAGAGTCCTGGGGCAATGGCTTGAGAACACAAACCATCAAAATCTTGCCATTAGAAAGGCCTCTGATGAAACTTAGCAGTCCTTGCATTTTGGGTCTCTAGGCCAAATGTGGATTTCTAATTTTCAGGATGTGAATCTAGGAAAACAAGAACTACATCAATTAAACCTGTGTCGGTTGTTTTAAGGACGGAAGATACATCTATACCATGCATTTGTGAGTCTGCTTTTAGGTAGATGTAAGCAGGCTGACAAAATGCCACATAGCCATGGTTAAGGCTGATTTAACAAGCCTCTCTAAGAGAAAAACTGTATCAGATTAAGTTTACACATTCACACAGCCTATGGATTGAAGTTGAACCAGATCCTGCTTATACTGCGCTGATCAGACACCCTCTACCCTCTGAGAATTGTACAGCTTCTTAAATATACATCTATTCATCCTAATAGCTGTGCTGTTTGCTTGGGGTGGTATCCATCTTCATGGACTTTAGACATTTTAAATTTAGGCATCAGTCATCCTAGGCTCCCTTTATCATGAGAGGAGAGAAATGGCTCTCTCTGGAGAGAGATTCATCACATGTTAAAATAGGTGTCTGAGAAAGGAGAGATGGATAGCTCTTTGGAAGGGCTTATTTCTCTAGATGTCTAAACAAAGTTATTGCACATGAATCTCAGCTTATCCGTGTCCTAGTATCCAGCTCTCCTCCAGCCTGTACGTGCAGGTATCTGGCTGCACACCCACCCAACCTAATGTTTCTGTTCTTTATAAGGTGTGGGCATCTGTCTAGAGATATGTATGAAAAATAATTAAAATACACCAATGACTACAAAGGACTTTTCATATTTCACTGTCTACTTATCTCTGTTAACTCAGATAAATTAGGTCAACCAGGGAATGTGGCCCATGTGCTAAAATCATCAGTGGATGATGTCATGGACAAAATGAGTCCTCTTTTAGGAGTTTAAAAGGTAATTGAAAGGTTATTTTTTTTAGAAGTTCACTTCATTTTTTCTAACGGGAAGTAAATGAGATTCAGGTCATATTCAGGCAAGCTCAGGGTGAAGTCATAGGGTGAAGAGAGGGAAGATGGAGTTGAAGATTAATTTGATTAGGATTTCTTAAGATAATATTTGATTTTATGAGGGGTTTAAAAGCAGTAAGGTCCATTTACTAAGTCTGAGCTGTTCACTCATTTTTTTTCAGGCTATACGGAAAGGTACAGAGTCTTGGTTGGAGTTAGATGGTCACAAATGGAGAAAAATTAATACCAGTTACACTAAGAATCTGCAAAGTGTTAGCAGAATAAGTGGATTTGATTAAATGCAGAGTTGAAGATTCTCTGATTTCTCAGGGAGTTTCCTAATTTTTGTAATACTCAAGCTGTGAACTTTTAACTTGGATGAACACTACAAGCTTTTAATTCTACTATAAACAAGTAAGTTAAAGAATCCACAGGAAGAAAACAATTCCTTCCCATACTTGTGGTTTCCAAAAAGAGTTATTAAACGTAGAGATCTGTCTCCTGTTGCTCCCAAAGAAACTTGAAACTTCGTAACTAACTAAAATAGGAAATAACATGGATTCAGAGAATAAAATCCCAACGTTAGCAGACACAGGATAAAGTCCTTCAGCAGTGTATAACATTCAGTGTTTGTGAAGCAGCGTAAGATCTAGTACACAACGTGCTGACCGAGGGGGTAGGACAATGGAGATCTGCTGGTGCAAAAACAGTCGACTCTGAAATACAGCAAGCACTCGCCTGGGTTGCAGAGCAGAGAATAATAGTTTTGATTTAGAGGACACTCACAACAGTTGTGAGGCCGTCCTAGCTCTGGGCAATCCATTAGTGTCACCAAAATTAGAAGATGTGAAAAAAAGTAACGGGAAAAAAATCCTATCTTTCTGTTTGCAATTTATGAATGCATCCCCAAAGGTGGCAGGGCTATTAAATATCCATCAAGCTCCGACGTGCCAGCACATCAACTGAGTTTGTTTTTGCAGGAAGTTTGGAGGGTTACAATAGCTTTACCGGTGTCTGGCAGAGAGTCCTGGATGCCTGCAGTAAGGATTTCTATGTGATGCATTTTACTTTAAAGCTGTGACAACCGATAAACAGCTCATATGAAACCTGCATGAACAAGAACCTGAAAGAATGAAAAAATCTTTACTCCAAGTATACTGTGTGCCTCTTGTAACCTTAAAGTGGTTTCTTGAGTCAACAAAACAAGGATTTTTCAAGGGGATAGATACGGAGTGCAAATTTGGAGGAGGAGAAAAGTAAAGAATCTAAGTGAATCTCCCAAAACTATTTTTTTTTCCCTACAAAGAAGCCTGAACCAAGGTGATATACTTGCCAAAAAGATTCAGGGGGATTTAAACCTGAAGCTCGTGGTTTGCTCCTTTCGCACATTTCTGGTGAAAATTCATATAAGTCTGAAGATCAATGAGCCAGCTTATGCACACTCTTGCTTTCCTCCAGGACTTTGGACAACAGCCCGGTCTAGACATCATTCTGCGAGTCATACAGACATTATTTTCCTTCATCTCTTCCAGGAGCTTTCCTTACCCTGCCATCTTATCAAAGACTTAGTATTTAAACAGCTTAAGCTTGATTCAGCTTGTTTTAGATGAATTGGCCATGGACCATTTCTACAGGCAGCTCACCAGTCAGAGCTGGGGAGCAGAAAACACCAGCTTCGAGGCTGGGATAGGCAGTACGGGCAGGCTGGAGGCGGTGACGTCCTCCAGCATTACTGGATCCAGAAGAGCTCATGGTCCACAGCTTACGGACAACCTTTGCCTGTGAGCAGGAACACCAGAACACATCTCCAAACTCCTTGGTCTCTTTAGCACCCCATCTCCCTAGATAGCTTCTTATGAGTGACTCACACTTCTCCGTTTCAGAAGGTCTTTTAACTGTTTGGTGGATGTTTAATATCCCGGCTTTTAGCTTGAGCAAACTTAGACTTCCAGTTTCATGGAGATAGGATCCTTGAAGCTAACAGCCTGCCCTGTTTTCTTCCTAGTGTGTGCTTGAGACAGCTTACCTAGATTTCTTGGGTTGCTTTCCTGTTTGCTCTTCCTAGAGTCCCATCATGTTAGACTGATGTAAGGAGTCTAATAATGTTTACAGCTTTACGGCAACACTACCTCACTGTTGTCAATATTTATGCCGTTTTTACAGGACAGTGTACTTAGATGAGCACACAGCAGCTTGAATTCCCCATCCACTACTACTTGCATGTGTCGTCACTGTAAATACTAATGCAATTATTAAGGAAATGTTTCTTTTCTGGATGGGTAAAGGAGGGCAAGTGATATAATCTATGTAAAAGCAGGAACTTGAACCTCCATCTCCAGAGAACCAACTTCTGTTAATTGTCTCTTACGCAGAGCGCTGAGGAGCATCTGAATAGGGAGGGAACAGTACTTCTGTCTCAGTAGTGGGGAAGGTAAGAAGACCTAGAAATTAATTTAAAGCATATTTTTCTTCAATCCATGATGGTCCAAGTAGGTTTGGTCCTAATTTCATTTCGGGTTGGGAAGGGAGTTCAGGAAAACAAATGGGTCTCTCCAGATTAAACATGGGTGGAAGTCTGTGTAATGAATTGAATTGGCCCTAGGATCATTTTGCTCATCCTTGCTTTTGTGAAAATATTTGCAATGTGACTTTTGGGCCAACTGAGAACTGCCTCTGTTTGTTAAGGACCGCAAAGAATGTTTAGAGTAGAATTTTGGAAAATGTCTTTGAATAATGTGGATTAGTGGCTGCCTGTGTAATTTAAACTTTGCCATAATTAAATACCAAGAGCAATTAGCAAATAACATCCAAAAACTGCACTTATATAAAAGATCTCTTTAGAGAATTACCAACTAACACAAGGACTTATAATATTGGGAAAGCTGCAAATGATCCTGAGGGTTGTCATCTCCTCTTCCCCTCTGCCTCCAGAGTACTGGAAAGCTCTATAGGCTCCCCGGAGGGGAAGGATCTTGGATTTCTCCTGCAGCAGCCTGTGGTGGAAAACGGGACTGAGCGGTTCTAACCTTCCGCCTGACCAGCCTGATTCATCTCTTCGGGTGCTCAGGAAGCGCAAAGACTATTTGCTAAATATTCTGTGACTGTTCTCAGGAAGAGGATCCCGGGAGCATCTGCTGCCTGAGGAAGTGGGATGCTGAGGGGCTTTTTTCCACCTGTGTGGGATTGGCACCCAGGAGCGATACAGAGAGCACTGAAGGTTTGATTGTTGTGGCTGGGGAGTGCTGTTCTGTCGGCTGCAGTCTGCGTGAAGCCAGGCTGCATTTCTGTGAGCAACAACCGTTTCTCTGAGAACACATACAGAGACACACGGACACAGGAAATAAAACAAGTGAAAAATTTAGGAAGGTGGAACGGAAAAGAAAAGAATAATAGGAATCTGCGATTTACGAAACAGCACAATGAATGACAGAAATAAAGGAGCCTGGAGTTTTATAAGATTATCTGAATTCATTTGAGAAGCAATACATGAAGTGAAGCTTTGTAGCTCTAGAGGCGATATTCCCTCAACTTTTTATGTCTATTCAAATGCCTAGTGTGTGGATTTGCCAAGCTTAAAAGACTAGCAGACTTGGCAATCTAATTCTTTTATCTGCAAGCCAGGTAGGGCACAGGCAACTACCCAACTTTCTCGTATTTTCCTGCCAACATTTTCACTTTACACTTGAAGGGACTTGGTGCGGAGGGTACATCGAGATGCAGTCTTTGTGTTTGTTCTGCTCTGCAGCAGAGACATACAAAGATGCCAATGACGTGTGAGGATTACGGGAAAGTCTGACCCTTTGTTTACTTCAAAATGAGCTGAGAAGATCCAAGAAACAGCATTAAGCAGCACAAGCTGAACCTGGCCTGGGAAACAAGAGTCAAGGAAATAACTGGTAACTGGTTCGGGCAGAGCGGGTGCAGAAGGGTCGTATGCTAACTCCTCACCCACGACATCCATCTGGGACATAAACATATCTGAAACTAAAAATAAAGTGCCCCCCTGGCCTCTTTACTAGGATACCTGAGCAACTCTCCATCGTCCATGCTGTCCTCACAGCTGCTTGGCCAGACCCCCTCCAAAGAGGCACTCAGCCAGCCTTTACGTCGGGAGGATGCAGGGATGTAAGGAGGACCCTTCTGCTGAGGCGTAGCCCTCTCTCCAGAGGAGAGACGTGACTCGTGCAGAGACAATATCCTGCTTTTAGCTGGCTAACATCAGGGACGACAAATTCTGCCTCTAGTGAGTCTCGTATGCCCACAGGAAGGGTACAGGCAAGCAGGATCTAGTTTGGTGCGTGTTCCCAGTCAAGTGGGTGAAAGACAGCTCTAGGTCAGCAGCTGTGTGACGGTGCTAATATAATGCTGTGCCTCAACTATTAATCCCAGCACTGTGGGTGATAAAGACATATCCCGGCGTGCCTGTGATGGAGTAAGCAGTTGAAACGGCATTTCTTTTCTTTTAGGCGAGCATTCCAAGTTATCTAATTCCCATTTGGACTTAAATATTCATTCTTGTTGTCTGCAAGCTAAAATTCAATATCTGAAGATATTTTGTACTACAACCATTGAAACCTAAAACTTTTTTTTTTCCTATTAGTTTCTGATGAGACTGATTAAGATGTAGTGAAGTCAGATCTGGGATGCAGGGTAACACATTCCAGCTCTGCTCACAATAAGCGTCTCAGATTTACTCCTGGATCCCAAGCGTTCCCCTCTGATACAGGATACTGCATTCCCACAGAGTTCTTAAATCCCTGCTATGCAGCAGAAGTGTGTGGTCAAGAGTATTTTGCATTGTTGGATAACAGATTTCAGTAATGTTTCTCGCATCTTCAATGCAGCAGAGGATCTAGTTTTTGAGAGAGGAGCCGCAGATTCATATAGCAAAAATCAGACATCAATCAAAGCCATAACGTCTCCATCTAAAATCTACCTTACCCTCCACCGTTTCAATGTGTTGCTACTTGCATATGGACAGTAGATCCAGATAAAATGACTGATCTTCTCCAAGAAAAAGGAATGCCTTCAAACATGAAATATTCACTTCATTTATGGCCTGCAAGATTTTTGGAACTCCATGCTGTGCCACAAACCTTTGGCTGCAGCCCTTTCCATCAGCCCATCCAATTCGCCCCTCGCCTCGGGACATGCTGACTCCATAGCAAAAGCTCATGCAATTCATTTTAATGCCTGTCCGATCATCTCATTTTTATGGACCACCCAGACCTCACTGAGCTAAAAGCCCTCTGGAAGCTAAGAGAGAGCCATATTTCCACGTTATTTGTTTTTGGTTTTGTTTTGTTTTTTTTTCCATACACATAAACTCTGACAGGCTCACATTGGAAGTGATTGAATCCAATTAAACCTGTTTTCATATTACAGTATAATCTGGACGGACTTGTTTACACTAATTGGAAAGTAATTATGTGCCTCTGCTAAACTGGTAGGTTTTGATTGTGGGAGTTTCAGGGACTAAAGCACTTCATGCTTTTCACTTTGGGAGTGTGTTAAAGCTGTTTTATATAGAAGACACATGAAGCGAAGTGGCCAGAAGAGTGAACTGATAAAATCTCAATGAGCTCAGACCTTGCAGATGGTGAAAATCAACTTAGCTTCATTCAGGTCACCATGAAGAGGAACTGGGCCACTGTGTCCTTGCTTGAAGGAATGTGTAAGCTCATTTTGAGCATAACACGATGAGAAAGATAACAAGCCAGCAGGGAGAGCTGGGGAAGGACAGGGACACCATGACTAATATTTTGTGACTGCTGAGCAGAGGCATGGTGTGCTGCACTGTGGGACAGCAGCAGGAAGGTTTATTATTAAACTTGTAGAAATCATTAGTAGGAGACTTTTGTTCTGTTTTATTACCATGTTGGGTCCTCTACAAATAAAAAGATAGAGAGAAACATGTGTAAAGAGCTTTGTGTGACAGAGGATCACACAGTCACTGGTGTCCAGCTGCTCTACAGCCCAACCAGATTTTCTGCCTGAAGTTTTCTTATGCTGTTGCCGAATCAGCAACACTAGAGCTCTTGGGACACAGGCAAAAATCAAGCAGTTACCCGAGAGCTGCTTAGATGCAAGTCACTAAAGGGATGGGAAATATCTTTGAGGAGTCATTGAGACAAACGTACCTGGGACACTGTCTGGAAAAGCAGACCCCTGTGGCCTCCGACACCAGAATGAGCGTTAACCTCATGGCCGAAATTCTACCTGCAGCGGTTTTATGTCAGGGTAATTCCCATGTGTGCCACCACATGACAATAAGGGCAGTTAATGATCAATCTGTTTAAAAAGCTGAGATGCTATGGCTTTAAAATCTGGAGTTCTTGATTCCTCAGACCTTGCTGCCATATAACCCCTGAAACTAGGCTTTAGATCTGTAATTTTAAAGGGGTGGGGGAATTAAAAACACCTAGGATTTTTAGATCCATAAATGCCTATGAGTCTCACAGGGACATAAGTTTCTACATATCTTAGGACTTAAGATTTTATAAGGTACAAGGTGGCATTTACTTCAGGTGCAAAAAACTCAGGTTTATGCTTTTGCAACCAACTGAGAATATAGCACCGCTGTAGTGAATGAAAGCCAGTTTATGAAAACTGGCTGAGCCAGTTCTAGGCTACCTGTTCGGGTGTTGCTAACACTTTTTCCTGTCCCATGGATATACATGAAGCTGAGACTCTTCCCAGGACAGGACTGGTGTTCATCTGAGAATTAGTGCCCGCTGCTTCGGGCGTCGGACTTGCAGGAGCAGTTTGAAGTCACTTCTGAAAAATTAGGGCCTTTTTAATAATTGGTAGGTTTACCACCAGGCAAACTGTGCTTTTATCTTAATTTGGGGGCAGGGGAGGGCAGAATGGATAAGAAAGAAAGAAAAAAAGAAGAAAAAAAGAACTGGGGGGGGGGGGGGGGACGACAAGGAAAAGAAAGCAATGAATCTTGCATATCATATATAAGCTCCAGGGGCACTGACATTCTGTGCCAGTGTCTTATTTGCATGGCTATTTCAAAAGAAAAAAATAAACAGGCAACTCCACAGCTGCCGATTAGTATTCTGCGGCTGTCCGAGATCTGGCATCGCCCCCGGCACGGCCGACACCGGGAGCTGCAGAGGCCACTGATGGCTAACAGCTGAATCCTCCAGCAGCCGGGCTGCGGAGTTTATGAAGCTGAGGTATCATTTATTTTAAATTCATTTGCTCTCACGCAATACAGGTTGATTACTGAGAATGAGGAAATCTGAATGTTGTGTTTTCTTGTGCAAGTGGCTAATAAAGTGTCTTAGAGCAACTGGGGTGCTCGGCTCCAAACACACAGTGCTTTCGCAGCACAGTATAGTTCGGCAATGTGGGCTCCATTTTTTCCAGGGTTTCTGTAACATTATGTCAGAACATGATTTAAATGTAATAACAATTGTTTGGCTTGCAATCCGGGAGGAACATGTGGTACCTTTTTACTGTTTTACTATTTTTATAAGTTAAGCTACATCATTTTTTGTTAACTTAGAGTATCTGTGGTTCCCAGGGAGAACTTCTATTCCAGATTTCAATTTTCTATTCTGTTTCTATGTTTGAAGTAGATTTTTTTTTTCCCCTTTCCAATGGCCTTTAAAAAAGGTTTGTCTTTTAGTGTAAATCCAGATAAAACCATCCTGGTCTTGTCACCAGCACCCTATTGTAACTAGAAGTGGATATTAAATTACCTTGTCCAACTGGCTGATTGCCATTAACTCTGAAATATCTGATTTATCCATGAATTCACTGTATCCGAGACAAGAAGTGTCCCATATAATTTCGCTGCTTTTCAAGTGCAAAAGACTGCTTCTCTAATAGAAATTTCACAGTAACCTCTCTTTTCATGTAGTACCATTCACACACCCATTAACCTACGATGACACAACTGTTTGTGGAAGTGAATTTGAAGGTTGCATGCACATGTTTGTGGAAACCCAATGCTCTGTTTGAACGTGCGGTTATTCGTGCCAAAGAGCACGGGCATTCAGCCAGGGAAGGAAAAGAAACAATACAGCGAGCCCCGTCTGGCCAAACAGGGCTAGCAAACCTCTCTTGACTGTTTAATATTGAAACCCCACACTTGTCTGCTGTAGTTTTTAGAGCAGCACGTTATCAGTACCCATACCTTATATATGAGCTGGGAATTGCGCGTGGGGGAACACGCTGAGGTGTACTTACGTGATTGATAGGTGCTCACGTAACCGGCTAACCCTGACGAGCTGCTCGTGGATGTGAATATTTTGTCACACCCACTTGGTTGGCTTTATTTAGAGAGGGACTAAGAATGGAACCTGAAAATCAAATTCCACCAGATCTCAGGATTAGAGAGAGTCGAGCTCATATCCCAGCCCCTGGTTGCTCTCAGCCTGTTCCTGCTCATCGCGTGATAGTGGCCACGAGGCTAATCCCTTCCAACAGCTACCAGCTCTCTCACTTACTTTGGACCAAAGGCTGAAAATGCCTTTTATAATCTCAATATTATCTATTACCATCGAGTCTGAACCACAAACCTGACTTACACCTCTCCCCAAACCATGGCTAAAACTCATCATTTTGATTTATCTCCATTTCAAAAGGAGGAGAGCCAAGAGCAGCCAGTTCCTTTTTAAAGGGGAATATCCAGCTCACAAAGCACTCAGAAATAGTTGACAGAATTAATTTAGGATGATCAGTAACTTGCGAGATTTCCAGTAGTTCAGTTAAACCAACTCACCAGGATATCTTGGTGTCTTCAGCTTCTCCATCTGCAATTCACTTCTGGAATGGAAGGTGCAGCTCTGGAAAAAGAAAAAGCCCTCAGCGGTGCAGAGCATGAGAGGGGATCTGTACTGGTTGTGTGTGGCCTCGGTATCAGCTGAGTGAAATCTAATGATTTCCATTTAAAACTGCATGTTCCCGAAGCACGTGCATGGCTTTGCTGAGTGTGTGCACCAGAATTCCTTTGCACCCTGTGGTATTTTTTTGGGTATGCACTTAAGACTTGAGTACACGGGGCAGGTTACCAGTGAAATCATAGCAGTGTAATTATAATGTTATTATTAGGCACACTTATTCCAGAATAGAAACTACAGAGAAAGCTACACCAGTATAACTATGGCAATATAATTAGGCAGTAGACAGACTTCTTAGTCATGCTAAATTTTCTAATATGGGTCTGATGCAAAGCTGACAGAATACCCAGGCAAAACAAGATGACTGTGCAGATTTCTGGCGAGGAGTCTGTGCTCAGGCTGTAGGATCAGCTACAGAGCTGCACGGGATAAACACTGAGTATCCTCAGAAATCTGCAGTCAAAGATATCCCATGCTGCTTGAAGATACAGATTTTTGCCTTTGATATTGGACTCGAGTCAGCGGCCTGCAATCTGAAAACAATTCTCAGACTACAACAGAGCATTTCATAGCTTTAATTCTTGGAGAATTTGACCTGTCTCCTATGAAGCACCAGAATCCAAAATTTAATCCGCAGTTTCTCTCATAAGCTATGTATCAGAACAGGATTTCTTGTGAGCTTTCCAATTCCTGATGGCAGAAAATACCACAAGAAAAGACTTGCTTTATTCTAGCCAAACCCAGAAATTTCAGAGACATGCAAAACTAAAGAAGTGGAACACCCCAAGTGTTTTGAGACGCACAGAAGTTTTTTTAGGATTCACGTTAATGTGACCAGATCTCTTTGCGGTCCCTCTCTGTTTCAGCCACGACAACCTGACTGATAAATTGCCATTTCTCAGCAGTTCAGGCAGATTCCTTATTTGAAGGAATGAGATTTCTTTGTCCTGAACATATTCCGCCTTGCTGAAATTGGTGCTACGAGAGGGCTCCACACAGCTAACCATTTCTTAGAAATGGAAGAAAGAAACCCCAAATCAAAACAGAAATCAGCTCAACCTGTTATTAGTGGTTAAAAGGGGAGAAGCTGTAATATTTGAGTCTGATGTGGTCCCACTTGCTCCTAAAGAGGGTTAATTTTTTTTTTAATAGTGAAGTGTAAAAAGCAACTTGCAGCTTTCGCTTCTTTCCGAGAAATCATAAAGACCTTTAGTGCCCTCTACAGCCCCACTGAACGCATTCGTGCCCAGAACGCTCAACTCACTTTTTGTATTCTTGTTCTTCTCTCTGTTTCTCAAGTGAGCTGCAATGTACAGTCCTTTAAACGAGCTTTCAGCACTGCATTAATCACATGCCTTAATGGGCAAATTCAGCTTTTTCCTTGCTAATATATTTGCATGCTCTTTACGTAACAGAATGCTAAAAAGTACAGTCTGTGCAGCTGGAGAACTACGAGCTTATTTCATTTCCAACCCAGCTATGCAGCATGTGGTTTATATACCGAAAAGAGAAACAGAAGGAACAATTTTCCTCCCTGTGCACCGACACTTCATCTCTTCTGCTTGTAGCCAACTGCCTCTGATTGTGGATAACTCACGGAAAAGTCTTGAAAACCCCGAATTACTTTGCAGCCTCGTACATTTACTGTGAGTGATTTACACAAAGTGTAATGGACCTGTGTGCTGTTTTAGAAAATAAAAATGAAGGCACCTTGAGTAAGTTTACCTAGCAGTTTCCGTGGCCAAAGGTCTGAAAGCCCTTTGCCGACTGCAAGACTGATAAAGCTCTCGGATCAGTGAAAATCAGGCTATAACCACGTTGTGAGCTGCGATTACGCGCTGAGCCTGGCCATAGCTATAACATCATTTCACCCAGCATTTCATCCACATTCTTCTGTAGCAAACATGACATCTCTTCTTAGGTGGCTCGCCTTTAACCGCAAACCCAGGTTTTGTGTATTTAGCTTTGCCCTATGGACAGCTGCGTAGTTTCCCACCCAGGAGCAGCTTCCACATGTGTCCTGTAAATACAGCCCACATCTGCTGACCTTCCACCGAGGGTTTTCATGATGGGGCCGTGAACTGTCACAGCCTTTTAAATGGTGCTGCTCTGTCGTGCAGGGTATCTCGGCGCCGCAACCCGGAGGTGAGCCCGAGGTTTCGGCTAGCGAAGCATCTTGTACTTGAAGATGGACTTCGGCCACCTTGTACTTGCCCAAATGGGTTAGTGCCGGTCATGCTCCAGCTTGACCCAAGTCACTTTAAAATTAGCTCAGGTGAACACGTTTATACAAGCTGCAGATGTGTTTCTGGGTCAGGGTGTAGACAAAATCACAGGAACAAGGGCAGCATCTCTCCAAGGCTTCGCTGTAAGCAGAAGCGCTCCCTAGGCGCTCAGCGGGGCTCTGTTTGCCGCTGACCACATCGGTTTACGCAGCCCATGTGGAAACCGGCAGCCACCCGATCCCGACGCAGGTTTGGTAGTGAGAGGGGGTTTTCCAATTACATGCACCATTTGTTAATGGTGGAAACATTGTCCTTTTATTGCTCTGTTACTGTAACCAATGTCTCCAAAATATCCTATGGAGGAAAAGTTAACTGATAGGAGCGGAGCTATTACTTCATCAGAAACTCTGTGACCTGGGGAACTGTTAAAAACCTAAATAATAACAAACCTTTTATTTACAACCAGTAAATTATGCCCATATGTTTCTGAGCAGATCCTTTCCTAGCAGATGAATTAACATGCCAGAAATAATCCACGTTAATGCACATTTTTTTTCAGCAAACCCTGATGCTTAATATGGCTAACAACCCTTTTGTTTCATTATGTTTCACCCTCTGTTCTTAGTTTTAGAGTTTCCTGGAAAACCAAATTATTTATTTATTGGGAGAAGGGGGGGAGGGGGGGCAAAAATAAAAATTTTCAATTGAAAATATCATTCTCCCTGTGGTGGTTTCATTTCAAAATACATTTTGATTTTGTGTGTGTGTGGATATGAAATGATACCTTGAAATGAAAACCTGTGTTTCATTTTGAAATGTCAGGCTGAAAAACATTTTCAGCTTAAGATGTCACTTTATTCCTGTGTTTAAAAATATAAAAATAGGAGTCCATGCTTCATTTTGAGTACTTTGATTTTTCATCACGTAACGTCATTCCCTCATTGCTGCCTCTTCCTTCCTCCTTACCCCTCTACCCATTCTTTCCTATGCTAGAAAAAGGCAGAAGAGGCACAAAACTGGCAAAAAGATGGTAGAAATGTTTTTCACCCCCTTTTTTTTTTTTTTTTTTTTTTTTCCCAGATAGCATAATGTTGAATAATTTTTTCAGTTTATAAAAAAGTGACAAGTGGAAAAAAGGAAATATTTTTATTTTTTCATGCTGTCTCACTTTTTCACTTTCTGTTGTCTTGAATTAAGAACTTTGCATTGAAAAAGTTAAGGGGCAAGGGAGGCATTCCTAAAATCAAAAATCAAGAAGCAGAAAAATGAATAATCCCACCCTTTTGCAGAAGCACAGCCTGGTCCAAATGCAAGATGAAATGAGAATGGAAACGGAAATTAAAAAAATGGAAGGAAATCACATGTTTTATCCGGACATGTTTAAAAACATTATGTTTTCATTTTAAACTTTCCAGGTTGATTTAAAAAGAAATTAAATCAGTGGAAAACTTTTGAAATCAGCAGAAAAAAAAAAAAAAACCAACCAAAAAACAATTCGGTAAAAGCCTTTTGTCCTTCCAGGTGGAGAGTCAGGCTCCGCTGGGGTCGGACAGAATAAATACAGAGACGCTCCTTCCTGGGGCTAAAGGTGCGCGAGGTTTTGCTGTGCAAGGGGAAGGAAGGGCGAAGCATCCAGCAACAGCACATGCTACGCTGCTCCCTCGCAACGTTCACACCCGCCCTTAACCCAGGGCGCAAGAAACCTGAACTCAAACCCAGAAGGAAACTCAAGCACCGGTTACCGGCGGGCACCACGTGCTGCCTCGGCTCCCTGCGGGTCCCAGCAAGCCCGCCGGGACCTCACCTTCGCGGGGAGTTAGTGCAGCTGTGAGGTCCGAGGGGTGAGAGATGCTGGTGGGCACTCAATCTGCCAATAAAGTAAGCCACTAACACCTTCAACTGTCCTTGCTTGGATAACAGCACTGTTTGTCTAAGGTTGGGCAAACTACTGGAAATAAAAATTCACCCCGTTAAATGCTGCGGGCTCCGAGTATCGGCCACAGGAAAGCACTAACATTCAGGATATTTCCAGTTGCGAGCTGGCTCGGCGTGTGCCTTTGTGTGTTGTGAAGGAACGTGATCTGTTACCGTTTTGGTTTATGCCACACACGCACATACGCACACAAATTACGATTGAGGATACAAGTGTAGAGTAGCTGATGACAATAAAATAGGATTAGACTGGAGCCTTGTCTTCACTTACTGATAGAAAAGGAAAATCTCACAGAAGACAAGTTTAATCCAGCTGTGAAATGTTTCAGGGGGGTTTAGACACATATCATATACCAAGTAAAGAATAATAGAAACAATAAATCCATGATAGACACATCTGAGTGTTTTGAGTGGATGTATAATCACTTTATCATTTTTTAAATGATATGCAGAGTTTATATTTCTGTTATTTCACATGCACCATGAAAGCAAACAGTGAATCCAGAGTGATTTGGGAAGAGAGATCACTGGGAGGGAAGAAATGTTAGACTTCAGATTAGTTTTCTACCCCATAAATTCAGCATTTCCATGCTTCTGTTCTTTGTTCAGTTCCACGCACCCACCCTGCTTAAATACACTCACAGAAACGAAGCGGTGCGTTGCTCTTGGTAGTGCTCCTTATTTTCCATCCAGTTCCTAAAGTATAAACATGTTTTCTATTTTGCATAATTGATCTGCTGGGTAAGAAGCTGGGTTTTGTACTGAGAGAGCAGCTGGCTCCCAGTTAACCTTGCTGTTTGATGCATGAATCGAACCCAGCTACAAGCAGACAGCTACATGCTGCAAAATTACAGACACATTTAGGATGGAAAATGATGATGGTAAAGATTAAGGACTATTTTTAGCAATTAGCATCGTCTGGAAGCTTAACTCATGCTCCCGTTGTTTTTTTCAGCTTCTCTTTTGGAACGACTGATGATGGGTGGATCATGACTCTTATCTCCTCCAGCTCTTACTATGCTACTACAGAAACCCTGTAGAACCTGCAAGTCACAGGTATGGGGAACCTGGGAGGAGAGGCTGCAATTGCGCAAGAGCGCAGTTCGTTATCAGAGTTCGTCTAGTTTTTTAACTTCGTGAGTGCAGTGAAAAGCTCATTTACACCCCCTCCCATCTCTGGACAGATTACCGCTTCTAGGAGGCAAGGTACATAAAACTCATTCAAGCTATCCTGCTGTGCTGAAGAGAGCAGACAAGTTTCCAAACCTCAGCAAAACATTTGCAGTGCAGATGAGAAGTGGGGAGTTACAGGACAGACCCAAGGACATAATTTTCTGTGGAAAAAGTAGGCAGAGGAAAGAAAATGAAAGGAGAAACTCCGAGCTCTAAACTTAGACTAGATGAATCGGGGAGTATTTCTGTTTTAATAATCATTAGTCTATCGGTTTGCAGATAGTGAAATGACTCCGTGACTCATTTATTTTGGGCTGTTTGCACCAGCCCAGGTTCCTGTCTGTACTTCTGGCTGTTGCTTTTTGCTGCTGCTGACTCGGTTTAACCAACCTTGACACTTAAAGGCCAAAATTAATCTTCCAAGTAAAAGATGGCCAAGATTACTAAATTATGTGCCTCTTCATTATCTTTAGGTACCTTCTTAGGACAGATGGATTGCCTCAAAGTCAGGGAAGAAAATCCTACAGGGAGAAAGCAAAGAATAATGTGCAAACACTGAATGAAAAAATGAATCTGCACCAAAGGAAACAAGGAAAAACACACATGCCATTTTTTTCCCCCACTCATTCTGTTTCCTTTATGTTCACTGGTTCAGGGCCGCTGGTAGAAGATGGAGACATATATTAATTCTCCATGCAGAAAAGTAAATAGTGATCTCCGTCCTCTGGGATTCAGACGTCTGGTCTCAGCTGTCCCTGAGGAATCTTCCTCCATTGCTCCATATGGTCTCTGACCATAGCAGATCCATTTAAGGGATACCATATCATTTTCTAAAGCCTCATTTAGACTCATACGCAAAAAAAACATCACCCTGTCACAGTGAAGCGATTTCAACCCCCTAAACCTCCTTTTTCTTTATTTCTCGTAACTAATTTAAAATGCAGGGATGGATTTAAGAAAGAAAAAGAGAGGTAAAGGAAGGAAGGAAAGGAAATAGCACAGGAGCTAACTTTCCAGAGTTGCATTAAATGATGGATTTTAAAAGTCCATTTTAAAGAAAGTTGTGTAACTGTTTTAGAGCAAGTGCCTGCCATAAAAGAGAGAGAAGGGAAAAAGACATTATCTGGTCTAGTAGTTTTCAGGAAGTTGTGGTCCCAATTCCCTAAAAATAAAATTTCTTTATGATCATCATTTTGCTTATTACTTCTGTTATAGTAGCACCCTGAAAACCTCAGCAGAACTTGGGATCCTACTGTAAAAACAGATTACTGGTGACCAGATATAGTCTTTGATTAAATCTAAACCAGGGCATTGGTGTAAACACAAAAATTTTCTCCAGAAGAGTCTCAGGAGCTCAGAACTTGTTTCTAATCTTGAGTTCAGATGAAAAATGCAAACATCATCATTACTTGTGAACTCAAGTATTTAAGAAATATTTATTTTGACTTTATGGAAATGTTTGACTGTGACCAGAACAAAGTGTTTATTTTGACAATGTTTAGCCTCTATCACTTCAAGCTACACTTTAAAATAGAAATGGTAGCAATAAAAAGATTTGCCGTGAACGATTTGACAGAACAAATAAGTGCCTGTGAACCATTCTGGTTAACATGAGAGGGCATTTCCTGATGGGAAACTTTTCTGGATGAAACTTTTCAACCAAATCAAGTCAGATTGGAAACTGCCACAGCACAGATGAGGCTGTAATGGAAGCTCATAAAATAGGAAGAGACTTGCTAAGGGCATCTCGACAGCAGGGCCAGGAGCAGAATGAAATCTCCTGCCTCCTTATTCATGGCGTAGTTTAGCCTTTAACTTACATGATTTTATTCCCATGCAACAGTCCTGCTGCGCTCCCTGTCCAGCACACCTCACAACTGCCAGCCTGGGGAGAAAAATCAGCCCATCTTTCTAGTAAACGACTGATTTCATGGGCCACTCTGGTAATGCTATTAAAGACGATATTTTTGAACAATAAGTAATCTGTTCTCTGGGATATTTGTACAGTGGAATTCCTTTTCCCTGCCCTGATTTTTTTTTAAGAAATAAAACTAAATTTCTATAGGTAGTCTAAACCTGACCTGAATAATTTATGGTAGAAAATATGGTTGGTGTGGAGCCCATCTCAGAGAGTTTTAACTTCTCTGGGTCAGAACTTTAACTGGTAAAATTTAGTACAGCTCTGCAATCAGCAGAGCAATGATCTGGCCTTATAGATTTCAGGACGATGAAATATTCTGTAATATTTCAAACCTTTTTGAAGCCTCCAGCTGAAATGAATGGAGATAATTTTGGAGCCTCTCTGAAGCGAAAGTTTATCAGATGCTACCAACTCTGGGCTTGTTACCCGTCAGTACCAGCAGCCATTCCCCTAAGCAGAGGATCTTTGTGCTGTAGGGTCTGCCTGGGATGAGGGGGGGGGGGGGGGTCCTGCTTGGCCCCACTACGCCCAGATCAGGACCAAGTGGCCTGGGCTGAGCTGACCCCACTCTTCTCTCCCAGCCCCCAAAGCAGGGTGAGCAGGATGGCGTGTTAACGCGGTGCCCTCTTCTGGGAAAATTACAACTTTTACCCAAACTTCAGGAGCTCTTAGGTCACACCAACTAGGAGTTCCTGCGTGGAAGAATCTGCATTTTGCCTCTCTTGCTATAACCTTGGGGAGTCGATTCCGGAGACTCGGAGACTTGGGTGGCTGTTGTTGTGTTTCACTGCCATGTACGAATTTGCTATTCATTTCCAAAGTTTCCTAGAAAAAGCTTTAAACCATTTCTTCAGATTGTAGTCAGAGCTCCCTGCTGGAGAGAGAGAATTTCAGAGTCTTTTCAAAGGACATATAATAAATAAACAACCCTGTAGCTTGGAAGAAACGCTGTGGAAAAAAAACAGCTACATCATGTGCGTGCATCTGTAGCCTAGCTGTATGTTTCCAATTTCTTCCCTTTCCATCGCTTTCAAAGCCAGATACCCATAACAGCCAGCTCAATCTGCCATGAACTTTGGAGATACATCGGTCTGTGACCATTTGTCATCTTAATGTCTCCGCCCAGATCTGCATTAAATAGCGCACGACAGTGCCTCTGTGGCCTCAGGAACCAACAGCCATTGCTTGAGAGCAGAATTATGAGTTGCTAGGGGGGGGTTTCAATTTTTTTTTTTTACCCAAAACGAATAAAAGGGATAAGTGAGCACATTTTCTTAATGCTCTTCCTGTTTCTGTTTATTAGAAAATAAACAAACAAAACAACTTGGAGAAAAAGTTTTCTTGTGGTACCATCTTCCTGCATGATCTAGGAGTGCAGGATATCTGAAATGAAGAGCAAGCCCTCCCTTAGCGTGTCTTTAGTTACCTCAGATTCAGAGCAGAAAGGCCGTACTGGGAAATGTTTCCAGCTACCTGCAGAAGAGGTCCCTGATCGGCTACATTATCCTATGGATAGTGCCAAAAGTTTTGTCTTGCATTCCTGGCACAGAGCTGATCCGTGGCTTCAGCACTTTCTGCAATGTGTTGGGCATCCACCCATCCAAGTGGGTGTTGTCCTTGCAGAAAGAGACATTCAACCGCTGGCAGTGAAAGGATCAATCTGTCAGACCTCAGGGGATGAGGCAGTTTGGGGCACAAGGCGTTTGGGTGCTCAGCCAAAACCAAAACGGCACTTTCAAACTTTTCAAGCTTTACTTGTTCCTGTGTCAACATGTTTGCTTGCTGGGACATGACTGGCACAGGATTTGGTCTCATTTTAACTAAGATGCACGAGGTAATTTATAGAGGAAATAAACCTCTTGTGGTGGAACAGTCTTAGTAAAACAGGTATGTGCAATGCACATCCTTCGACGGTGTTTAAAATGTATGTTATGACTCTAGGTTTTATTTCTGGATTTGGTTTAGTGCAGTTTACACTCTTGCATTTATTCAGACCTTTGCAGGCAAAGGGGTCTCAGTGAAACGGATGCTGGATCTGTGTGAAATGCCCCGATCCATACTTCCTTCTTCTCGACTCTGAAATCAGCCCTACATATTGTGTCTTTAGCAAAACAAAACAAACAAAAAACCCTCTTCAAGCCATGATTTCCATCCAGATAGCCATTAGATGTGACCTGACACATACTGGGTCTAAACCTTCAAAGGAGAATAGCACTGATTCGCAGAACAGCTTCAGACTTCTGACCCATTATCACCACAGTCTCTTTATAGAGAACCCAAACTTACAGGCAACTACATCTACCTATTTGAACATAATTTAGCTGAGACTCAAAATGCAAATAGCTATTACTTTCAGAAAACTCAAACTTAGCAGAAGGAATAGTTTCCTCTTGGATGGCCTGTGTTTACTTTAACCGTCCTTTGGTCCGTATGATTAGTGCTGCTTTCTTGCTCAGGATATGGGGAATTGCAAATGTTAATTTTTCTGACACACTATAATTACTGCAGACATCAACTGTTTTTATGCACTTCTCCAAAAATACGGTCAATAGTGTTTGCACAGGAAATTCTGGCTTGCAGGGAACGCCCTGGATTTCATCCGTTCTTGCTTGAAACCCAATCTCTTTGAAAAATCAGAAAATACCTGGTTTTACTTGTCTAATTTGTAAGTTGCATGAAACATCGGGTTTTGGTCTAGACATTGCTCCTATATCCATGCTGGCTATATAAGTCTTCCAGGAATACCTTCTTTATGTCTTTCAAAATGTTCCTAGCATTCTTCTCAAGCTAAGAATATATTTGCAGTCCTTTCTGCTGCCTTTTTCAGTATGAGTAAAGAATCAACAGAAAGTCACAGTCTAGTATGGTGGAAAGGGAGGATCAGGACACTTGGACTCCAAGTCCTCTTGCAATTATTTTCTGTCACTGTACCATCATGTCTGTAATTAGTGGTGCAGTTGATGGCAGTAGGGGCTACTCATGGATGACAGTTCTATGCACATTCTGCAACCCATGTTTCAGCACTGATCACTGGGCAGATGCCACTTCACCACTTTTGTTGGTGCAGTATTTTTGGCAAGGCAGAAAGCAGGACAGGACAGGCATACATTGTGCCCACTGTCACTTTGTGCTCTACAGCGATTATGTGCTCGTCCTGCCCTACTGTAACTGTACAGACAATGCAGGGTTTGGTCAAGCTGAGCAATGAAATATCTTCGGTCTAGATATCCAGCCCCAAGAATCTCTTTGTTTTTAGCTAAAGAAGGAAGGGGAAAGAGAAGAAAAGAAGAAACCTAACAGCAGTCACATCCGATGAGTTACCATCACTTTACAGTGCGTACGTCCCACCTCACCACATCCTTCTGTTGCGGTGTCTTTCCCTTTTGCAGAAGACAGGCACCTTTCACAATGGCTACACACACGTCTGCCTTCTCCTTTTGCCTCATCCAATGAAAGCTGCTTTAGCCAGGACTGCGTACACCCAAACCCGTGGCCTGTGCATTCATGTCATTGTTGGACACAAGCCCAAATCTTGTTATTTAAGACCAGAGGCATCACTGCTACCAGCTGAGCATTTATGTCTGTGGAGTAATAAGAATTGAAGTCAAGATAAAAATGAAAACAGCCCCTTTTCTCAGGCAAGCTTTACCTAAATATCAAGTACAGTGTGCCAGGAGCAGTTCCAAAACATTATTTGTGATCCTGATCTGGCCTAGGGACAAGAATATTACTTACACAGACTCTAGCAGCCCTGCACATAACTTTTATGAGAAGCTATCCTGCCAATTACTGCAACTGGAAACATACGTTTGCACACTGAATATGTGGATTATGGAGAGATTTTTGTTTGTTTGTTTTGGGGTTTTTTAGTGTGTGGAATGTTGGAGACTTGGTTTCCATTTGCATATGTGTATCTATAGGATACACTCCTAATGGAGCCCTTTGAATTACTGTGAGTGGCTAGACCAAGCATGGATTACAGTCGTCTGGAAAATAACGCTTATGTATCTAGTGTACTTCAAATAATAAAAAAAAAAAATGGTCTAAGGGATCTATCTACCTTAAGCACTTCTCTAGCTCTCAGCCTAATATCTGGTTACCTCACAAATGGGAATTCTTCAACACAACATACTTTCATTGAAAAGAAAGATGACTTGTTAAAACCACACGTTTTTGTGGAAACGGATCAACTCTGACAAGATCTTTTTTTGAACAATTTCTTGTGTGTAGCTAACAAGAGATTGCCAGAGTAGCCTGGGTAGATATTGATTTCTTGCAACATATGGGACTATCCACCTCAAGTTCCTATCAGAAAGATGTAACTTCGGAAGTCGTGGGTGTGATGGAACGATGGCTATGTCAAACCCAATGTCCTGTCATATAGAAGAGACCCTTAAAATTCAGCCTTAGTCCTCAAGATTATATATTGGAGAAAATTTAAAGCTAGAGGAACTTCAATCTGGCTGTTCTTATGAGAAAATGGACCAGGTCTCCCTCTGATTCAAATCAGCGTTTGGGCACTAAGCAAAGGTAAAACTGAGCTGAATAAGTTCTGTCAATGTTAGAAGATATATGGTGCACACCTTTGAGAAAAGAACACTGCATGACAAATAGTTCCTGAGAATAAACAACAAAAAAAAAAAGGTGTTTAACTCAATCTAATTTTGTGTAAAAGCAACAGTTGATGACAGCCAGCCAGTCAGGGCACATTGCAGATGGTGTTTTTCATGGCTGTAATCTAATGTCGTAGCTTTTGCAGAAGTGGAATTAAAAATCTTCAATTCTTTGTGGTGAAGACAGACAGATGCTTTCCTGCTTTAATTCCTGAGTGGCCATAACATGTTCGTTGACATTTCAACTTGATGTTTTAATTGGCTTATTTGAATAAAACTCAGACAGGTTATGTTGCTCCGTTTTATTTTGTGTCTCCCAGCCCAGCAGCCAACAAAAAGAAGACAGCAGGACAAGGAGGGGCAGTGACTTTTCACCTCTCTGATTCTCTCCGTGTTTTGTTTAGCTCTTAATATATTTAAATTCATGCCTTGTTAAATTAGAACTGTGTCCTGGAGGGACTGAAGTCAGCCACTGCAGTCCAAAAAGAGGGTGCCCAACATTCCTCCCAATTGTCCAGAAGAATGTTTTTTTCCAAGACCTTTTTTTTTGATTAATTAATTTCTTTCTCCTGTTCAGCTCTAAAAACATGCACATAATATACCTCGCAGTCCATCTCAGGGGTGTGCTGCAACCCGGGAACCAAAGGAGGTGGTGCCTTAATTTTTCCAAACTATGGAGGCCACTTGCTGGGGCGGACCACACCTCCCCGTTCCCACCGTCCCCAGGAGAAGGGCAAAAGCTTCTCTAGAAACCGTGCACGTTTCTGTGTCTGCAGCAGTGGCACTTTCTAAAGGCTCATGGACTGTTCGAGTATCACTTCAACCCATCAGGGGAGTGAAACTCTCAAGTAAAGAGCGCTGTGACCTTGCTAACCTGGATGTCTGTAGAAATCATCCCGGCTTTCGGCGATTATCATTCCTTGCCAGAAAGATGAAGGATCAAGAGGGCTGGATGGAGTGAGAGGGGAAGAGGAAGACAAGGAAAGCAAATGATTAGCACATAGGTTGATCTATCTGGTGTTTCTCATCTAAGACTTGTTTAGGACCTGCCTACAAACTGCTATTTTCCCCTGAATACTGAAAATGAGAGATGCCAAAGGCCACTCACTCATTGGTCTGGTGAACACCTTATGACAAAACTGCGCCAGCATCAGTGTCAGTTATATTTTCCCCCCTTTATTTTTTTCTTAAGCAAAGAAATATATCTATACTAATTTGGTTTGCATTTTTCTCTCGCTGTACATAGAAGTAGACCATAAAAGGATATGCAGTTTCTGTCTTTGCTCACTTAGGTGAGCAGATAAAGCAGAAGATCAGTACCTGCATAACCATTGCAACTTCCAAATATCGCTGATGGTTATAACTGCGTACGCGTGCATGTGCACGCATGCACGTGTTACAGCTCAGCGATATTTAGTCTTTGAGAGAACGACAGGGAGCACACGAGGTGTGCTTGGTGTGTTAAGCAGCAGATATCTCGGGTACCACGGATGAAGCGTAGTCTGAGTGGGAAGTGAGTTTGCTCGTCCCAGGTTAGTGCTTGAGGTACAAACCCGCAGCACAAAGCCGCCACAGACCATTAGCAGAGCTGGGCATCCATCTCTGTCAAGGGGAAGGTCAGGGCTCAGTTAGCATGGAATCCGAATTACCTTCACCCTGGAGAAACAGGCGCTCTCGGGTGGGATGGAGGTCACTGCCAGGGCAGCATCAGAGAAGCCCCAGCGTAGACTGCTGCCTTCCGAAAAGAGATTTCGGCTTTACCTTCACCACTGTCTTTGCAACTATAGAAACTCCATGATTTTGTTCCTTCCCTGTAAACTCTCGGAGCAGAGCTGTCCTGTTGCCCCTCTCCTAGTCCTTCGTGTGCCTGTCATCCATTTGCACCCTACATAGCTGTTTAGTCTGCCTGAAAATCCACATCGGATTCCAGAAATAATCCAGTAATAATAAATTGGTGCCTTGTCTCGCTGCAGTAAGGAATGCCTTGACTACAGTGAGTGTAACTTTTTGATACATAGGTAGCTTTGCTGAAAAAAATGAATCAAAGTAAAACTGGCAAAACTTGAGGAGAATCAAAATCTGTGGAGCAAGTCCTGAGCAGCTGTCATTTGTCATATTTCCATTAGAACTAGTTCTTTGATGATTAGTCAACCCAAACTCAGAAACTGGGCTGTAACGGTGCGAGAATGAGAAAAATCAATGTGATCCTCAGATGTTTCCTATGGAATAGAGGCAAGTCCATATTAAATGAGTCCTTCCTTCCCATCAATCAACTGTCAAACTAAATTATTTCAGAGTTCTAGTTCTAGTACTAAGCCCCTGGAATACTATAAGAAACTCCTTTTTAAAATTCTAAACTAAGCAGAAGCAGACAGCTGAAATAAAAGCATCTCCTTCCAAAGCAGCAGGCAGGATAAACTACGTGTGAGCAAATTTGTCAGTCCTGGACATTACTTCATGTTTTCACCTGGGAGTTCTCAAAAGCAAACTGCATCCTGGGCTGCCAACAGCGTTTGAGCCGACGTCGCTGCCCGAGGTCGCCTCTGACTGTCCCTGCCGGCGTGAGACCAGCCTTTGCACGGGCAGCGTTGCAATGCAGCGAGTTGCTTCTCTCCAGGCTGCTGTTGGGAGGAATCCAACCTCACTCAAAGACATCAGCTCTCAGAAAAAAAGTCGGTCCTTCTCACCTTCAAGCTAAAGCAAGTCCTTTCAGCTTGAAGGAGGCTCTTCCCGTGATATATCCCTGGGTGAGGAAGGACTGACGGTCCCTGGCCCTTGCTGGGAAGCGTTGGTGTTTGGAGGGATGAGCCAGTTCTCACTGCTGTCTGCAGGCGCTTGACACCAGGCTGGGCTCTTGTCCAGACAAATCTCCGCCTGCTTTTATTAAGAACTGCCCAAAGCCCAACTGAAATAATATTTTTCACTTTATCTTTGGTTAAAATGATGCTAAGAAGGCAAGGAACATGAAGGAAAGCAGTGAAATTAAAAGGCTCCACATGCTAAACTTCCTGATAAATTTTATTTTTGGATGAAGCTTATTTAGAAAGCCCTCCTTCACTCGCATTCAATTCAAAATTCACCCAGACCCATATAAATCCCATCAACTTTGGTGAGAATGTTACATGTGTGCCCATGGACAGAATTTGAGCATGTGTACTGATACTTAGCAAGAAAGAGAGACACATTTTGTTCATGTAGCAGAAAGGAAATTGTGCTTTACTGTATTGTTTACTCTTCCCAGTACTTTAATTTTCCCTTTGTTTAATATTTCAGCAGAAGCCATTTATCTTCCCTGATGATCAAATAAACTGGGTGGTAAAATAACGGATATGCAATTCATTGGGAGTGGGAAAATGGTATTATAAGGTAGACCAAAGGGATATAGTTTGGAAATCCAGTAACGTGTGATTTGCTACCTCACGCTTGTCTCGGTGCCCGAGGGGAAAATATTGGTTTTTTCATACCAAGCGAAGATACGGTTATCCTTTAACAGCACAGCAGCGCAGGGTTTTGCAGCAGTGAAAGCCGATACAAAGCCATATCCAGTTCAAAGCAAGACCTGTCTCCTCAGTGAAGATAACAGGTAATGAAGGTAGCAATCAGGATTTGGTTTTCCTGAAGCAGAAGTAGCTAATTAGGTAGGACGGGGTGAGGCTCAAATGGTGGAAGACTTGAGCGTCAAGAACAAAATGATGCTGCCTGAAAGACAGAGATTTTTCCTTGGTCCTCCACGGCCTTGATCCAAGGCCAGCAAAGTCTTTCCATGAGCTTCAGGGGGGGTTTCAATGCAGAAGACCAGACTGAACAGAAGATTCCCAACGTGACCCTACAAGTAATGGACTTCGCTGCCAATTCAACCAAGTGAGTAGGTATAGCACAACTTGAGAAACTGCTACCAGAAGACGGGAAATTTTAGACTGTTGTTCCCATTGAATCTTTTTTTTGCAGGCAGAAGGCCAGGATTCACTTCACTTGTCTTTCCATCAATAGTTTGTGGGGTGCAAATACTAGTCAGCCTTTTTGTGCCACAACAGTCACTTAAATGAAAGGTCTTAATGATCCCTATGAACTTAGAGCATGGGTTTGCATCAGGGTGGTCATCGGTTCACTTCCTTTCATCATTTTTTCCTATGTTTATAGAAGAAAAATGGGAATCTAATACCCATGTAAGTGGCACCTATTTGATTACAAACATACAGGAAAAATATCACTTGCTCTTTTTAATCTCTTTCTTATTCTTTTTTTTTTATTGAGAGTCCTGTGCCTGGCAGACATGCAGGCTTTGTATAACACAATCAAGAAAAAAACAGATAAATTATATAGATTAGAGTTGTTATTTCATACCTATTTTTCGCAGCAAATTGCTAAACTAAAATTAATTAAGAAATCTATGAGTATCAAAGTTCTTTTAAAAATACCCTTTTTTTTCCCTCTGATCTGAGCTTTTTAGTTTGAAGATGGATTAACCAAATTAAGACCAGGAAAGTGTAACAACGTGACATGCCTTTGACGACCAGCCTTAATTCTTCCAGCATATCTCATCTAACCACATGAATATTTTTGCCTGTGAAGTAGTATTTAAATATTTATTTTAAAATGGTGAAGTGCCTTCATATAAGGACACAAATAAGTGTTTTAGTTGGCAGGCCAAAGATCAAACAAAATACCTAAATGTGGTTCAGATATTGACATATATTATTTTTTATGAGAAAAAAAATGTACCCTAACAGACGACCTCAAAATACTTGATTATTTTTGGGAGCAGACTGTGAGTAAAAAACCACCATTGGTATCTCAAATTTTTGAGAATGAAAGATAAAGTAGACCAGTATTCATAGGCATACGTATGTTTCTGTGCTGGATACAGTGGTTTTTTATTTTTAAAATTTTTATAGACTCAAAGACTGGTGATATTTGTTACGGGGAAGGGAACATGACATTCCGCTTGTATCAGTGTTACAATTACAATGACTGAAGCTTCAGTTTTTCATTAAATCACTATTATACTTTCAATTTAGAAAATCTGTTTTTCTGTATGAAGTCTCTAGAACCTAACAGTGAGGCTGAGCTCCCATCG